>NC_134904.1:41446647-41494147 GCF_041734735.1 Babylonia areolata | reverse complement strand
TGCCGAGCCCCAGACACAGTGGATATGAATTCACTGCCCCACCTTGCTACGCCGAGCCCCAGACACAGTGGATATGAATTCACTGCCCCACCTTGCTATGCCCCCAGACACAGTGGATATGAGTTCACTGCCCCACATTGCTATGCCGAGCCCCAGACACAGTGGATATGAGTTCACTGCCCCACCTTGCTATGCCCCCAGACACAGTGGATATGAGTTCACTGCCCCACCTTGCTATGCCCCCAGACACAGTGGATATGAGTTCACTGCCCCACCTTGCTATGCCCCCAGACACAGTGGATATGAGTTCACTGCCCCACCTTGCTATGCCGAGCCCTGGACACAGTGGATATGAGTTCACTGCCCCACCTTGCTATGCCGAGCCCCAGACACAGTGGATATGAGTTCACTGCCCCACCTTGCTATGCCCAGCCCCAGACACAGTGGATATGAATTCACTGCCCTGATGGCCGTAAAAGGCTATTTGTATTTGTATTTCTTTTTGTCACAACAGATTTCTCTGTGTGAAATTCGGGCTGCTCTCCCCATGGAGAGCGCGTCGCTATACTACAGCGCCACCCATTTTTCTGTATTTTTTTCTGCGTGCAGCTTTATTTGTTTTTCCTCTCGAAGTGGATTTTTCTACAGAATTTGCCAGGAACAACCCTTTTGTTGCCGTAGGTTCTTTTACGTGCGCTAAGTGCATGCTGCACACGGGACCTCGGTTTATCGTCTCATCCGAATGGCTATGGGTCCTATTGGAAATGAAGTGCGCATTTAAAAGCTCGTCACTCACACCACTACAGCCCGCAGCCGTGTCCAAAACACGTACGACAAAGGCTGAAACATTAAGGTGAATCGAAATCATTAAAGTGATGCAACATACAGCTTGATTTATCGCACAGTCAAATAAGAAAACGTAGTTTTTTTTAAAAGAAAAACTAAGAAACACTATTTCCGAAAGAGACGCCATGACAACATTGTCAGTATATAGATTCTTTAGTGGCATTTCTACACTGACAACATCCAGTCCTCGACTGTCATAAAAGAGATGATTTTGTTCTAATTTATACACATGCATTAAGAAACATTGCATCCAAACTAAGAAAGAACTATTAGTAACGATGTGTGTGAAGGCAGAGGGAAAGGGACGATGTGTGTGAAGGCAGAGGGAAAGGGACGATGTGAAGGCAGAGGGAAAGGGACGATGTGTGTGAAGGCAGAGGGAAAGGGACGATGTGTGTGAAGGCAGAGGGAAAGGGACGAGGTGTGTGAAGGCAGAGGGAAAGGGACGATGTGAAGGCAGAGGGAAAGGGACGATGTGGGGGCAGAGGGAAAGGGACGATGTGAGGGCAGAGGGAAAGGGACGATGTGAGGCAAGAGGGAAAGGGACGACGTGTGTGAAGGCAGAGGGAAAGGGACGATGTGTGTGAGGGCAGAGGGAAAGGGACGATGTGTGTGAAGGCAGAGGGAAAGGGACGATGTGAAGGCAGAGGGAAAGGGACGATGTGGGGGCAGAGGGAAAGGGACGAGGTGTGTGAAGGCAGAGGGAAAGGGACGATGTGAAGGCAGAGGGAAAGGGACGATGTGAAGGCAGAGGGAAAGGGACGATGTGAGGGCAGAGGGAAAGGGACGATGTGAAGGCAGAGGGAAAGGGACGATGTGTGTGAAGGCAGAGGGAAAGGGACGAGGTGTGTGAAGGCAGAGGGAAAGGGACGAGGTGTGTGAAGGCAGAGGGAAAGGGACGATGTGAGGGCAGAGGGAAAGGGACGATGTGTGTGAAGGCAGAGGGAAAGGGACGATGTGTGTGAAGGCAGAGGGAAAGGGACGATGTGTGTGAAGGCAGAGGGAAAGGGACGATGTGGGGGCAGAGGGAAAGGGACGATGTGAAGGCAGAGGGAAAGGGACGAGGTGTGTGAAGGCAGAGGGAAAGGGACGATGTGAAGGCAGAGGGAAAGGGACGAGGTGTGTGAAGGCAGAGGGAAAGGGACGATGTGAAGGCAGAGGGAAAGGGACGATGTGAAGGCAGAGGGAAAGGGACGATGTGGGGGCAGAGGGAAAGGGACGATGTGAGGGCAGAGGGAAAGGGACGATGTGAAGGCAGAGGGAAAGGGACGATGTGTGTGAAGGCAGACGGAAAGGGACGATGTGTGTGAAGGCAGAGGGAAAGGGACGATGTGAAGGCAGAGGGAAAGGGACGATGTGTGTGAAGGCAGAGGGAAAGGGACGATGTGAAGGCAGAGGGAAAGGGACGATGTGAAGGCAGAGGGAAAGAGACGATGTGTGTGAAGGCAGAGGGAAAGGGACGATGTGTGTGAGGGCAGAGGGAAAGGGACGATGTGAAGGCAGAGGGAAAGGGACGATGTGTGTGAAGGCAGAGGGAAAGGGACGATGTGTGTGAGGGCAGAGGGAAAGGGACGATGTGAAGGCAGAGGGAAAGGGACGATGTGTGTGAAGGCAGAGGGAAAGGGACGATGTGAAGGCAGAGGGAAAGGGACGATGTGGGGGCAGAGGGAAAGGGACGATGTGAGGGCAGAGGGAAAGGGACGATGTGAAGGCAGAGGGAAAGGGACGAGGTGTGTGAAGGCAGAGGGAAAGGGACGATGTGAGGGCAGAGGGAAAGGGACGATGTGAGGGCAGAGGGAAAGGGACGATGTGTGTGAAGGCAGAGGGAAAGGGACGATGTGTGAAGGCAGAGGGAAAGGGACGATGTGAAGGCAGAGGGAAAGGGACGATGTGTGTGAAGGCAGAGGGAAAGGGACGATGTGAAGGCAGAGGGAAAGGGACGATGTGAAGGCAGAGAGAAAGGGACGATGTGTGTGAAGGCAGAGGGAAAGGGACGATGTGTGTGAAGGCAGAGGGAAAGGGACGATGTGTGTGAAGGCAGAGGGAAAGGGACGATGTGAAGGCAGAGGGAAAGGGACGAGGTGTGTGAAGGCAGAGGGAAAGGGACGAGGTGTGTGAGGGCAGAGGGAAAGGGACGATGTGAAGGCAGAGGGAAAGGGACGAGGTGTGTGAGGGCAGAGGGAAAGGGACGATGTGAAGGCAGAGGGAAAGGGACGATGTGAAGGCAGAGGGAAAGGGACGAGGTGTGTGAAGGAGAGGGAAAGGGACGAGGTGTGTGAGGGCAGAGGGAAAGGGACGATGTGAAGGCAGAGGGAAAGGGACGAGGTGTGTGAGGGCAGAGGGAAAGGGACGATGTGAAGGCAGAGGGAAAGGGACGATGTGTGTGAGGGCAGAGGGAAAGGGACGATGTGTGTGAAGGCAGAGGGAAAGGGACGATGTGAAGGCAGAGGGAAAGGGACGATGTGTGTGAAGGCAGAGGGAAAGGGACGATGTGAAGGCAGAGGGAAAGGGACGATGTGTGTGAGGGCAGAGGGAAAGGGACGATGTGAAGGCAGAGGGAAAGGGACGATGTGAAGGCAGAGGGAAAGGGACGATGTGTGTGAAGGCAGAGGGAAAGGGACGATGTGAAGGCAGAGGGAAAGGGACGATGTGTGTGAAGGCAGAGGGAAAGGGACGATGTGAAGGCAGAGGGAAAGGGACGAGGTGTGTGAGGGCAGAGGGAAAGGGACGAGGTGTGTGAGGGCAGAGGGAAAGGGACGATGTGAAGGCAGAGGAAAAGGGATGATGTGAAGGCAGAGGGAAAGGGACGAGGTGTGTGAAGGCAGAGGGAAAGGGACGATGTGGGGGAAGGGAGGGGAAGGTAGAGAGGGAGAGGTGCAGAGAAGGGAGGGAGGGTGGGGAGAGTGGAGGGTGGGGAGAGTGGAGGTGGTGGAGAGAGAGAGGTGCAGAGAAGGGAGGGAGGGTGGTGGAGAGTGGAGAGGTGGGGAGAGAGAGGTGCAGAGAAGGGAGGGAGGGTGGTGGAGAGGGAGAGGTGCATTGAAGGGAGGGAGGACGGTGGAGAGGGAGAGGTGCAGTGAAGGGAGGGAGGGTGGTGGAGAGGGAGAGGTGCAGTGAAGGGAGGGAGGGAGGTGTAGAGTGGAGGGGTGGGGAGAGAGAGGTGCAGAGAAGGGGGGAGGGGGAGGGAGGGAGGGAGGTGGGGAGTGGAGGGGTGGAGAGGGAGAGGTGCAGAGGATGGGGGTGTGGGAGGGAGGGAGGGAGGTGGGGAGTGGAGGGGGTGGAGGGGGAGAGGTGCAGAGGAGGGGGGTGGGGGAGGGAGGGAGGGGGGTGGGGGAGGGAGGGAGGGGGGTGGGGAGTGGAGGGGGTGGAGAGGGAGAGGTGCAGAGGAGGGGGGAGGGGGAGGGAGGGAGGGAGGTGGGGAGTGGAGGGGGTGGAGAGGGAGAGGTGCAGAGGAGGGGGGTGGGGGAGGGAGGGAGAAGGGTTGACTGATGAGGAGCATTGATCAGATTCCTCCATCATCTGCCGCTCATTCTGTTTTTTGCTGCCATTGTTTCCATTTTTCTTCCTCGCAGTTTGAAAGCTGGCCTTCGTGTCAATTTCTGGCGATGGTATCTTTCACAATGTTCTGATGATGGCTTTCAGCTGACACTCCTGCCAGCGAAAACTGCAATGGTGTGAGGCAATATATCAGGTAGGATTTGTACGGTCTTTTTCCGACAGCCTTCTTTCTTTCTTCCTTTCTTTAAAGTGTGTGTGTGTGTGTGTGTGTGTGTGTGTGTGTGTGTGTGTGTGTGTGTGTGTGTGTGTGTGTGTGTGTGTGTGTGTGTGTGTGTGTGTGTCTGTCTGTCACTGTGTGTGTGTGTGTGTGTGTGTGTGTGTGTGTGTGTGTGCACGCACGCGCGTACGTGTGTGTATGTGTGTATTGTGACAACAGAAGAGACCATTAGTGCTCTCAGAAAGCTGAGAAATGATTCAGCTCCTGGCAGTGATGGCATCACTATAGAAATCTGAAAATTTTTCTGGACGAAAGTTGCTGAAGTTGTTACAGATTTTCTTTTATAGAGTCTTTCCGCAGTAGGGATCTTTCACACACACACACACACACACACACACACACACACACACACACACACACACACACACACAAACAACAACCAAAAACCCAGGGAATAATCACATTAGTACATGAAGGAAAAGAGCTAGACAGAGTTACATTGAACGGTTGGAGACTTACAACACTCACAAATTCAGACTATAAGATTTTAGCTAAAAGTTTTGTCAGAAAGGCTCAGCAAAGTTTTACACATATTAATGAGTATCAAGTGGGTTACATCAAAGGAAGAAATATTGCCACAGTAATAAGATCAATAGATGATGTAATAAATCATATGAATAAAACAAACAGATCTGGTTATCTTCTTGTTGTTGATTGATCTAAAGCATTTCATTTTATTTCTAAGACATTTTTGTTACATGCTTTTAAAGTATTTGGTTTCAGAACGGATTTTCGGAAGTGGGTCTCTGTAATAACCAATGGTAATATAAGTTCAACTGATCATGGAGGTTGGATATTGGAACCATTTGAGGTTTCATGTGGGATACGACAGGGATGCCCCTTCTCCCCGTTAGCATTTGTTTTGACAGCTGAGCTGCTCGCCATAAAGATTAGAAATAGTTCACTATTAGGCATCGAGGCTCCTCCTAACTCTCCTGATGTACCCCTCACTTAAAAGTGAAACAATCAGCGAATGATACAACCCTATTCTGAAAAACAAAAACAAACCTAGAGAAGACATGCACAAATCATTTAACATCTTTAATTTGTTTCAAACTATTTCTGGGTTAAAATTGAATGTACAGAAGACGAAAGCATTTAAAATGGGTACCCAGAAAGAAGAGGACAATCTCCCATTTGCAACCGTAGACAAAATAAAAATACTGGGAATATAATTTGAAAAAAACAGAATGGCAAGGCACATAGAGGAAAATTGGATAAGTAGGATTGATCGTTTGAATAATTTAATAAAGGCCTTGAACAAATGTGATCTAAGCATAGTAAGAAAAGTTGTTGTGATTAAAACCATCTTAATAAGTCAGTCTGTGTATGTCATGCAATCAATCAGTCAATACAATATTGCTTAAATTTCTTTGGAAGAAAAGGTTTGATAATAAAAGGGCCTTTGAAAAAGTGAAAAGAAAAGTCTTAGAGGCTGAATTTGAAAAGAGGATGTTAGATATGACTAACTTTATTGAATTAAAAAAATATCTGAATTTACAATGGATAGGGAAACTATTGAAGCCAGGAAACAGTACAGTGGTGCTTCATACCAAAATGGCACTTAGAAAAACTCTCTAAGTGAATTCCCTGTCTACATTGGCTTCCCATTGAAGCGAGAATTAAATACAAAGTTGCGTGTCTCTGCTATTCTGCTTTTCACTCCGCAGGACCTATTTATCTTTCTGACCTTATCAGTGTTTACACTCCCGCAAGAAATCTCCGCTCTTCCTCTGACTGTTATCTTTTGAAAATTCCTCGTGTCAGTACAAGAACCTATGGTAAACGTTCTTTCTTCTTTGCTGCTCCTCACATCTGGAACAACCTTCCTTACCATATCCATGCATCTGATTCTATTTCTGCTTTTCGCTCATCACTAAAGACTCATCTTTTTAAAACCTATCTATAAGTACACTGAGATTCCTTTTGTCCAACACCACCCATGTCAGCTCACTGTGGATGTACGTAGAGTGGGAAAGAGAGAGTGTGAGTGGGGAGAGGGGTTTTTGAGAAAGAGTGGTCATGAATGTTTTATGTTACTTGTAATATTTTTCTTTCATGTTTCACGCATTGAGCTCTTATTGAGAAAGGGCGCTATATAAATGTACATTATTATTATTATTATTATTATTATTATTATTATTGTTATTATTATTATTATTACGTGAGTTTCTTCTCTAAGTGAGTTCTCTAAGTGAGTCCTCTCTCTAAGTGAGTCCTCTCTCTGAGTTCTCTAAGTGAGTCCTCTCTCTAAGTGTGTCCTCTCTCTAAGTGAGTCCTCTCTCTAAGTGAGTCCTCTCTCTGAGTGAGTCCTCTCTCTAAGTGAGTCCTCTCTCTGAGTTCTCTAAGTGTGTCCTCTCTCTAAGTGTGTTCCCTCTCTAAGTGTGTCCTCTCTCTAAATGAGTCCTCTCTCTAAGTGTGTCCTCTCTCTAAGTGAGTCCTCTCTCTAAGTGTGTCCTGTCTCTAGCTGAGTTCTCTCTCTAAGTGTGTCCTCTCTCTAAGTGTGTCCTCTCTCTAAGCGTGTCCTCTCTCTAAGTGTGTCCTCTCTCTAAGTGTGTCCTGTCTCTAGCTGAGTTCTCTCTCTAAGTGTGTCCTCTCTCTAAGTGTGTCCTCTCTCTAAGTGAGTTCTCTAAGTGAGTCCTCTCTCTAAGTGAGTCCTCTCTCTGAGTTCTCTAAGTGAGTCCTCTCTCTAAGTGTGTCCTCTCTCTAAGTGAGTCCTCTCTCTAAGTGAGTCCTCTCTCTGAGTGAGTCCTCTCTCTAAGTGAGTCCTCTCTCTGAGTTCTCTAAGTGTGTCCTCTCTCTAAGTGTGTCCTCTCTCTAAGTGTGTCCTCTCTCTAAGTGAGTCCTCTCTCTAAGTGTCTCCTCTCTCTAAGTGAGTCCTCTCTCTAAGTGTGTCCTCTCTCTAAGTGTGTCCTGTCTCTAGCTGAGTTCTCTCTCTAAGTGTGTCCTCTCTCTAAGCGTGTCCTCTCTCTAAGTGTGTCCTCTCTCTAAGTGTGTCCTGTCTCTAGCTGAGTTCTCTCTCTAAGTGTGTCCTATCTCTAAGTGTGTCCTCCCTCTAAGTGAGTCCTCTCTCTAAGTGAGTTCTCTAAGTGTGTCCTCTCTCTAAGTCTGTCCTCTCTCTAAGTGTGTCCTGTCTCTAGCTGAGTTCTCTCTCTAAGTGTGTCCTCTCTCTAAGTGAGTTCTCTCTCTAAGTGTGTCATCTCTCTAAGTGAGGTCTCTAAGTGTGTCCTCTCTCTAAGTGAGTTCTCTCTCTCTAAGTGTGTCCTCTCTCTAAGTGAGTTCTCTAAGTGTGTCCTCTCTCTAAGTGAGTCCTCCCTCTAAGTGAGTTCTCTCTCTGAGTTCTCTAAGTGTGTCCTCTCTCTAAGTGTGTCCTCTCTCTAAGTGAGTTCTCTCTCTGAGTTCTCTAAGTGAGTCCTCTCTCTAAGTGAGTCCTCTCTCTGAGTGAGTCCTCTCTCTGAGTGTGTCCTCTCTCTGAGTTCTCTAAGTGAGTCCTCTCTCTAAGTGAGTCCTCTCTCTAAGTGAGTCCTCTCTCTGAGTGAGTCCTCTCTCTAAGTGTGTCCTCTCTCTGAGTTCTCTAAGTGTGTCCTCTCTCTAAGTGTGTCCTCTCTCTAAGTGAGTCCTCTCTCTGAGTGTGTCCTCTCTCTAAGTGTGTCCTCTCTCTGAGTGTGTCCTCTCTCTAAGTGTGTCCTCTCTCTAAGTGAGTCCTCTCTCTAAGTGTGTCCTCTCTCTAAGTGTGTCCTCTGTCTAAGTGAGTTCTCTTTCTAAGTGAGTCCTCTCTCTAAGTGAGTCCTCTCTCTAAGTGTGCCCTCTCTCTAAGTGTGTCCTCTCTCTAAGTGTGTCCTCTCTCTAAGTGAGTCCTCTCTCTGAGTTCTCTAAGTGTGTCCTCTCTCTAAGTGTGTCCTCTCTCAAAGTGAGTCCTCTCTCTAAGTGTGTCCTCTACCTAAGTGAGTCCTCTCTCTAAGTGTGTCCTCTCTCTAAGTGTGTCCTGCCTCTAGCTGAGTTCCCTCTCTAAGTGTGTCCTCTCTCTAAGCGTGTCCTCTCTCTAAGTGTGTCCTCTCTCTAAGTGTGTCCTGTCTCTAGCTGAGTTCTCTCTCTAAGTGTGTCCTCTCTCTAAGTGTGTCCTCTCTCTAAGTGAGTTCTCTAAGTGTGTCCTCTCTCTAAGTGTGTCCTCTCTCTAAGTGTGTCCTGTCTCTAGCTGAGTTCTCTCTCTAAGTGTGTCCTCTCTCTAAGTGAGTTCTCTCTCTAAGTGTGTCATCTCTCTAAGTGAGTTCTCTAAGTGTGTCCTCTCTCTAAGTGAGTTCTCTCTCTCTCTAAGTGTGTCCTCTCTCTAAGTGAGTTCTCTAAGTGTGTCCTCTCTCTAAGTGAGTCCTCTCTCTAAGTGAGTTCTCTCTCTGAGTTCTCTAAGTGTGTCCTCTCTCTAAGTGTGTCCTCTCTCTAAGTGAGTCCTCTCTCTGAGTTCTCTAAGTGTGTCCTCTCTCTAAGTGTGTCCTCTCTCTAAGTGAGTCCTCTCTCTGAGTGTGTCCTCTCTCTAAGTGTGTCCTCTCTCTAAGTGAGTCCTCTCTCTGAGTGAGTCCTCTCTCTGAATGTATCCTCTCTCTAAGTGTGTCCTCTCTCTGAGTTCTCTCTCTGAGTTCTCTAAGTGTGTCCTCTCTCTAAGTGTGTCCTCTCTCTAAGTGAGTCCTCTCTCTGAGTGTCTCCTCTCTCTAGCTCTCTCTAAGTGAGTCCTCTCTCTGAGTGTGTCCACTCTCTAAGTGAGTCCTCTCTCTGAGTGAGACCTCTCTCTAAGTGAGTCCTCTCTCTAAGTGTGTCCTCTCTCTAATTGAGTCCTCTCTCTAAGTGATTCCTCTCTCTAAGTGTGTCCTCTCTCTAAGTGAGTCCTCTCTCTGAGTTCTCTAAGTGAGTCCTCTCTCTAAGTGTGTCATCTCTCAAAGTGAGTCCTCTCTCTAAGTGAGTCCTCTCTCTAAGTGAGTCCTCTCTCTGAGTGTGTCCTCTCTCTAAGTGAGTCCTCTCTCTAAGTGTGTCCTCTCTCTAAGTGAGTTCTCTCTCTAAGTGTGTCCTCTCTCTAAGTGTGTCCTGTCTCTAGCTGAGTTCTCTCTCTAAGTGTGTCCTCTCTCTAAGTGAGTTCTCTCTCTAAGTGTGTCCTCTCTCTGAGTGAGTCATCTCTCTGAGAGTGTCCTCTCTCTAAGTGTGTCCTCTCTCTAAGTGAGTTCTCTCTCTAAGTGTGTCCTCTCTCTGAGTGTGTCCTCTCTCTAAGTGTGTCCTCTCTCTGAGTTCTCTGTGTCCTCTCTCTAAGTGTGTCCTCTCTCTAAGTGTGTCCTGTCTCTGAGTGTGTCCTCTCTCTGAGTTCTCTAAGTGTGTCCTCTCTCTAAGTGTGTCCTCTCTCTGAGTTCTCTAAGTGTGTCCTCTCTCTAAGTGTGTCCTCTCTCTGAGTGTGTCCTCTCTCTGAGTTCTCTAAGTGTGTCCTCTCTCTAAGTGAGTCCTCTCTCTAAGTGAGTTCTCTCTCTGAGTGTGTCCTCTCTCTAAGTGTGTCCTCTCTCTGAGTTCTCTAAGTGTGTCCTCTTTCTAAGTGTGTCCTCTCTGTAATTGAGTCCTCTCTCTAAGTGATTCCTCTCTCTAAGTGAGTCCTCTCTCTAAGTGTGTCCTCTCTCTGAGTGTGCCCTCTCTCTAAGTGAGTCCTCTCTCTGAGTTCTCTAAGTGAGTCCTCTCTCTAAGTGTGTCCTCTCTCTAAGTGTGTCCTCTCTCTAAGTGAGTCCTCTCTCTAAGTGTGTCCTCTCTCTAAGTGAGTCCTCTCTCTAAGTGTGTCCTCTCTCTAAGTGTGTCCTGTCTCTAGCTGAGTTCTCTCTCTAAGTGTGTCCTCTCTCTAAGCGTGTCCTCTCTCTAAGTGTGTCCTCTCTCTAAGTGTGTCCTGTCTCTAGCTGAGTTCTCTCTCTAAGTGTGTCCTATCTCTAAGTGTGTCCTCCCTCTAAGTGAGTCCTCTCTCTAAGTGAGTTCTCTAAGTGTGTCCTCTCTCTAAGTCTGTCCTCTCTCTAAGTGTGTCCTGTCTCTAGCTGAGTTCTCTCTCTAAGTGTGTCCTCTCTCTAAGTGAGTTCTCTCTCTAAGTGTGTCATCTCTCTAAGTGAGGTCTCTAAGTGTGTCCTCTCTCTAAGTGAGTTCTCTCTCTCTAAGTGTGTCCTCTCTCTAAGTGAGTTCTCTAAGTGTGTCCTCTCTCTAAGTGAGTCCTCCCTCTAAGTGAGTTCTCTCTCTGAGTTCTCTAAGTGTGTCCTCTCTCTAAGTGTGTCCTCTCTCTAAGTGAGTTCTCTCTCTGAGTTCTCTAAGTGAGTCCTCTCTCTAAGTGAGTCCTCTCTCTGAGTGAGTCCTCTCTCTGAGTGTGTCCTCTCTCTGAGTTCTCTAAGTGAGTCCTCTCTCTAAGTGAGTCCTCTCTCTAAGTGAGTCCTCTCTCTGAGTGAGTCCTCTCTCTAAGTGTGTCCTCTCTCTGAGTTCTCTAAGTGTGTCCTCTCTCTAAGTGTGTCCTCTCTCTAAGTGAGTCCTCTCTCTGAGTGTGTCCTCTCTCTAAGTGTGTCCTCTCTCTGAGTGTGTCCTCTCTCTAAGTGTGTCCTCTCTCTAAGTGAGTCCTCTCTCTAAGTGTGTCCTCTCTCTAAGTGTGTCCTCTGTCTAAGTGAGTTCTCTCTCTAAGTGAGTCCTCTCTCTAAGTGAGTCCTCTCTCTAAGTGTGCCCTCTCTCTAAGTGTGTCCTCTCTCTAAGTGTGTCCTCTCTCTGAGTTCTCTAAGTGTGTCCTCTCTCTAAGTGTGTCCTCTCTCAAAGTGAGTCCTCTCTCTAAGTGTGTCCTCTACCTAAGTGAGTCCTCTCTCTAAGTGTGTCCTCTCTCTAAGTGTGTCCTGCCTCTAGCTGAGTTCCCTCTCTAAGTGTGTCCTCTCTCTAAGCGTGTCCTCTCTCTAAGTGTGTCCTCTCTCTAAGTGTGTCCTGTCTCTAGCTGAGTTCTCTCTCTAAGTGTGTCCTCTCTCTAAGTGTGTCCTCTCTCTAAGTGAGTTCTCTAAGTGTGTCCTCTCTCTAAGTGTGTCCTCTCTCTAAGTGTGTCCTGTCTCTAGCTGAGTTCTCTCTCTAAGTGTGTCCTCTCTCTAAGTGAGTTCTCTCTCTAAGTGTGTCATCTCTCTAAGTGAGTTCTCTAAGTGTGTCCTCTCTCTAAGTGAGTTCTCTCTCTCTCTAAGTGTGTCCTCTCTCTAAGTGAGTTCTCTAAGTGTGTCCTCTCTCTAAGTGAGTCCTCTCTCTAAGTGAGTTCTCTCTCTGAGTTCTCTAAGTGTGTCCTCTCTCTAAGTGTGTCCTCTCTCTAAGTGAGTCCTCTCTCTGAGTTCTCTAAGTGTGTCCTCTCTCTAAGTGTGTCCTCTCTCTAAGTGAGTCCTCTCTCTGAGTGTGTCCTCTCTCTAAGTGTGTCCTCTCTCTAAGTGAGTCCTCTCTCTGAGTGAGTCCTCTCTCTGAATGTATCCTCTCTCTAAGTGTGTCCTCTCTCTGAGTTCTCTCTCTGAGTTCTCTAAGTGTGTCCTCTCTCTAAGTGTGTCCTCTCTCTAAGTGAGTCCTCTCTCTGAGTGTCTCCTCTCTCTAGCTCTCTCTAAGTGAGTCCTCTCTCTGAGTGTGTCCACTCTCTAAGTGAGTCCTCTCTCTAAGTGTGTCCTGTCTCTAGCTGAGTTCTCTCTCTAAGTGTGTCCTCTCTCTAAGTGAGTTCTCTCTCTAAGTGTGTCATCTCTCTAAGTGAGGTCTCTAAGTGTGTCCTCTCTCTAAGTGAGTTCTCTCTCTCTAAGTGTGTCCTCTGTCTAAGTGAGTTCTCTAAGTGTGTCCTCTCTCTAAGTGAGTCCTCCCTCTAAGTGAGTTCTCTCTCTGAGTTCTCTAAGTGTGTCCTCTCTCTAAGTGTGTCCTCTCTCTAAGTGAGTTCTCTCTCTGAGTTCTCTAAGTGAGTCCTCTCTCTAAGTGAGTCCTCTCTCTGAGTGAGTCCTCTCTCTGAGTGTGTCCTCTCTCTGAGTTCTCTAAGTGAGTCCTCTCTCTAAGTGAGTCCTCTCTCTAAGTGAGTCCTCTCTCTGAGTGAGTCCTCTCTCTAAGTGTGTCCTCTCTCTGAGTTCTCTAAGTGTGTCCTCTCTCTAAGTGTGTCCTCTCTCTAAGTGAGTCCTCTCTCTGAGTGTGTCCTCTCTCTAAGTGTGTCCTCTCTCTGAGTGTGTCCTCTCTCTAAGTGTGTCCTCTCTCTAAGTAAGTCCTCTCTCTAAGTGTGTCCTCTCTCTAAGTGTGTCCTCTGTCTAAGTGAGTTCTCTCTCTAAGTGAGTCCTCTCTCTAAGTGAGTCCTCTCTCTAAGTGTGCCCTCTCTCTAAGTGTGTCCTCTCTCTAAGTGTGTCCTCTCTCTGAGTTCTCTAAGTGTGTCCTCTCTCTAAGTGTGTCCTCTCTCAAAGTGAGTCCTCTCTCTAAGTGTGTCCTCTACCTAAGTGAGTCCTCTCTCTAAGTGTGTCCTCTCTTTAAGTGTGTCCTGCCTCTAGCTGAGTTCCCTCTCTAAGTGTGTCCTCTCTCTAAGCGTGTCCTCTCTCTAAGTGTGTCCTCTCTCTAAGTGTGTCCTGTCTCTAGCTGAGTTCTCTCTCTAAGTGTGTCCTCTCTCTAAGTGTGTCCTCTCTCTAAGTGAGTTCTCTAAGTGTGTCCTCTCTCTAAGTGTGTCCTCTCTCTAAGTGTGTCCTGTCTCTAGCTGAGTTCTCTCTCTAAGTGTGTCCTCTCTCTAAGTGAGTTCTCTCTCTAAGTGTGTCATCTCTCTAAGTGAGTTCTCTAAGTGTGTCCTCTCTCTAAGTGAGTTCTCTCTCTCTCTAAGTGTGTCCTCTCTCTAAGTGAGTTCTCTAAGTGTGTCCTCTCTCTAAGTGAGTCCTCTCTCTAAGTGAGTTCTCTCTCTGAGTTCTCTAAGTGTGTCCTCTCTCTAAGTGTGTCCTCTCTCTAAGTGAGTCCTCTCTCTGAGTTCTCTAAGTGTGTCCTCTCTCTAAGTGTGTCCTCTCTCTAAGTGAGTCCTCTCTCTGAGTGTGTCCTCTCTCTAAGTGTGTCCTCTCTCTAAGTGAGTCCTCTCTCTGAGTGAGTCCTCTCTCTGAATGTATCCTCTCTCTAAGTGTGTCCTCTCTCTGAGTTCTCTCTCTGAGTTCTCTAAGTGTGTCCTCTCTCTAAGTGTGTCCTCTCTCTAAGTGAGTCCTCTCTCTGAGTGTCTCCTCTCTCTAGCTCTCTCTAAGTGAGTCCTCTCTCTGAGTGTGTCCACTCTCTAAGTGAGTCCTCTCTCTGAGTGTGTCCACTCTCTAAGTGAGTCCTCTCTCTGAGTGAGACCTCTCTCTAAGTGAGTCCTCTCTCTAAGTGTGTCCTCTCTCTAATTGAGTCCTCTCTCTAAGTGATTCCTCTCTCTAAGTGAGTCCTCTCTCTAAGAGTGTCCTCTCTCTGAGTGTGTCCTCTCTCTAAGTGAGTCCTCTCTCTGAGTTCTCTAAGTGAGTCCTCTCTCTAAGTGTGTCATCTCTCAAAGTGAGTCCTCTCTCTAAGTGAGTCCTCTCTCTAAGTGAGTCCTCTCTCTGAGTGTGTCCTCTCTCTAAGTGAGTCCTCTCTCTAAGTGTGTCCTCTCTCTAAGTGAGTTCTCTCTCTAAGTGTGTCCTCTCTCTAAGTGTGTCCTGTCTCTAGCTGAGTTCTCTCTCTAAGTGTGTCCTCTCTCTAAGTGAGTTCTCTCTCTAAGTGTGTCCTCTCTCTGAGTGAGTCATCTCTCTGAGAGTGTCCTCTCTCTAAGTGTGTCCTCTCTCTAAGTGAGTTCTCTCTCTAAGTGTGTCCTCTCTCTGAGTGTGTCCTCTCTCTAAGTGTGTCCTCTCTCTGAGTTCTCTGTGTCCTCTCTCTAAGTGTGTCCTCTCTCTAAGTGTGTCCTGTCTCTGAGTGTGTCCTCTCTCTGAGTTCTCTAAGTGAGTCCTCTCTCTAAGTGTGTCCTCTCTCTGAGTTCTCTAAGTGTGTCCTCTCTCTAAGTGTGTCCTCTCTCTAATTTTGTCCTCTCTCTGAGTGTGTCCTCTCTCTGAGTTCTCTAAGTGTGTCCTCTCTCTAAGTGAGTCCTCTCTCTAAGTGAGTTCTCTCTCTGAGTGTGTTCTCTCTCTAAGTGTGTCCTCTCTCTGAGTTCTCTAAGTGTGTCCTCTTTCTAAGTGTGTCCTCTCTGTAATTGAGTCCTCTCTCTAAGTGATTCCTCTCTCTAAGTGAGTCCTCTCTCTAAGTGTGTCCTCTCTCTGAGTGTGTCCTCTCTCTAAGTGAGTCCTCTCTCTGAGTTCTCTAAGTGAGTCCTCTCTCAAAGTGTGTCCTCTCTCTGAGTGTGTCCTCTCTCTGAGTCCTCTCTCTAAGTGAGTCATCTTTCTGAGTGAGTCCTCTCTCTGAGTGAGTCCTCTCTCTAAGTGAGTTCTCTCTGTAAGTGAGTCCTCTCTCTAAGTGAGTCCTCTCTCTAAGTGAGTTCTCTCTCTAGGTGAGTCCTCTCTCTAAGTGAGTCCTCTCTCTAAGTGAGTTTTCTCTCTGAGTTCTCTAAGTGAGTCCTCTCTCTAAGTGAGTCCTCTCTCTAAGTGAGTTTTCTGAGTTATCTAAGTGAGTCCTCTCTCTAAGTGAGTCCTCTCTCTAAGTGAGTCCTCTCTCTAAGTGAGTTTTCTCTCTGAGTTCTCTAAGTGAGTCCTCTCTCTGTGTCCTCTCTCTAAGTGAGTCCTCTCTCTGTGTCCTCTCTCTAAGTGTGTCCTCTCTCTGAGTGAGTTCTCTCTCTAAGTGAGTCCTCTCTCTGTGTCCTCTCTCTAAGTGTGTCCTCTCTCTGAGTGAGTTCTCTCTCTAAGTGTGTCCTCTATCTGTGTCCTCTCTCTAAGTGAGTCCTCTCTCTGTGTCCTCTCTCTACGTGTGTCCTCTCTCTGAGTGAGTTCTCTCTCTGAGTTCTCTAAGTGTGTCCTCTCTCTAAGTGTGTCCTCTCTCTAAGTGTGTCCTCTCTCTAAGTGAGTCCTCTCTCTAAGTGTGTCCTCTCTCTAAGTGAGTCCTCTCTCTAAGTGTGTCCTCTCTCTAAGTGTGTCCTGTCTCTAGCTGAGTTCTCTCTCTAAGTGTGACCTCTCTCTAAGCGTGTCCTCTCTCTAAGTGTGTCCTCTCTCTAAGTGAGTTCTCTAAGTGTGTCCTCTCTCTAAGTGTGTCCTCTCTCTAAGTGTGTCCTCTCTCTAAGCGTGTCCTCTCTCTAAGTGTGACCTCTCTCTAAGCGTGTCCTCTCTCTAAGTGTGTCCTCTCTCTAAGTGAGTTCTCTAAGTGTGTCCTCTCTCTAAGTGTGTCCTCTCTCTAAGTGTGTCCTCTCTCTAAGTGTGTCCTCTCTATAAGTGTGTCCTGTCTCTAGCTGAGTCCTCTCTCTAAGTCTAAGTGAGTTCTCTCTCTAAGTGAGTCCTCTCTCTAAGTGAGTCCTCTCTCTAAGTGAGTTCTCTCTCTAGGTGAGTCCTCTCTCTAAGTGAGTCCTCTCTCTAAGTGAGTTTTCTCTCTGAGTTCTCTAAGTGAGTCCTCTCTCTAAGTGAGTCCTCTCTCTAAGTGAGTTTTCTGAGTTATCTAAGTAGGTCCTCTCTCTAAGTGAGTCCTCTCTCTAAGTGAGTCCTCTCTCTAAGTGAGTTTTCTCTCTGAGTTCTCTAAGTGAGTCCTCTCTCTGTGTCCTCTCTCTAAGTGAGTCCTCTCTCTGTGTCCTCTCTCTAAGTGTGTCCTCTCTCTGTGTGAGTTCTCTCTCTAAGTGAGTCCTCTCTCTGTGTGCTCTCTCTAAGTGTGTCCTCTCTCTGAGTGAGTTCTCTCTCTGAGTTCTCTAAGTGTGTCCTCTCTCTAAGTGTGTCCTCTCTCTAAGTGAGTCGTCTCTCTAAGTGTGTCCTCTCTCTAAGTGTGTCCTGTCTCTAGATGAGTTCTCTCTCTAAGTGTGTCCTCTCTCTAGGCGTGTCCTCTCTCTAAGTGTGTCCTCTCTCTAAGTGAGTTCTCTAAGTGTGTCCTCTCTCTAAGTGTGTCCTCTCTCTAAGTGTGTCCTCTCTGTAAGTGTGTTCTCTCTCTACGTGTGTCCTGTCTCTAGCTGAGTTCTCTCTCTAAGTGTGTCCTCTCTCTAAGTGAGTTCTCTCTCTAAGTGTGTCATCTCTCTAAGTGAGTTCTCTAAGTGTGTCCTCTCTCTAAGTGAGTTCTCTCTCTCTAAGTGTGTCCTCTCTCTAAGTGAGTTCTCTAAGTGTGTCCTCTCTCTAAGTGAGTCCTCTCTCTAAGTGAGTCCTCTCTCTAAGTGAGTTCTCTCTCTAGGTGAGTCCTCTCTCTAAGTGAGTCCTCTCTCTAAGTGAGTTTTCTCTCTGAGTTCTCTAAGTGAGTCCTCTCTCTAAGAAAGTCCTCTCTGTAAGTGAGTTTTCTGAGTTCTCTAAGTGAGTCCTCTCTCTAAGTGAGTCCTCTCTCTAAGTGTGTCCTCTCTCTAAGTGAGTTCTCTCTCTGAGTTCTCTAAGTGAGTCCTCTCTCTGTGTCCTCTCTCTAAGTGAGTCCTCTCTCTGTGTCCTCTCTCTAAGTGTGTCCTCTCTCTGAGTGAGTTCTCTCTCTAAGTGAGTCCTCTCTCTGTGTCCTCTCTCTGAGTGTGTCCTCTCTCTGAGTGAGTTCTCTCTCTGAGTTCTCTAAGTGTGTCCTCTCTCTAAGTGTGTCCTCTCTCTAAGTGTGTCCTCTCTCTAAGTGAGTCCTCTCTCTAAGTGTGTCCTCTCTCTAAGTGTGTCCTGTCTCTAGCTGAGTTCTCTCTCTAAGTGTGTCCTCTCTCTAAGCGTGTCCTCTCTCTAAGTGTGTCCTCTCTCTAAGTGAGTTCTCTAAGTGTGTCCTCTCTCTAAGTGTGTCCTCTCTCTAAGTGTGTCCTCTCTCTAAGTGTGTCCTGTCTCTAGCTGAGTCCTCTCTCTAAGTTAGTCCTCTCTCTGAGTGAGTCCTCTCTCTAAGTGAGTTCTCTCTCAAAGTGAGTCCTCTCTCTGAGTTCTCTCTCTAGGTGAGTCCTCTCTCTAAGTGAGTCCTCTCTCTAAGTGAGTTTTCTCTCTGAGTTCTCTAAGTGAGTCCTCTCTCTAAGTGAGTCCTCTCTCTAAGTGAGTTTTCTGAGTTATGTAAGTGAGTCCTCTCTCTAAATGAGTCCTCTCTCTAAGTGAGTCCTCTCTCTAAGTGAGTTTTCTCTCTGAGTTCTCTAAGTGAGTCCTCTCTCTGTGTCCTCTCTCTAAGTGAGTCCTCTCTCTGTGTCCTCTCTCTAAGTGTGTCCTCTCTCTGTGTGAGTTCTCTCTCTAAGTGAGTCCTCTCTCTGTGTCCTCTCTCTAAGTGTGTCCTCTCTCTGAGTGAGTTCTCTCTCTAAGTGTGTCCTCTCTCTGTGTCCTCTCTCTAAGTGAGTCCTCTCTCTGTGTCCTCTCTCTAAGTGTGTCCTCTCTCTGAGTGAGTTCTCTCTCTGAGTTCTCTAAGTGTGTCCTCTCTCTAAGTGTGTCCTCTCTCTAAGTGAGTCCTCTCTCTAAGTGTGTCCTCTCTCTAAGTGTGTCCTGTCTCTAGATGAGTTCTCTCTCTAAGTGTGTCCTCTCTCTAAGCGTGTCCTCTCTCTAAGTGTGTCCTCTCTCTAAGTGAGTTCTCTAAGTGTGTCCTCTCTCTAAGTGTGTCCTCTCTCTAAGTGTGTCCTCTCTCTAAGTGTGTCCTGTCTCTAGCTGAGTTCTCTCTCTAAGTGTGTCCTCTCTCTAAGTGAGTTCTCTCTCTAAGTGTGTCATCTCTCTAAGTGAGTTCTCTAAGTGTGTCCTCTCTCTAAGTGAGTTCTCTCTCTCTAAGTGTGTCCTCTCTCTAAGTGAGTTCTCTAAGTGTGTCCTCTCTCTAAGTGAGTCCTCTCTCTAAGTGAGTTATCTCTCTGAGTTCTCTAAGTGTGTCCTCTCTCTAAGTGTGTCCTCTCTCTAAGTGAGTTCTCTCTCTGAGTTCTCTAAGTGTGTCCTCTCTCTAAGTGAGTCCTCTCTCTGAGTGAGTCCTCTCTCTGAGTGTGTCCTCTCTCTAAGTGTGTCCTCTCTCTGAGTTCTCTAAGTGTGTCCTCTCTCTAAGTGTGTCCTCTCTCTAAGTGTGTCCTGTCTCTAGCTGAGTTCTCTCTCTAAGTGTGTCCTATCTCTAAGTGTGTCCTCCCTCTAAGTGAGTCCTCTCTCTAAGTGAGTTCTCTAAGTGTGTCCTCTCTCTAAGTCTGTCCTCTCTCTAAGTGTGTCCTGTCTCTAGCTGAGTTCTCTCTCTAAGTGTGTCCTCTCTCTAAGTGAGTTCTCTCTCTAAGTGTGTCATCTCTCTAAGTGAGGTCTCTAAGTGTGTCCTCTCTCTAAGTGAGTTCTCTCTCTCTAAGTGTGTCCTCTCTCTAAGTGAGTTCTCTAAGTGTGTCCTCTCTCTAAGTGAGTCCTCCCTCTAAGTGAGTTCTCTCTCTGAGTTCTCTAAGTGTGTCCTCTCTCTAAGTGTGTCCTCTCTCTAAGTGAGTTCTCTCTCTGAGTTCTCTAAGTGAGTCCTCTCTCTAAGTGAGTCCTCTCTCTGAGTGAGTCCTCTCTCTGAGTGTGTCCTCTCTCTGAGTTCTCTAAGTGAGTCCTCTCTCTAAGTGAGTCCTCTCTCTAAGTGAGTCCTCTCTCTGAGTGAGTCCTCTCTCTAAGTGTGTCCTCTCTCTGAGTTCTCTAAGTGTGTCCTCTCTCTAAGTGTGTTCTGTCTCTAAGTGAGTCCTCTCTCTGAGTGTGTCCTCTCTCTAAGTGTGTCCTCTCTCTGAGTGTGTCCTCTCTCTAAGTGTGTCCTCTCTCTAAGTGAGTCCTCTCTCTAAGTGTGTCCTCTCTCTAAGTGTGTCCTCTGTCTAAGTGAGTTCTCTCTCTAAGTGAGTCCTCTCTCTAAGTGAGTCCTCTCTCTAAGTGTGCCCTCTCTCTAAGTGTGTCCTCTCTCTGTGTGTCCTCTCTCTAAGTGAGTCCTCTCTCTGAGTTCTCTAAGTGTGTCCTCTCTCTAAGTGTGTCCTCTCTCAAAGTGAGTCCTCTCTCTAAGTGTGTCCTCTACCTAAGTGAGTCCTCTCTCTAAGTGTGTCCTCTCTCTAAGTGTGTCCTGCCTCTAGCTGAGTTCCCTCTCTAAGTGTGTCCTCTCTCTAAGCGTGTCCTCTCTCTAAGTGTGTCCTCTCTCTAAGTGTGTCCTGTCTCTAGCTGAGTTCTCTCTCTAAGTGTGTCCTCTCTCTAAGTGTGTCCTCTCTCTAAGTGAGTTCTCTAAGTGTGTCCTCTCTCTAAGTGTGTCCTCTCTCTAAGTGTGTCCTGTCTCTAGCTGAGTTCTCTCTCTAAGTGTGTCCTCTCTCTAAGTGAGTTCTCTCTCTAAGTGTGTCATCTCTCTAAGTGAGTTCTCTAAGTGTGTCCTCTCTCTAAGTGAGTTCTCTCTCTCTCTAAGTGTGTCCTCTCTCTAAGTGAGTTCTCTAAGTGTGTCCTCTCTCTAAGTGAGTCCTCTCTCTAAGTGAGTTCTCTCTCTGAGTTCTCTAAGTGTGTCCTCTCTCTAAGTGTGTCCTCTCTCTAAGTGAGTCCTCTCTCTGAGTTCTCTAAGTGTGTCCTCTCTCTAAGTGTGTCCTCTCTCTAAGTGAGTTCTCTCTCTAAGTGTGTCCTCTCTCTGAGTGAGTCATCTCTCTGAGAGTGTCCTCTCTCTAAGTGTGTCCTCTCTCTAAGTGAGTTCTCTCTCAAAGTGTGTCCTCTCTCTGAGTGTGTCCTCTCTCTAAGTGTGCCCTCTCTCTGAGTTCTCTGTGTCCTCTCTCTAAGTGTGTACTCTCTCTAAGTGTGTCCTGTCTCTGAGTGTGTCCTCTCTCTGAGTTCTCTAAGTGTGTCCTCTCTCTAAGTGTGTCCTCTCTCTAAGTGTGTCCTCTCTCTGAGTTCTCTAAGTGTGTCCTCTCTCTAAGTGTGTCCTCTCTCTGAGTGTGTCCTCTCTCTGAGTTCTCTAAGTGTGTCCTCTCTCTAAGTGAGTCCTCTCTCTAAGTGAGTTCTCTCTCTGAGTGTGTCCTCTCTCTAAGTGTGTCCTCTCTCTGAGTTCTCTAAGTGTGTCCTCTTTCTAAGTGTGTCCTCTCTGTAATTGAGTCCTCTCTCTAAGTGATTCCTCTCTCTAAGTGAGTCCTCTCTCTAAGTGTGTCCTCTCTCTGAGTGTGTCCTCTCTCTAAGTGAGTCCTCTCTCTGAGTTCTCTAAGTGAGTCCTCTCTCAAAGTGTGTCCTCTCTCTGAGTGTGTCCTCTCTCTGAGTCCTCTCTCTAAGTGAGTCATCTTTCTGAGTGAGTCCTCTCTCTGAGTGAGTCCTCTCTCTAAGTGAGTTCTCTCTGTAAGTGAGTCCTCTCTCTAAGTGAGTCCTCTCTCTAAGTGAGTTCTCTCTCTAGGTGAGTCCTCTCTCTAAGTGAGTCCTCTCTCTAAGTGAGTTTTCTCTCTGAGTTCTCTAAGTGAGTCCTCTCTCTAAGTGAGTCCTCTCTCTAAGTGAGTTTTCTGAGTTATCTAAGTGAGTCCTCTCTCTAAGTGAGTCCTCTCTCTAAGTGAGTCCTCTCTCTAAGTGAGTTTTCTCTCTGAGTTCTCTAAGTGAGTCCTCTCTCTGTGTCCTCTCTCTAAGTGAGTCCTCTCTCTGTGTCCTCTCTCTAAGTGTGTCCTCTCTCTGAGTGAGTTCTCTCTCTAAGTGAGTCCTCTCTCTGTGTCCTCTCTCTAAGTGTGTCCTCTCTCTGAGTGAGTTCTCTCTCTAAGTGTGTCCTCTATCTGTGTCCTCTCTCTAAGTGAGTCCTCTCTCTGTGTCCTCTCTCTAAGTGTGTCCTCTCTCTGAGTGAGTTCTCTCTCTGAGTTCTCTAAGTGTGTCCTCTCTCTAAGTGTGTCCTCTCCCTAAGTGTGTCCTCTCTCTAAGTGAGTCCTCTCTCTAAGTGTGTCCTCTCTCTAAGTGAGTCCTCTCTCTAAGTGTGTCCTCTCTCTAAGTGTGTCCTGTCTCTAGCTGAGTTCTCTCTCTAAGTGTGACCTCTCTCTAAGAGTGTCCTCTCTCTAAGTGTGTCCTCTCTCTAAGTGAGTTCTCTAAGTGTGTCCTCTCTCTAAGTGTGTCCTCTCTCTAAGTGTGTCCTCTCTATAAGTGTGTCCTGTCTCTAGCTGAGTCCTCTCTCTAAGTCTAAGTGAGTTCTCTCTCTAAGTGAGTCCTCTCTCTAAGTGAGTCCTCTCTCTAAGTGAGTTCTCTCTCTAGGTGAGTCCTCTCTCTAAGTGAGTCCTCTCTCTAAGTGAGTTTTCTCTCTGAGTTCTCTAAGTGAGTCCTCTCTCTAAGTGAGTCCTCTCTCTTAGTGAGTTTTCTGAGTTATCTAAGTAGGTCCTCTCTCTAAGTGAGTCCTCTCTCTAAGTGAGTTCTCTCTCTGAGTTCTCTAAGTGTGTCCTCTCTCTAAGTGTGTCCTCTCTCTAAGTGAGTCCTCTCTCTGAGTTCTCTAAGTGTGTCCTCTCTCTAAGTGTGTCCTCTCTCTAAGTGAGTTCTCTCTCTAAGTGTGTCCTCTCTCTGAGTGAGTCATCTCTCTGAGAGTGTCCTCTCTCTAAGTGTGTCCTCTCTCTAAGTGAGTTCTCTCTCAAAGTGTGTCCTCTCTCTGAGTGTGTCCTCTCTCTAAGTGTGCCCTCTCTCTGAGTTCTCTGTGTCCTCTCTCTAAGTGTGTCCTCTCTCTAAGTGTGTCCTGTCTCTGAGTGTGTCCTCTCTCTGAGTTCTCTAAGTGTGTCCTCTCTCTAAGTGTGTCCTCTCTCTAAGTGTGTCCTCTCTCTGAGTTCTCTAAGTGTGTCCTCTCTCTAAGTGTGTCCTCTCTCTGAGTGTGTCCTCTCTCTGAGTTCTCTAAGTGTGTCCTCTCTCTAAGTGAGTCCTCTCTCTAAGTGAGTTCTCTCTCTGAGTGTGTCCTCTCTCTAAGTGTGTCCTCTCTCTGAGTTCTCTAAGTGTGTCCTCTTTCTAAGTGTGTCCTCTCTGTAATTGAGTCCTCTCTCTAAGTGATTCCTCTCTCTAAGTGAGTCCTCTCTCTAAGTGTGTCCTCTCTCTGAGTGTGTCCTCTCTCTAAGTGAGTCCTCTCTCTGAGTTCTCTAAGTGAGTCCTCTCTCAAAGTGTGTCCTCTCTCTGAGTGTGTCCTCTCTCTGAGTCCTCTCTCTAAGTGAGTCATCTTTCTGAGTGAGTCCTCTCTCTGAGTGAGTCCTCTCTCTAAGTGAGTTCTCTCTGTAAGTGAGTCCTCTCTCTAAGTGAGTCCTCTCTCTAAGTGAGTTCTCTCTCTAGGTGAGTCCTCTCTCTAAGTGAGTCCTCTCTCTAAGTGAGTTTTCTCTCTGAGTTCTCTAAGTGAGTCCTCTCTCTAAGTGAGTCCTCTCTCTAAGTGAGTTTTCTGAGTTATCTAAGTGAGTCCTCTCTCTAAGTGAGTCCTCTCTCTAAGTGAGTCCTCTCTCTAAGTGAGTTTTCTCTCTGAGTTCTCTAAGTGAGTCCTCTCTCTGTGTCCTCTCTCTAAGTGAGTCCTCTCTCTGTGTCCTCTCTCTAACTGTGTCCTCTCTCTGAGTGAGTTCTCTCTCTAAGTGAGTCCTCTCTCTGTGTCCTCTCTCTAAGTGTGTCCTCTCTCTGAGTGAGTTCTCTCTCTAAGTGTGTCCTCTATCTGTGTCCTCTCTCTAAGTGAGTCCTCTCTCTGTGTCCTCTCTCTAAGTGTGTCCTCTCTCTGAGTGAGTTCTCTCTCTGAGTTCTCTAAGTGTGTCCTCTCTCTAAGTGTGTCCTCTCCCTAAGTGTGTCCTCTCTCTAAGTGAGTCCTCTCTCTAAGTGTGTCCTCTCTCTAAGTGAGTCCTCTCTCTAAGTGTGTCCTCTCTCTAAGTGTGTCCTGTCTCTAGCTGAGTTCTCTCTCTAAGTGTGACCTCTCTCTAAGAGTGTCCTCTCTCTAAGTGTGTCCTCTCTCTAAGTGAGTTCTCTAAGTGTGTCCTCTCTCTAAGTGTGTCCTCTCTCTAAGTGTGTCCTCTCTATAAGTGTGTCCTGTCTCTAGCTGAGTCCTCTCTCTAAGTCTAAGTGAGTTCTCTCTCTAAGTGAGTCCTCTCTCTAAGTGAGTCCTCTCTCTAAGTGAGTTCTCTCTCTAGGTGAGTCCTCTCTCTAAGTGAGTCCTCTCTCTAAGTGAGTTTTCTCTCTGAGTTCTCTAAGTGAGTCCTCTCTCTAAGTGAGTCCTCTCTCTTAGTGAGTTTTCTGAGTTATCTAAGTAGGTCCTCTCTCTAAGTGAGTCCTCTCTCTAAGTGAGTTTTCTCTCTGAGTTCTCTAAGTGAGTCCTCTCTCTGTGTCCTCTCTCTAAGTGAGTCCTGTCTCTGTGTCCTCTCTCTAAGTGTGTCCTCTCTCTGTGTGAGTTCTCTCTCTAAGTGAGTCCTCTCTCTGTGTCCTCTCTCTAAGTGTGTCCTCTCTCTGAGTGAGTTCTCTAAGTGTGTCCTCTCTCTGTGTCCTCTCTCTAAGTGAGTCCTCTCTCTGTGTCCTCTCTCTAAGTGTGTCCTCTCTCTGAGTGAGTTCTCTCTCTGAGTTCTCTAAGTGTGTCCTCTCTCTGTGTCCTCTCTCTAAGTGTGTCCTCTCTCTAAGTGAGTCCTCTCTCTAAGTGTGTCCTCTCTCTAAGTGTGTCCTCTCTCTAAGTGAGTCCTCTCTCTAAGTGTGTCCTCTCTCTAAGTGTGTCCTGTCTCTAGATGAGTTCTCTCTCTAAGTGTGTCCTCTCTCTAAGCGTGTCCTCTCTCTAAGTGTGTCCTCTCTCTAAGTGAGTTCTCTAAGTGTGTCCTCTCTCTAAGTGTGTCCTCTCTCTAAGTGTGTCCTCTCTCTAAGTGTGTCCTGTCTCTAGCTGAGTTCTCTCTCTAAGTGTGTCCTCTCTCTAAGTGAGTTCTCTCTCTAAGTGTGTCATCTCTCTAAGTGAGTTCTCTAAGTGTGTCCTCTCTCTAAGTGAGTTCTCTCTCTCTAAGTGTGTCCTCTCTCTAAGTGAGTTCTCTAAGTGTGTCCTCTCTCTAAGTGAGTCCTCTCTCTAAGTGAGTCCTCTCTCTAAGTGAGTTCTCTCTCTAGGTGAGTCCTCTCTCTAAGTGAGTCCTCTCTCTAAGTGAGTTTTCTCTCTGAGTTCTCTAAGTGAGTCCTCTCTCTAAGAAAGTCCTCTCTCTAAGTGAGTTTTCTGAGTTCTCTAAGTGAGTCCTCTCTCTAAGTGAGTCCTCTCTCTAAGTGTGTCCTCTCTCTAAGTGAGTTCTCTCTCTGAGTTCTCTAAGTGAGTCCTCTCTCTGTGTCCTCTCTCTAAGTGAGTCCTCTCTCTGTGTCCTCTCTCTAAGTGTGTCCTCTCTCTGAGTGAGTTCTCTCTCTAAGTGAGTCCTCTCTCTGTGTCCTCTCTCTAAGTGTGTCCTCTCTCTGAGTGAGTTCTCTCTCTAAGTGTGTCCTCTCTCTAAGTGAGTCCTCTCTCTGTGTCCTCTCTCTAAGTGTGTCCTCTCTCTGAGTGAGTTCTCTCTCTGAGTTCTCTAAGTGTGTCCTCTCTCTTAGTGTGTCCTCTCTCTAAGTGTGTCCTCTCTCTAAGTGAGTCCTCTCTCTAAGTGTGTCCTCTCTCTAAGTGTGTCCTGTCTCTAGCTGAGTTCTCTCTCTAAGTGTGTCCTCTCTCTAAGCGTGTCCTCTCTCTAAGTGTGTCCTCTCTCTAAGTGAGTTCTCTAAGTGTGTCCTCTCTCTAAGTGTGTCCTCTCTCTAAGTGTGTCCTCTCTCTAAGTGTGTCCTGTCTCTAGCTGAGTCCTCTCTCTAAGTTAGTCCTCTCTCTGAGTGAGTCCTCTCTCTAAGTGAGTTCTCTCTCTAAGTGAGTCCTCTCTCTGAGTTCTCTCTCTAGGTGAGTCCTCTCTCTAAGTGAGTCCTCTCTCTAAGTGAGTTTTCTCTCTGAGTTCTCTAAGTGAGTCCTCTCTCTAAGTGAGTCCTCTCTCTAAGTGAGTTTTCTGAGTTATGTAAGTGAGTCCTCTCTCTAAGTGAGTCCTCTCTCTAAGTGAGTCCTCTCTCTAAGTGAGTTTTCTCTCTGAGTTCTCTAAGTGAGTCCTCTCTCTGTGTCCTCTCTCTAAGTGAGTCCTCTCTCTGTGTCCTCTCTCTAAGTGTGTCCTCTCTCTGTGTGAGTTCTCTCTCCAAGTGAGTCCTCTCTCTGTGTCCTCTCTCTAAGTGTGTCCTCTCTCTGAGTGAGTTCTCTCTCTAAGTGTGTCCTCTCTCTGTGTCCTCTCTCTAAGTGAGTCCTCTCTCTGTGTCCTCTCTCTAAGTGTGTCCTCTCTCTGAGTGAGTTCTCTCTCTGAGTTCTCTAAGTGTGTCCTCTCTCTAAGTGTGTCCTCTCTCTAAGTGTGTCCTCTCTCTAAGTGATTCCTCTCTCTAAGTGTGTCCTCTCTCTAAGTGTGTCCTGTCTCTAGATGAGTTCTCTCTCTAAGTGTGTCCTCTCTCTAAGCGTGTCCTATCTCTAAGTGAGTTCTCTAAGTGTGTCCTCTCTCTAAGTGTGTCCTCTCTCTAAGTGTGTCCTCTCTCTAAGTGTGTCCTGTCTCTAGCTGAGTTCTCTCTCTAAGTGTGTCCTCTCTCTAAGTGAGTTCTCTCTCTAAGTGTGTCATCTCTCTAAGTGAGTTCTCTAAGTGTGTCCTCTCTCTAAGTGAGTTCTCTCTCTGAGTTCTCTAAGTGTGTCCTCTCTCTAAGTGAGTCCTCTCTCTGAGTGAGTCCTCTCTCTGAGTGTGTCCTCTCTCTAAGTGTGTCCTCTCTCTGAGTTCTCTAAGTGTGTCCTCTCTCTAAGTGTGTCCTCTCTCTAAGTGTGTCCTCTCTCTAAGTGTGTCCTCTCTCTAAGTGTGTCCTGTCTCTAGCTGAGTTCTCTCTCTAAGTGTGTCCTATCTCTAAGTGTGTCCTCCCTCTAAGTGAGTCCTCTCTCTAAGTGAGTTCTCTAAGTGTGTCCTCTCTCTAAGTCTGTCCTCTCTCTAAGTGTGTCCTGTCTCTAGCTGAGTTCTCTCTCTAAGTGTGTCCTCTCTCTAAGTGAGTTCTCTCTCTAAGTGTGTCATCTCTCTAAGTGAGGTCTCTAAGTGTGTCCTCTCTCTAAGTGAGTTCTCTCTCTCTAAGTGTGTCCTCTCTCTAAGTGAGTTCTCTAAGTGTGTCCTCTCTCTAAGTGAGTCCTCCCTCTAAGTGAGTTCTCTCTCTGAGTTCTCTAAGTGTGTCCTCTCTCTAAGTGTGTCCTCTCTCTAAGTGAGTTCTCTCTCTGAGTTCTCTAAGTGAGTCCTCTCTCTAAGTGAGTCCTCTCTCTGAGTGAGTCCTCTCTCTGAGTGTGTCCTCTCTCTGAGTTCTCTAAGTGAGTCCTCTCTCTAAGTGAGTCCTCTCTCTAAGTGAGTCCTCTCTCTGAGTGAGTCCTCTCTCTAAGTGAGTCCTCTCTCTGAGTGAGTCCTCTCTCTATGTGTGTCCTCTCTCTGAGTTCTCTAAGTGTGTCCTCTCTCTAAGTGTGTCCTCTCTCTAAGTGAGTCCTCTCTCTGAGTGTGTCCTCTCTCTAAGTGTGTCCTCTCTCTGAGTGTGTCCTCTCTCTAAGTGTGTCCTCTCTCTAAGTGAGTCCTCTCTCTAAGTGTGTCCTCTCTCTAAGTGAGTTCTCTCTCTAAGTGAGTCCTCTCTCTAAGTGAGTCCTCTCTCTAAGTGTGCCCTCTCTCTAAGTGTGTCCTCTCTCTAAGTGTGTCCTCTCTCTAAGTGATTCCTCTCTCTGAGTTCTCTAAGTGTGTCCTCTCTCTAAGTGTGTCCTCTCTCAAAGTGAGTCCTCTCTCTAAGTGTGTCCTCTACCTAAGTGAGTCCTCTCTCTAAGTGTGTCCTCTCTCTAAGTGTGTCCTGCCTCTAGCTGAGTTCCCTCTCTAAGTGTGTCCTCTCTCTAAGCGTGTCCTCTCTCTAAGTGTGTCCTGTCTCTAGCTGATTTCTCTCTCTAAGTGTTTCCTCTCTCTAAGTGTGTCCTCTCTCTAAGTGAGTTCTCTAAGTGTGTCCTCTCTCTAAGTGTGTCCTCTCTCTAAGTGTGTCCTGTCTCTAGCTGAGTTCTCTCTCTAAGTGTGTCCTCTCTCTAAGTGAGTTCTCTCTCTAAGTGTGTCATCTCTCTAAGTGAGTTCTCTAAGTGTGTCCTCTCTCTAAGTGAGTTCTCTCTCTCTCTAAGTGTGTCCTCTCTCTAAGTGAGTTCTGTAAGTGTGTCCTCTCTCTAAGTGAGTCCTCTCTCTAAGTGAGTTCTCTCTCTGAGTTCTCTAAGTGTGTCCTCTCTCTAAGTGTGTCCTCTCTCTAAGTGAGTCCTCTCTCTGAGTTCTCTAAGTGTGTCCTCTCTCTAAGTGTGTCCTCTCTCTAAGTGAGTCCTCTCTCTGACTGTGTCCTCTCTCTAAGTGAGTCCTCTCTCTGAGTGAGTCCTCTCTCTGAATGTATCCTCTCTCTAAGTGTGTCCTCTCTCTGAGTTCTCTCTCTGAGTTCTCTAAGTGTGTCCTCTCTCTAAGTGTGTCCTCTCTCTAAGTGAGTCCTCTCTCTGAGTGTGTCCTCTCTCCAGCTCTCTCTAAGTGAGTCCTCTCTCTAAGTGAGTCCTCTCTCTGAGTGTGTCCTCTCTCTAAGTGAGTCCTCTCTCTGAGTTCTCTAAGTGAGTCCTCTCTCTAAGTGTGTCATCTCTCAAAGTGAGTCCTCTCTCTAAGTGAGTCCTCTCTCTAAGTGAGTCCTCTCTCTGAGTGTGTCCTCTCTCTAAGTGAGTCCTCTCTCTAAGTGTGTCCTCTCTCTAAGTGAGTTCTCTCTCTGAGTGAGTCCTCTCTCTAAGTGAGTCCTCTCTCTAGGTGAGTCCTCTCTCTAAGTGAGTCCTCTCTCTAAGTGAGTTTTCTCTCTGAGTTCTCTAAGTGAGTCCTCTCTCTAAGAAAGTCCTCTCTCTAAGTGAGTTTTCTGAGTTCTCTAAGTGAGTCCTCTCTCTAAGTGAGTCCTCTCTCTAAGTGTGTCCTCTCTCTAAGTGAGTTCTCTCTCTGAGTTCTCTAAGTGAGTCCTCTCTCTGTGTCCTCTCTCTAAGTGAGTCCTCTCTCTGTGTCCTCTCTCTAAGTGTGTCCTCTCTCTGAGTGAGTTCTCTCTCTAAGTGAGTCCTCTCTCTGTGTCCTCTCTCTAAGTGTGTCCTCTCTCTGAGTGAGTTCTCTCTCTAAGTGTGTCCTCTCTCTAAGTGAGTCCTCTCTCTGTGTCCTCTCTCTAAGTGTGTCCTCTCTCTGAGTTCTCTAAGTGTGTCCTCTCTCTAAGTGTGTCCTCTCTCTAAGTGTGTCCTCTCTCTAAGTGAGTCCTCTCTCTAAGTGTGTCCTGTCTCTAGCTGAGTTCTCTCTCTAAGTGTGTCCTCTCTCTAAGCGTGTCCTCTCTCTAAGTGTGTCCTCTCTCTAAGTGAGTTCTCTAAGTGTGTCCTCTCTCTAAGTGTGTCCTCTCTCTAAGTGTGTCCTCTCTCTAAGTGTGTCCTGTCTCTAGCTGAGTCCTCTCTCTAAGTTAGTCCTCTCTCTGAGTGAGTCCTCTCTCTAAGTGAGTTCTCTCTCTAAGTGAGTCCTCTCTCTGAGTTCTCTCTCTAGGTGAGTCCTCTCTCTAAGTGAGTCCTCTCTCTAAATGAGTTTTCTCTCTGAGTTCTCTAAGTGAGTCCTCTCTCTAAGTGAGTCCTCTCTCTAAGTGAGTTTTCTGAGTTATGTAAGTGAGTCCTCTCTCTAAGTGAGTCCTCTCTCTAAGTGAGTCCTCTCTCTAAGTGAGTTTTCTCTCTGAGTTCTCTAAGTGAGTCCTCTCTCTGTGTCCTCTCTCTAAGTGTGTCCTCTCTCTGTGTGAGTTCTCTCTCTAAGTGAGTCCTCTCTCTGTGTCCTCTCTCTAAGTGTGTCCTCTCTCTGAGTGAGTTCTCTCTCTAAGTGTGTCCTCTCTCTGTGTCCTCTCTCTAAGTGAGTCCTCTCTCTGTGTCCTCTCTCTAAGTGAGTCCTCTCTCTGTCTCTGAGTGTGTCCTCTCTCTGAGTGAGTTCTCTCTCTGAGTTCTCTAAGTGTGTCCTCTCTCTAAGTGTGTCCTCTCTCTAAGTGATTCCTCTCTCTAAGTGTGTCCTCTATCTAAGTGTGTCCTGTCTCTAGATGAGTTCTCTCTCTAAGTGTGTCCTCTCTCTAAGCGTGTCCTCTCTCTAAGTGTGTCCTCTCTCTAAGTGAGTTCTCTAAGTGTGTCCTCTCTCTAAGTGTGTCCTGTCTCTAAGTGTGTCCTCTCTCTAAGTGTGTCCTGTCTCTAGCTGAGTTCTCTCTCTAAGTGTGTCCTCTCTCTAAGTGAGTTCTCTCTCTAAGTGTGTCATCTCTCTAAGTGAGTTCTCTAAGTGTGTCCTCTCTCTAAGTGAGTTCTCTCTCTCTAAGTGTGTCCTCTCTCTAAGTGAGTTCTCTAAGTGTGTCCTCTCTCTAAGTGAGTCCTCTCTCTAAGTGAGTTCTCTCTCTGAGTTCTCTAAGTGTGTCCTCTCTCTAAGTGTGTCCTCTCTCTAAGTGAGTTCTCTCTCTGAGTTCTCTAAGTGTGTCCTCTCTCTAAGTGAGTCCTCTCTCTGAGTGAGTCCTCTCTCTGAGTGTGTCCTCTCTCTAAGTGTGTCCTCTCTCTGAGTTCTCTAAGTGTGTCCTCTCTCTAAGTGTGTCCTCTCTCTAAGTGAGTCCTCTCTCTGAGTGTGTCCTCTCTCTAAGTGTGTCCTCTCTCTGAGTGTGTCCTCTCTCTAAGTGTGTCCTCTCTCTAAGTGAGTCCTCTCTCTGAGTGAGTCCTCTCTCTGAGTGAGTCCTCTCTCTAAGTGTGTCCTCTCTCTAAGTGTGTCCTCTCTCTAAGTGAGTCCTCTCTCTAAGTGAGTCCTCCCTCTAAGTGAGTACTCTCTCTGAGTGTGTCCTCTCTCTAAGTGAGTCCTCTCTCTCAGTGTGTCCTCTCTCTAAGTGTGTCCTCTCTCTAAGTGAGTCCTCTCTCTGAGTTCTCTAAGTGTGTCCTCTCTCTAAGTGTGTCCTCTCTCTAAGTGAGTCCTCTCTCTAAGTGTGTCCTCTCCCTAAGTGAGTCCTCTCTCTAAGTGTGTCCTCTCTCTAAGTGTGTCCTGTCTCTAGCTGAGTTCTCTCTCTAAGTGTGTCCTCTCTCTAAGCGTGTCCTCTCTCTAAGTGTGTCCTCTCTCTAAGTGTGTCCTGTCTCTAGCTAAGTTCTCTCTCTAAGTGTGTCCTCTCTCTAAGTGTGTCCTCTCTCTAAGTGTGTCCTCTCTAGCTGGGTTCTCTCTCTAAGTGTGTCCTCTCTCTAAGTGAGTTCTCTCTCTAAGTGTGTCATCTCTCTAAGTGAGTTCTCTAAGTGTGTCCTCTCTCTGAGTTCTCTAAGTGTGTCCTCTCTCTAAGTGTGTCCTCTCTCTAAGTGTGTCCTGTCTCTGAGTGTGTCCTCTCTCTGAGTTCTCTAAGTGTGTCCTCTCTCTGTGTCCTCTCTCTAAGTGTGTCCTCTCTCTGAGTGTGTCCTCTCTCTGAGTTCTCTAAGTGTGTCCTCTCTCTAAGTGTGTCCTCTCTCTAAGTCTGTCCTCTCTAGCTGGGTTCTCTCTCTAAGTGTGTCCTCTCTCTAAGTGAGTTCTCTCTCTAAGTGTGTCATCTCTCTAAGTGAGTTCTCTAAGTGTGTCCTCTCTCTAAGTGATTTCTCTCTCTCTAAGTGTGTCCTCTCTCTAAGTGAGTTCTCTAAGTGTGCCTCTCTCTAAGTGAGTCCTCTCTCTAAGTGAGTTATCTCTCTGAGTTCTCTAAGTGTGTCCTCTCTCTAAGTGTGTCCTCTCTCTAAGTGAGTTCTCTCTCTGAGTTCTCTAAGTGTGTCCTCTCTCTAAGTGAGTCCTCTCTCTGAGTGAGTCCTCTCTCTGAGTGTGTCCTCTCTCTAAGTGTGTCCTCTCTCTAAGTGAGTCCTCTCTCTGAGTGTGTCCTCTCTCTAAGTGTGTCCTCTCTCTAAGTGAGTCCTCTCTCTGAGTGAGTCCTCTCTCTGAGTGTATCCTCTCTCTAAGTGTATCCTCTCTCTGAGTTCTCTCTCTGAGTTCTCTAAGTGTGTCCTCTCTCTAAGTGTGTCCTCTCTCTAAGTGAGTCCTCTTTCTGAGTGTCTCCTCTCTCTAGCTCTGTCTAAGTGAATCCTCTCTCTGGGTGTGTCCTCTCTCTAAGTGAGTCCTCTCTCTGAGTGAGTCCTCTCTCTAAGTGAGTCCTTCCTCTGAGTGTGTCCTCTCTCTAAGTGAGTGATCTCTCTGAGTGTTTTCTCTCTCTAGCTCTCTCTAAGTGAGTCCTCTCTCAAAGTGTGTCCTCTCTCTAAGTGAGTCCTCTCTCTGAGTGAGTCCTCTCTCTAAGTGAGTCCTCTCTCTAAGTGAGTTCTCTCTCTAAGTGTGTCATCTCTCTAAGTGAGTTCTCTAAGTGTGTCCTCTCTCTAAGTGAGTTCTCTCTCTCTAAGTGTGTCCTCTCTCTAAGTGAGTTCTCTAAGTGTGTCCTCTCTCTAAGTGAGTCCTCTCTCTAAGTGAGTTCTCTCTCTGAGTTCTCTAAGTGTGTCCTCTCTCTAAGTGTGTCCTCTCTCTAAGTGAGTTCTCTCTCTGAGTTCTCTAAGTGTGTCCTCTCTCTAAGTGAGTCCTCTCTCTGAGTGAGTCCTCTCTCTGAGTGTGTCCTCTCTCTAAGTGTGTCCTCTCTCTAAGTGAGTCCTCTCTCTGAGTGTGTCCTCTCTCTAAGTGTGTCCTCTCTCTAAGTGAGTCCTCTCTCTGAGTGAGTCCTCTCTCTGAGTGTATCCTCTCTCTAAGTGTGTCCTCTCTCTGAGTTCTCTCTCTGAGTTCTCTAAGTGTGTCCTCTCTCTAAGTGTGTCCTCTCTCTAAGTGAGTCCTCTTTCTGAGTGTCTCCTCTCTCTAGCTCTGTCTAAGTGAATCCTCTCTCTGGGTGTGTCCTCTCTCTAAGTGAGTCCTCTCTCTGAGTGAGTCCTCTCTCTAAGTGAGTCCTTCCTCTGAGTGTGTCCTCTCTCTAAGTGAGTCCTCTCTCTGAGTGTTTCCTCTCTCTAGCTCTCTCTAAGTGAGTCCTCTCTCAAAGTGTGTCCTCTCTCTAAGTGAGTCCTCTCTCTGAGTGAGTCCTCTCTCTAAGTGAGTCCTCTCTCTAAGTGAGTCCTCTCTCTAAGTGTGTCCTCTCTCAAAGTGAGTTCTCTCTCTAAGTGAGTCTTCTCTCTAAGTGAGTCCTCTCTCTGAGTGTGTCCTCTCTCTAAGTGAGTCCTCTCTCTAAGTGTGTCCTCTCTCTAAGTGAGTTCTCTCTCTAAGTGTGTCCTCTCTCTAAGTGTGTCCTGTCTCTAGCTGAGTTCTCTCTCTAAGTGTGTCCTCTCTCTAAGTGAGTTCTCTCTCTAAGTGTGTCCTCTCTCTGAGTGAGTCCTCTCTCTGAGTGTGTCCTCTCTCTAAGTGTGTCCTCTCTCTAAGTGAGTTCTCTCTCTAAGTGTGTCCTCTCTCTGAGTGTGTCCTCTCTCTAAGTGTGTCCTCTCTCTGAGTTCTCTAAGTGTGTCCTCTCTCTAAGTGTGTCCTCTCTCTAAGTGTGTCCTGTCTCTGAGTGTGTCCTCTCTCTGAGTTCTCTAAGTGTGTCCTCTCTCTGTGTCCTCTCTCTAAGTGTGTCCTCTCTCTGAGTGTGTCCTCTCTCTGAGTTCTCTAAGTGTGTCCTCTCTCTAAGTGTGTCCTCTCTCTAAGTGAGTCCTCTCTCTGAGTGTGTCCTCTCTCTAAGTGTGTCCTTTCTCTGAGTGTGTCCTCTCTCTAAGTGTGTCCTCTCTCTAAGTGAGTCCTCTCTCTGAGTGAATCCTCTCTCTGAGTGAGTCCTCTCTCTAAGTGTGTCCTCTGTCTAAGTGAGTCCTCTCTCTAAGTGTGTCCTCTCTCTAAGTGTGTCCTCTCTCTAAGTGTGTCCTCTCTCTAAGTGAGTCCTCTCTCTGAGTTCTCTAAGTGTGTCCTCTCTCTAAGTGTGTCCTCTCTCTAAGTGAGTCCTCTCTCTAAGTGTGTCCTCTCCCTATGTGAGTCCTCTCTCTAAGTGTGTCCTCTCTCTAAGTGTGTCCTGTCTCTAGCTGAGTTCTCTATCTAAGTGTGTCCTCTCTCTAAGCGTGTCCTCTTTCTAAGTGTGTCCTCTCTCTAAGTATGTCCTGTCTCTAGCTGAGTTCTCTCTCTAAGTGTGTCCTCTCTCTAAGTGTGTCCTCTCTCTAAGTGAGTTGTCTAAGTGTGTCCTCTCTCTAAGTGTGTCCTCTCTCTAAGTGTGTCCTGTCTCTAGCTGAGTTCTCTCTCTAAGTGTGTCCTCTCTCTAAGTGAGTTCTCTCTCTAAGTGTGTCCTCTCTCTAAGTGAGTTCTCTAAGTGTGTCCTCTCTCTAAGTGAGTCCTCTCTCTAAGTGAGTTCTCTCTCTGAGTTCTCTAAGTGTGTCCTCTCTCTAAGTGAGTCCTCTCTCTAAGTGAGTTCTCTCTCTGAGTTCTCTAAGTGTGTCCTCTCTCTAAGTGAGTCCTCTCTCTGAGTGAGTCCTCTCTCTGAGTGTGTCCTCTCTCTAAGTGTGTCCTCTCTCTGAGTTCTCTAAGTGTGTCCTCTCTCTAAGTGTGTCCTCTCTCTAAGTGAGTCCTCTCTCTGAGTGTGTCCTCTCTCTAAGTGAGTCCTCTCTTTGAGTGAGTCCTCTCTCTGAGTGTGTCCTCTCTCTAAGTGTGTCCTCTCTCTAAGTGAGTTCTCTCTCTAAGTTCTCTAAGTGTGTCCTCTCTCTAAGTGTGTCCTCTCTCAAAGTGAGTCCTCTCTCTGAGTGTCTCCTCTCTATAGCTCTCTCTGAGTCCTCTCTCTGGGTGTGTCCTCTCTCTAAGTGAGTCCTCTCTCTGAGTGAGTCCTCTCTCTAAGTGAGTCCTCCCTCTGAGTGTGTCCTCTCTCTAAGTGAGTCCTCTCTCTGAGTGTTTCCTCTCTCTAGCTCTCTCTAAGTGAGTCCTCTCTCAAAGTGTGTCCTCTCTCTGAGTGAGTCCTCTCTCTGAGTGAGTCCTCTCTCTAAGTGAGTCATCTCTCTAAGTGAGTCCTCTCTCTAAGTGTGTCCTCTCTCAAAGTGAGTTCTCTCTCTAAGTGAGTCCTCTCTCTGAGTCCTCTCTCTAAGTGAGTCCTCTCTCTGAGTGTGTCCTCTCTCTAAGTGAGTCCTCTCTCTAAGTGTGTCCTCTTTCTAAGTGAGTTCTCTCTCTAAGTGTGTCCTCTCTCTAAGTGTGTCCTGTCTCTAGCTGAGTTCTCTCTCTAAGTGTGTCCTCTCTCTAAGTGAGTTCTCTCTCTAAGTGTGTCCTCTCTCTGAGTGAGTCCTCTCTCTGAGTGTGTCCTCTCTCTAAGTGTGTCCTCTCTCTAAGTGAGTTCTCTCTGTAAGTGTGTCCTCTCTCTGAGTGTGTCCTCTCTCTAAGTGTGTCCTCTCTCTGAGTTCTGTAAGTGTGTCCTCTCTCTAAGTGTGTCCTCTCTCTAAGTGTGTCCTCTCTCTGAGTGTGTCCTCTCTCTGAGTTCTCTAAGTGTGTCCTCTCTCTAAGTTAGTCCTCTCTCTGAGTGTGTCCTCTCTCTAATTGAGTCCTCTCTCTAAGTGTGTCCTCTCTCTAATTGAGTCCTCTCTCTAAGTGAGTCCTCTCTCTAAGTGAGTCCTCTCTCTAAGTGTGTCCTCTCTCTGAGTGTGTCCTCTCTCTAAGTGAGTCCTCTCTCTGTGTTCTCTGAGTCCTCTCTCTAAGTGTGTCCTCTCTCTGAGTGTGTCCTCTCTCTAAGTGAGTCCTCTCTCTGAGTGAGTCCTCTCTCTAAGTGAGTCCTCTCTCTAAGTGAGTTCTCTCTCTAAGTGAGTCCTCTCTCTAAGTGAGTCCTCTCTCTGAGTGAGTCCTCTCTCTAAGTGAGTTCTCTCTCTGAGTCCTCTCTCTAAGTGAGTCCTCTCTCTAGGTGAGTCCTCTCTCTAAGTGAGTCCTCTCTCTAAGTGAGTTTTCTCTCTGAGTTCTCTAAGTGAGTCGTCTCTCTAAGTGAGTCCTCTCTCTAAGTGAGTTTTCTGAGTTCTCTAAGTGAGTCCTCTCTCTAAGCGAGTCCTCTCTCTAAGTGAGTCCTGTCTCTAAGTGAGTTTTCTCTCTGAGTTTTCTAAGTGAGTCCTCTCTCTGTGTCCTCTCTCTAAGTGAGTCCTCTCTCTGTGTCCTCTCTCTAAGTGTGTCCTCTCTCTGACTGAGTTCTCTCTCTAAGTGTGTCCTCTCTCTGTGTCCTCTCTGTAAGTGAGTCCCCTCTCTGTGTCTTCTCTCTGAGTGAGTTCTCTCTCTAAGTGTGTCCTCTCTCTGTGTCCTCTCTCTGAGTGTGTCCTCTCTCTGAGTGAGTTCTCTCTCTGAGTTCTCTAAGTGAGTCCTCTCTCTAAGTGAGTCCTCTCTCTGTGTCCTCTCTCTAAGTGTGTCCTCTCTCTAAGTGAGTTTTCTCTCTGAGTTCTCTAAGTGAGTCCTCTCTCTAAGTGAGTCCTCTCTCTGAGTGAGTCCTCTCTCTAAGTGAGTCCTCTCTCTAAGTGAGTTCTCTCTCTAAGTGAGTCCTCTCTCTAAGTGTGTCCTCTCTCTGAGTTCTCTAAGTGAGTCCTCTCTCTAAGTGAGTCCTCTCTCTAAGTGAGTTCTCTCTCTAGGTGAGTCCTCTCTCTAAGTGAGTCCTCTCTCTAAGTGAGTTTTCTCTCTGAGTTCTCTAAGTGAATCCTCTCTCTAAGTGAGTCCTCTCTCTAAGTGAGTTTTCTCTCTGAGTTCTCTAAGTGAGTCCTCTCTCTGTGTCCTCTCTCTAAGTGAGTTTTCTCTCTGAGTTATCTAAGTGAGTCCTCTGTCTAAGTGTGTCCTCTCTCTGAGTGAGTCCTCTCTCTAAGTGAGTCCTCTCTCTAAGTGTGTCCTCTCTCTAAGTGTGTCCTCTCTCTAAGTGAGTCCTCTCTCTGAGTGAGTCCTCTCTCTAAGTGAGTTTTCTCTCTGAGTTCTCTAAGTGAGTCCTCTCTCTAAGTGAGTCCTCTCTCTAAGTGAGTTTTCTCTCTGAGTTCTCTACGTGAGTCCTCTCTCTAAGTGTGTCCTCTCTCTGAGTGAGTTTTCTCTCTGAGTTCTCTAAGTGAGTCCTCTCTCTAAGTGTGTCCTCTCTCTAAGTGAGTCCTCTCTCTAAGTGTGTCCTCTCTCTGAGTGAGTCCTCTCTCTAAGTGTGTCCTCTCTCTAAGTGAGTCTTCTCTCTAAGTGTGTCCTCTCTCTGAGTGAGTCCTCTCTCTGAGTTCTCTAAGTGAGTCCTGTCTCTGAGTGAGTCCTCTCTCTAAGTGTGTCCTCTCTCTGAGTCCTCTCTCTGAGTGAGTCCTCTCTCTGAGTGCGTCCTCTTTCTGAGTTCTCTAAGTGAGTCCTCTCTCTGAGTGAGTCCTCTCTCTGTGTGTCCTCTCTCTAAGTGTGTCCTCTGTCTAAGTGAGTCCTCTCTCTAAGTGTGTCCTCTCTCTAAGTGAGTCCTCTCTCTAAGTGTGTCCTCTCTCTAAGTGAGTCCTCTCTCTAAGTGAGTCCTCTCTCTAAGTGTGTCCTCTCTCTGAGTGTGTCCTCTCTCTAGCTCTCGCTGTGTGTCCTCTCTCTAAGTGTGTCCTCTCTCTAAGTGAGTCCTCTCTCTAAGTGTGTCCTCTCTCTGAGTGTGTCCTCTCTCTGAGTTCTCTAAGTGTGTCCTCTCTCTAAGTTAGTCCTCTCTCTGAGTGTGTCCTCTCTCTAATTGAGTCCTCTCTCTAAGTGTGTCCTCTCTCTAATTGAGTCCTCTCTCTAAGTGAGTCCTCTCTCTAAGTGAGTCCTCTCTCTAAGTGTGTCCTCTCTCTGAGTGTGTCCTCTCTCTAAGTGAGTCCTCTCTCTGTGTTCTCTGAGTCCTCTCTCTAAGTGTGTCCTCTCTCTGAGTGTGTCCTCTCTCTAAGTGAGTCCTCTCTCTGTGTTCTCTGAGTCCTCTCTCTAAGTGAGTCCTCTCTCTAAGTGAGTTCTCTCTCTAAGTGAGTCCTCTCTCTAAGTGAGTCCTCTCTCTGAGTGAGTCCTCTCTCTGAGTTCTCTCTCTGAGTCCTCTCTCTAAGTGAGTCCTCTCTCTAAGTGAGTCCTCTCTCTAGGTGAGTCCTCTCTCTAAGTGAGTCCTCTCTCTAAGTGAGTTTTCTCTCTGAGTTCTCTAAGTGAGTCGTCTCTCTAAGTGAGTCCTCTCTCTAAGTGAGTTTTCTGAGTTCTCTAAGTGAGTCCTCTCTCTAAGCGAGTCCTCTCTCTAAGTGAGTCCTGTCTCTAAGTGAGTTTTCTCTCTGAGTTTTCTAAGTGAGTCCTCTCTCTGTGTCCTCTCTCTAAGTGAGTCCTCTCTCTGTGTCCTCTCTCTAAGTGTGTCCTCTCTCTGACTGAGTTCTCTCTCTAAGTGTGTCCTCTCTCTGTGTCCTCTCTCTAAGTGAGTCCCCTCTCTGTGTCCTCTCTCTAAGTGAGTCCTCTCTCTAAGTGTGTCCTCTCTCTAAGTGTGTCCTCTCTCTGAGTGTGTCCTCTCTCTGAGTGAGTTCTCTCTCTGAGTTCTCTAAGTGAGTCCTCTCTCTAAGTGAGTCCTCTCTCTGTGTCCTCTCTCTAAGTGTGTCCTCTCTCTAAGTGAGTTTTCTCTCTGAGTTCTCTAAGTGAGTCCTCTCTCTAAGTGAGTCCTCTCTCTGAGTGAGTCCTCTCTCTAAGTGAGTCCTCTCTCTAAGTGAGTTCTCTCTCTAAGTGAGTCCTCTCTCTAAGTGTGTCCTCTCTCTGAGTTCTCTAAGTGAGTCCTCTCTCTAAGTGAGTCCTCTCTCTAAGTGAGTTCTCTCTCTAGGTGAGTCCTCTCTCTAAGTGAGTCCTCTCTCTAAGTGAGTTTTCTCTCTGAGTTCTCTAAGTGAATCCTCTCTCTAAGTGAGTCCTCTCTCTAAGTGAGTTTTCTCTCTGAGTTCTCTAAGTGAGTCCTCTCTCTGTGTCCTCTCTCTAAGTGAGTTTTCTCTCTGAGTTATCTAAGTGAGTCCTCTGTCTAAGTGTGTCCTCTCTCTGAGTGAGTCCTCTCTCTAAGTGAGTCCTCTCTCTGTGTCCTCTCTCTAAGTGTGTCCTCTCTCTAAGTGAGTCCTCTCTCTGAGTGAGTCCTCTCTCTAAGTGAGTTTTCTCTCTGAGTTCTCTAAGTGAGTCCTCTCTCTAAGTGAGTCCTCTCTCTAAGTGAGTTTTCTCTCTGAGTTCTCTACGTGAGTCCTCTCTCTAAGTGTGTCCTCTCTCTGAGTGAGTTTTCTCTCTGAGTTCTCTACGTGAGTCCTCTCTCTAAGTGTGTCCTCTCTCTGAGTGAGTTTTCTCTCTGAGTTCTCTAAGTGAGTCCTCTCTCTAAGTGAGTCCTCTCTCTAAGTGAGTCCTCTCTCTAAGTGAGTCCTCTCTCTAAGTGTGTCCTCTCTCTGGGTGAGTCCTCTCTCTTAGTGTGTCCTCTCTCTAAGTGAGTCTTCTCTCTAAGTGTGTCCTCTCTCTGAGTGAGTCCTCTCTCTGAGTTCTCTAAGTGAGTCCTGTCTCTGAGTGAGTCCTCTCTCTAAGTGTGTCCTCTCTCTGAGTCCTCTCTCTGAGTGAGTCCTCTCTCTGAGTGCGTCCTCTTTCTGAGTTCTCTAAGTGAGTCCTCTCTCTGAGTGAGTCCTCTCTCTGTGTGTCCTCTCTCTAAGTGTGTCCTCTGTCTAAGTGAGTCCTCTCTCTAAGTGTGTCCTCTCTCTAAGTGAGTCCTCTCTCTAAGTGTGTCCTCTCTCTAAGTGAGTCCTCTCTCTAAGTGAGTCCTCTCTCTAAGTGTGTCCTCTCTCTGAGTGTGTCCTCTCTCTAGCTCTCGCTGTGTGTCCTCTCTCTAAGTGTGTCCTCTCTCTAAGTGAGTCCTCTCTCTAAGTGTGTTCTCTCTCTAAGTGTGTCCTCTCTCTGAGTGTGTACTCTCTCTATCTGAGTTCTCTAAGTGAGTCCTCTCTCTAAGTGTGTCCTCTCTCTAGCTCTCTCTAAGTGTGTCCTCTCTCTAAGTGTGTCCTCTCTCTAGCTCTCTCTAAGTGAGTCCTCTCTCTAAGTGAGTCCTCTCTCTAAGTGAGTCCTCTCTCTAAGTGTGTCCTCTCTCTGAGTGTGTCCTCTCTCTGAGTGAGTTCTCTCTCTGAGTTCTCTAAGTGAGTCCTCTCTCTAAGTGAGTCCTCTCTCTGTGTCCTCTCTCTAAGTGTGTCCTCTCTCTAAGTGAGTTTTCTCTCTGAGTTCTCTAAGTGAGTCCTCTCTCTAAGTGAGTCCTCTCTCTGAGTGAGTCCTCTCTCTAAGTGAGTCCTCTCTCTAAGTGAGTTCTCTCTCTAAGTGAGTCCTCTCTCTAAGTGTGTCCTCTCTCTGAGTTCTCTAAGTGAGTCCTCTCTCTAAGTGAGTCCTCTCTCTAAGTGAGTTCTCTCTCTAGGTGAGTCCTCTCTCTAAGTGAGTCCTCTCTCTAAGTGAGTTTTCTCTCTGAGTTCTCTAAGTGAATCCTCTCTCTAAGTGAGTCCTCTCTCTAAGTGAGTTTTCTCTCTGAGTTCTCTAAGTGAGTCCTCTCTCTGTGTCCTCTCTCTAAGTGAGTTTTCTCTCTGAGTTATCTAAGTGAGTCCTCTGTCTAAGTGTGTCCTCTCTCTGAGTGAGTCCTCTCTCTAAGTGAGTCCTCTCTCTAAGTGTGTCCTCTCTCTAAGTGTGTCCTCTCTCTAAGTGAGTCCTCTCTCTGAGTGAGTCCTCTCTCTAAGTGAGTTTTCTCTCTGAGTTCTCTAAGTGAGTCCTCTCTCTAAGTGAGTCCTCTCTCTAAGTGAGTTTTCTCTCTGAGTTCTCTACGTGAGTCCTCTCTCTAAGTGTGTCCTCTCTCTGAGTGAGTTTTCTCTCTGAGTTCTCTACGTGAGTCCTCTCTCTAAGTGTGTCCTCTCTCTGAGTGAGTTTTCTCTCTGAGTTCTCTAAGTGAGTCCTCTCTCTAAGTGTGTCCTCTCTCTAAGTGAGTCCTCTCTCTAAGTGAGTCCTCTCTCTAAGTGTGTCCTCTCTCTGGGTGAGTCCTCTCTCTTAGTGTGTCCTCTCTCTAAGTGAGTCTTCTCTCTAAGTGTGTCCTCTCTCTGAGTGAGTCCTCTCTCTGAGTTCTCTAAGTGAGTCCTGTCTCTGAGTGAGTCCTCTCTCTAAGTGTGTCCTCTCTCTGAGTCCTCTCTCTGAGTGAGTCCTCTCTCTGAGTGTGTCCTCTTTCTGAGTTCTCTAAGTGAGTCCTCTCTCTGAGTGAGTCCTCTCTCTGTGTGTCCTCTCTCTAAGTGTGTCCTCTGTCTAAGTGAGTCCTCTCTCTAAGTGTGTCCTCTCTCTAAGTGAGTCCTCTCTCTAAGTGTGTCCTCTCTCTAAGTGAGTCCTCTCTCTAAGTGAGTCCTCTCTCTAAGTGTGTCCTCTCTCTGAGTGTGTCCTCTCTCTAGCTCTCGCTGTGTGTCCTCTCTCTAAGTGTGTCCTCTCTCTAAGTGAGTCCTCTCTCTAAGTGTGTTCTCTCTCTAAGTGTGTCCTCTCTCTGAGTGTGTACTCTCTCTATCTGAATTCTCTAAGTGAGTCCTCTCTCTAAGTGTGTCCTCTCTCTAGCTCTCTCTAAGTGTGTCCTCTCTCTAAGTGTGTCCTCTCTCTAGCTCTCTCTAAGTGAGTCCTCTCTCTAAGTGAGTCCTCTCTCTAAGTGAGTCCTCTCTCTAAGTGTGTCCTCTCTCTGAGTGTGTCCTCTCTCTAGCTCTCTCTAAGTGAGTCCTCTCTCTAAGTGTGTCCTCTCTCTAGCTCTCTCTAAGTGTGTCCTCTCTCTAAGTGTGTCCTCTCTCTAAGTGAGTTCTCTGAGTCCTCTCTCTTAGTGAGTTCTCTTTCTCACTGAGTTCTCTCTCTGAGTCCTCTAAGTGAGTTCTCTAAATGAGTCATCTCTCATCTCGCAAGTGAGTTCTCTCTCAAAGTGAGTCCTCTCTCTAATTGAGTTCTCTAAGTGAGTTCTCTCTCTAAGTGAGTCCTATCTCTAAGTGAGTCCTCTGTCTAAGTGCGTTCTCTCTCTAAGTGGCTGTCAGTGTCAAAAATGAAAGGTCTGTTCCATCTGAAGGGCTGTTTATTACGGAAGGAAGTGAATCTTGTTGCGTATAAAAGTGGAAAATAATAACGTGCTAGTAGCTGCTTTGTTTCCTTTGTTGATAGAGTCTTCTAAAGGTCAAGACCCCAAATGATTTCTCCCATTAAGTGGCTTCCAGAAATAAAAGGCGCTCCCCTCTTGCAGGCCATGCAGGATGCAAGGAATTGAATCTGGTTGCGTATAAAAGCGGACAATATAAACAGGCTCTTAGCTGCTATGTTTGGTGGATTAATTCACAGTGTATGTGGGTGGATTGGTGTGTGTGTGTGTGTGTGTGTGTGTGTGTGTGTGTGTGTGTGTGTGTGTGAAAATGTGCGTTTTACCCAGAAGACTGATCAGTAATCTCTGCATCATAACAGGCACAGAGGATACTGAAAAACACGGCTCTGCTTGATGGTATAGTTTTCACCACCTCCTCCTCCACCACCACCATTACCACCACCACCATCACCATCTTCACCACATCCATCGCCTCCACCACAACCCCATCTCCACCACCACTACTACCAACTCCACCACCTCCACCACCACCCCACTACCTCCACTACCACTACTACCAACTCCATCACCTCCACCACCACCCCACCTCCACCACCACTACCAACACCAACACCACTACCAACACCATCACCTCCACCACCACCCCACCTCCACCACCACTACCAACTCCACCACCTCCACCACCACCACTACCAACACCACCACCACTACCAACACTATCACCTCCACCACCACCCCACCTCCACCACCACTACCAACTCCACCACCTCCACCACCACCACTACCAACACCATCACCACTACCAACACCATCACCTCCACCACCACCCCACCTCCACCACCACTACCAACTCCACCACCTCCACCACCACTACTACCCACTCCACCACCACTACCAACTCCACCACCTCCACCACCACTACTACCCACTCCACCACCACTACCAACTCCACCACTTGCAACACCACCACCCCACCTGCAACACCACTACTACAAACTCCACCACCACCACACCACCTCCACTACCACCTCCACAACCACCTCCACCACCTCTACCACCACTACTACCAACTCCACCACATCCACCACCTCCACCACCACCTCCACCACCTCTACCACCACTACTACCAATTCCACCACCTCTACCACCACCACTACCAACTCCACCACATCTATCGCCACCACCACCTCCACCATCACCTCCACCACCACCACATGCATCGCAACCACCACCTCTACCACCAGCACTACCAACTCCACCACATCCATTGCCTCCACCACCTCCACCACCACCTCCAACACCTCCAACACCATTACTAACAACTCCACCACCTCCACCACCTCCTCCAGCACCAGCACTACCAAATCCACCACATCCATTGCCTCCACCACCTCCACCACCTCCACCACCACCACTACCACCACCTCCACCACCACCACCACCTCCACCACTACCACCACCACCACCACAACCACCACCTGCACCACCTCCACCACCTCAGCCCAGCTGTTCACACCACACCGCACCTCTTAAAAAGAAATCCGCATTTGACCGGTTAAACACCGAACTGAATCGACCTGTATAAAATCCTTCTGAACACACACAGCGAGTTGAAACAGCTACAGACCCTATCATATTCACGGTTTCTCCGTATCGAGAGTAACCAGAGCGGGTGTAAAACAGAGAGAGGGAGAGGGTGGGAGGGAGAGAGGGAGGGACTAAGAAAGAAAGTGGGTGAGAGAAATAGAGAGGGGAAAAGAGAGAGAGAGTGGGGGGAGGGAGAGAGAAAAGAGCAAGAGTGATAAGGAGAGAGAGAGAGAGAGAGAGAGAGAGAGAGAGAGAGAGAGAGAGAGAGAGAGAGAGAGAGAGAGAGAAGGAGAGAGATACAGACAGGCAAAAATAGAGTTGTGAAGGAAAAAGAGGAAAAGATAGAAAGGACAAGTTGTATAAAGAAACTTTGAGAATCAATACAAAATTAAGGGGTTAGAAAATGAAGCCAACAACACTACAACAAATAAATTACAGATCAAGGCAACAAAATCACAGCCAAAATCAAATCGATTCAAACCAAAGAAAAAAGAAATTAAAGAACGACGATACAAAGCACAGGCACACTCATGGCGAAAGACTGTGTACACACACACACACACACACACACACACACACACACACACACAGAATGCGTGTGCGTTTGATACACCTCTTCTCTCGAAAACTTCCTGAAGTGGAAAATCGACAAGACAGGGGACGATCTGAGCTGGGAAATCAACAAGAGAGAGAGAGAGAGAGAGAGAAGTGGGTGGAAATAGAGATACAAGGGCAAACAGAAGAAGACATAGATTTCACACAACTGATTTCACACAAACTGCAGAGAGAGAGAGAGAGAGAGAGAGAGAGAGAGAGTGTGTGTGTGTGTGTGTGTACACAGTCTTTCGCCATGAGTGTGCCTGTGTTTTGTATCGTCGTTCTTTAATTTCTTTTTTCTTTGGTTTGAATAGATTTGATTTTGGCTGTGATTTTGTTGCCTTGATCTGTAATTTATTTGTTGTAGTGTTGTTGGCTTCATGTTCCAACCCCTTAATTTTCGTAATGGTTAAAAAATCCATAGATAGTTATGTGCAAGAAGTTACCGCTAATTGTTGTAAAGTCATTGTACTGAAACTGGCAAATGGTCTTTTCGGATGTGATAGGAATGTTTTACATTATATCGGGATGTTTTATATTTGTAACCACTCCTTTACGTGTTTAAGTGGTGAAATGTATGTGACTGAGTGTAGGAATCTTCTTCTTCTTCTTCGTTCGCCTCCCGTTAGATGAAGGCTGCCGTCCGTCGCAGCTCCTCCAGGGTGCCGTACAGCTTGGCTTCCACTGCTGTCGGTGTTGGCCAGTACTTCCTCCTGGATGCTGCATGCGTCGTACAGTGTAGGAATATATGACTGAAGATGTATGTTTAAATATGGAAGTAGGGTGTGAGTTTTGACTGGATGGGATGAATAATTATATGGAGTGATTTCACAGCGTGGGTCTGGTCAACATTTGTCTTCCTCACGAAAGAGGGAACTGGGCAGGTATCCCTTATGGATTAATTCAGTCATTAAATGTATAATATATTGGTTTCGATTACTGAAGCAGCCTGAACAATTATTCTCAAAGATAGATTATAAAATATTGTGAAAAATGCATGCAAATGGCATTATCACTTGCGCGACCAAAGTTCAAAATGTTCTGTTTGAAAATGGATTTGAGCAAGTGGGGTTATTTGGGTGTGGACATGAGAGACTATTTTTCAAAGAACTTTGAGGAAGACCGTACAAAACATTTTATTATCGTTGGTATGGCCATTTAGAAAATTGTGTAAGATACTCGGAACATAAACAGTACAAGACTTGTTCTGGAAGAGAGAGAATACGTGTATGTTTTATGGATGAACATATATCGTAACACTCTCGCTCAGTTTAGGATGGGAGTATCACAAATGTTCACAGATAACGTTATTCAAGGAATCATGAAAGCTGGAATTGTCCATTTTGTAGTAACTCACTTGAAACAGAAATTCACTTTATTCTTGAGTATCCAAAGTATGAAGATTAGAGATCTAGGTATTTACAGAGTATTTTCAATATCGAAAATCATAATCTGGAATTTTTGAGAGTTTCAAAAGAGGTGGGTTTTTGTTTTGTTTTTGTTTTTGTTTTTTTGTTTTGTTTTTTTTCTCTCTAAATTTCTGTTTTATGCCTTTAAGCTTAGATCTCAGATCTTGAACACAGACCAAAATATACAAAGTTGAAGCAGCGTATTAAACAAACTGGTTAATCTAGGTATCACGGAAATAATTCTCTCCATGAATTTACTAATTACTAATGTATGTTGTTTTGATTTTCTTTTCTCTCGTGTAAATAATAATATATCTGTTGACTGTGAACCCCCATTGAAAGGTGCTGTGGCCTATTCAATAAACTAGTGTCAGTGTCAGTGTCAGTGTCTCTCTCTCTCTCTCTCTCTCTCTCTGTCTCTCTCTAACGCGCCCTACCCTCCAACCCCAATAAACAGTCGGATGGGCAGACGGTGAAATCGCTCTTACCACATCTAACTCGTCGTCTTGAAGCAATTCGGGCCTTAGAAGAAACGACAGAGCTTCTGCAAACAGAAAAGCAATTACAGTCTGAAAAGGATACGGGTTGCGAGCATGGAAAGAAAGAAATGGGTTGGGGAGATTGGTAGACTGGGGGATTGCTGTGTGTGCTTGTATGGAGAGGACAAGCTGGAGAGACAGAGACAGAGACAGTGTGTGTGTGTGTGTGTGTGTGTGTGTGTGTGTGTGTGTGTGTGTGTGTGTGTGTGTGTCTGTGTGTGTGTGTGTGTGTGTGTGTGTGTGTGCCTATCTTTTTTGGTAATCTCCATTGCGTGTTTGTGTGGCGAAGACAAGCTGGGGCAATGTCCGTGTGTGTGTGTGTGTGTGTGTGTGTGTGTGTGTGTGTGTGTGTGTGTGTGTGTGTGTGTGTGTGTGTGTGTGTTTCTTATGAATGTGTCCACTGTGCGACGAATCTCCATCTGAACACTTCTTGCCTTGGGTTTACTCCCACCCTTTTCTTCTTCCCACTGTATACGCTGTCTCTTCGGCTGGATATATATATATATATATATATATATATATATATATATATATATATATATATATATATATATATATATATATATATACACACACACATGAATTAAACTGTATATTTGAGCTAACAATTGTCGGCGTCCTTCTGTCTCGGGAGACAATGGAACTCTGCGCCTGTTTCAGTCAAGTTGTTGAGTTGCAGCGCCTGCTGTGACTGTACTGTCCGATTCTGGATCGGCACGCTCTGGAGGAGGAGGAGGAAGAAGAAGAAGAAGAGGAGGAGGAAGAAGAAGAGGAGGAGGGGGAAGAGGAGGAGGAAGAAGAAGAAGAAGAAGAGGAGGAGGAGGAGGAGGGGTAGGAGGAAGAAGAAGAAGGGGGAGGAGGAGGAGGAGGAAGAAGAAGGAGAAGAAGAAGAAGAGGAGGAGGAGGAAGAAGAAGAAGAAGAGGAGGAGGAGGAGGAAGAAGAATGGTGACCCACACCGGGCTCTGTCAGACAGGTGTTGGCCAGGCTGCAGCCCTTCAGTGACGTGCATGCTGGTCAGCAGCAGTCACGTGGTCAACCAGCCACTGGCTTAACCCTTGGTGCCATGCTGCTCAGTGTCTAGGTCTTTCTATGGATCGAGATGGTCTTTAACTCTTTCATTGCTGAATCTCGGTGCAACGAGATGAGCGTGGCAGCGCCGTTCACGGCATTGCCTGATTTTAAGTGTACATGTCAATGATGTCATTGATTTTATTAAACAAATGTAATGCAATTCCAAGAAGAAAAGTCCAGATAAGGAACGGTGGCTGACATCCCTGACTTTAAGTTCTGTCTTATCTCATTGAGGTGACAGCCCTTCACTAACATCCTGACCTGTAAGTTCTGTCTTATCTCATTGAGGTGACAGCCCTTCACTAACATCCTGACCTGTAAGTTCTGTCTTATCTCATTGAGGTGACAGCCCTTCACTAACATCCTGACCTGTAAGTTCTGTCTTATCTCATTGAGGTGACAGCCCTTCACTGACATCCTGACCTGTAAGTTCTGTCTTATCTCATTGAGGTGACAACCCTTCACTGACATCCTGACCTGTAAGTTCTGTCTTATCTCATTGAGGTGACAGCCCTTCACTGACATCCTGACCTGTAAGTTCTGTCTTATCTCATTGAGGTGACAGCCCTTCACTGACATCCTGACCTGTAAGTTCTGTCTTATCTCATTGAGGTGGCAGCCCTTCACTGACATGATGACCTGTAAGCTGTTTTATCTCATTGAGGTGGCAGCCCTTCACTGACATGATGACCTGTAAGCTGTTTTATCTCATT
>NC_134904.1:41429147-41441647 GCF_041734735.1 Babylonia areolata | reverse complement strand
AAGTGCAACGTAAGTTTAGTAAAATACATTCAGGGTGTTACGTGCAAAGTACGTTCAGTAAAATACATACAGGGTGTCACGTGCAAAGTAAGTTTAGTAAAATACATACAGGGTGTCACGTGCAAAGTACGTTCAGTAAAATACATACAGGGTGTCACGTGCAAAGTAAGTTTAGTAAAATACATTCAGGGTGTCACGTACAAAGTAAGTTCAGTAAAATACATTCAGGGTGTCACGTGCAAAGTACGTTCAGTAAGATACATACAAGGTGTCACGTGCAAAGTAAGTTTAGTAAAATACATACAGGGTGCCACGTGCAAAGTAAGTTTAGTAAAATACATTAAGCGTGTCACTTGCAAAGTAAGTTTAGTAAAATACATACAGGGTGCCACGTGCAAAGTAAGTTTAGTAAAATACATTCAGGGTGTCACTTGCAAAATAAGTTCAGTAAAATACATTCAGGGTGCCACGTGCAAAGTAAGTTTAGTAAAATACATACAGGGTGTCACTTGCAAAATAAGTTCAGTAAAATACATTCAGGGTGTCACGTGCAAAGTAAGTTCAGTAAAATATATATACAAGGTGTCACGTGCAAAGTAAGTTCAGTAAAATATATATACAAGGCGTCACGTGCAAAGTAAGTTCAGTAAAATACATAGAAGTTGTCACTTGCAAAGTAAGTAAGTTCAGTAAAATGCATTCAGGGTGTCACATGCAAAGTACGTTCAGTAAGATACATACAAGGTGTCACGTGCAAAGTAAGTTCAGTAAAATACATTCAGGGTATGAATTGCAAAGTAAGTCAGTTTCGGTATGCCTACCAGTTTACTGTGGGACTGACTGAAGTGTGTTTGTTGTTTTTAAAGGACTAGGGACAGAATTAGTGCTGCTTCCTGTCGACCCTCCCATCAGCGGCACAACGACTGTCGTCACTCCATGGGAGGACGTTTAAACGTTGTCTTATCACGGATAGTGCTATGTTTGCTGCCTTGGGTTATTCAACGTGCATCGGTGTCTTTTCCGTTCATTGCACGCGCGCGTAGAGGAGTAGAGGACATTGAGAGGGGGTTGGGAAGAGAAGGTACCAAATCAGACTTGTCGCTTGAATTGTACGGCAGGGGCTGTGACCACTTGGATCAGTGTTACCGTGTTTAAAACACTTCTGCTTCTGGTTCTTGTTTTTCGTGTTGTCGCTGTTGTTGTTCTTTTTCTTCTTCTGGTTCTTGCTCTTGTTGTTGTTCTTGTTTGACACAGATTTCTCTGTGTGAAATTCCAGTTGCTTTCCCAGAGGAGTCACGACAGTGCAGCGCCACAAATATTATTTTTATTATTGTCTGCAAGTGCATTCACTTTCCTATCAAAGTGGACTTTTCACCACAATTTTGCCAGTGACAATCATTCAGCTGGCATGGGTTCTTTTACGTGCGCTAAGTGCATGCTGCACACGGGCCCTCGATTTATCGTTTCATCCGAATGACTAGCACCCAGACCACCAGACAAAGGTTAAGTGGAAATGAAAAATCCCGGTCGGTCCGTATAAGGGACTTAATAATGATACTGGAAACTTATATAGCTCACTATCCAGAACTCTGCTCCAGCTGCTTTACAAAAACGCATTTGTTTACATAACACATTACATCAATGTTACATACACACACCAAAATGTGACTAAAAACTACACACACACACACACACACACACACACACACACACACACACACACACACACACACACACACACACACACACTACATTTTAACATACATATGTACATAGCAGCTACCCTCAACACACACGCGCACATAGGTACGCACTGGCACAAACGCAAACATACATAAACAGACGCACGTGTGCACGCGCACGCGCGCGCACACACACACACACACACACACAAATACACATTAATATGCATGCATGTAGTTATGTACACATACATATGTATACACATAACGTCAAGCACAGCTGACGCAAAGGAAGTGGAACTGCCATCACTGACATTGGAGAAGCGCGCAGACTGTGCACCCACAAACACACACGCAAGAGCAGAGTTAAAAAGTGCACACACGCAAATTGCTCACTCACGCATACTCTAAAGCACACGCACACGCGCGCGCGCGCGTGCACGCACAGAGAGAGAGAGAGAGAGAGAGAGAGAGAGAGATCGAACTTAAACACGAATGTTTGAAGTACATCGGCCGTGGGCCACAATACAAGGGAAGTCATATCGATGGGGTGGAGAGAGAGAACGAACGAACGAACGAATCTTCTTTAATGAGGGAAGTGGAATAAGCATGTATATTTTACATCCAGCCCTCAGGGCAAAGAGAAATGAAATCAAAATGTTCACAAGATAACAAAAGGTTACAGAAAAACATACATGACATTCAAATACACTCGATTGCACAGTAGGCATTAACAAGTACATAATCATGATACCTGCATTCATGACAATAATGTATATGAATATAGTAATGAGATAGATATAGTGAGAGAGAGAGAGAGAGAGAGCAGCACAGCACAGCACAGCACAGCACAGCACAGCACAGCACAGCACAGCACAACGCATCATACTTGCGTAATGCTGAAATGAAAGTCCAAACACGAAAATGAAGCGCAAAGTCGCAAGTGCCAGACATGCCGGGAAGTTAACGTGGGGGGATGTGTCATGGCTGCACTGCCGCCTTTTGCGAGACTGTTCCAGCCATTAACCCTTTCACTGTGGAACTGTTCTAGCCATTAACCCTTTCACTGTTGAGCCGTGGTGAAATGAGACCCAGTGTAGCATAAATTTGAAGTGCAGCTGGTGTACGTTTGTGCAGGTTTGAATCGTGTCACTGGTTTTGCTGAACAGAACATGAACATCAGTGCAGAGAGAGACATGTAAATAAGTATTGGTGACTGAGATCCTGACCTGAAAGACCATTCAGTGTTAGTGAGAGGAACAGTCCGTCTGACGGGCGCAATAGCCGAGTGGTTAAAGCGTTGGACTGTCAATCTGAGGGTCCCGGGTTCGAATCACGGTGACGGCGCCTGGTGGGTAAAGGGTGGAGATTTTTACGATCTCCCAGGTCAACATATGTGCAGACCTGCTAGTGCCTGAACCCCCTTCGTGTGTATATGCAAGCAGAAGATCAAATACGCACGTTAAAGATCCTGTAATCCATGTCAGCGTTCGTGGGTTATGGAAACAAGAACACCCAGCATGCACACCCCCGAAAACGGAGTATGGCTGCCTACATGGCGGGGTAAAAACGGTCATACACGTAAAAGCCCACTCGTGTGCATACGAGTGAACGCAGAAGAAGTCCTTCGTCGTCTGCGGCAGTCAAAGGGTTAACAAGAGGCACTCCTCTTTGTGTCTACAGGACTGTTCGCCACCCTTTGTGGCACTCATCAAATCTAACAACTGAACGATGAAACAGTAGCAGGGATATCACTCGACTTTTTAACACAGGCCTTAGCCATTCAAAAAATCATCTCGATCACTATCATCTTGTCATCCTTTGACATTTACTCATCGGAAAAAGACACAGAAAAAAAGGTAAATGTGATGTATCAGTGGCATTACATTTTATTGGTATTTGAAAGTCAGTGTCTGGCTTTTTTTTGGTCTTTTTTTAGGGTGGGGGGTGGGAAGGGGTACATGGGTGCAAGGTAGCGGGGGGTGGGGGTGGGGGTGTACTATCATGAAGTACCAATGGTTTGAATATCATTTTCTTTCTTTTTTTTTTTCTTTTCTTTTCATCACAGGCACAGGAATGTCCGATCGTGCCAGCCCTCCCCGTGGACTTGTCATCTGCTGTGATTCCGATTGTCATGCTTGTAGGATTTGCTTTACTCTTGCCATAGACTCCTTTTATTCTGATGATTATGTTCTTGTTTTAAACGTGATTTACTTTCTCGTGTCTGTCAAATTCTTTTCAGAGACCCTTTATTCAGTCTCTTGTTTGATAAATTCCTTTGATATGTTTGCGGATTTTGTGGAGGAAACTTTCTCTTTGTGTGTGTGTGTGTGTGTGTGTGTGTGTGTGTGTGTGTGTGTGTGAGAGAGAGAGAGAGAGAGAGAGTGTGTGTGTGTGTGTGTGAGAGAGAGAGAGAGAGAGAGAGAGAGAGAGAGAGTTCCTAAATCGAATAATTTGCCATGGTGGAGGCGGGAGCAATCAACACTTCATGTCAAAATCGGCATCAACAGAATAAATGGATCAGTTGCCTGGTGCCAACTGTGTTGCTTTTCTCCCTCCGATCTATCCACAGATCAATCAGGCCCTGTGTGATTCTGATGTTCTCCCTCCGACCTATCCTATCTACAGATCAATCAGGCCCTTTGTGATTCTGATCTTCTCCCTCCGATCTATCCACAGATCAATCAGGCCCTGTGTGATTCTGATCTTCTCCCTCCGATCTATCCACAGATCAATCAGGCCCTGTGTGATTCTGATCTTCTCCCTCCGATCTATCCACAGATCAATCAGGCCCTGTGTGATTCTGATCTTCTCCCTCCGATCTATCCACAGATCAATCAGGCCCTGTGTGATTCTGATCTTCTCCCTCCGATCTATCCACAGATCAATCAGGCCCTTTGTGATTCTGATTTTCTCCTCCCGCTGCAGTCATTAGCGCATTTACAGCACTGCCAATGCTCAGACAAGCGCCACAACAATGCACCGTTCATGAAAAGAATCAAGTCACTCGGTCAAGCCATTCAGCCAGACACAGTAGCAGTCCTTCGTCAATGAAAGCGATCACCAAGTTTTGAAAATTTTCTTTTCAGGAGGAGATGCTCCCAGAGACAGTAAAACGAAATGGAAACCAATTGTGCAAAATAGCGAATTAGAGTCTAGTTGTTCACGTTTGGGTTTAATCAAAGCCACCCGGGGTGTACGGCCGACGTGGACACCCGTCCCAGAATAAAGGGTGGGGGAAGGGGGGGAGGTGGTAGGGTGGCGGTACCACTGCTTTGACCATTGCGGGAAGGGCAAAGTACTCAGACTGCAGGCAGCTAGCTGTTTGCATGTTCATGGTTCAGCTTTGAACTGAACCCAGGCAGGAAGCGCAGAGATGTCTACAGCACTAAAGTAACAGTATGTGTGTGACCAGAGATGTCTGCAGCACTAAAGTAACGGTTTGTGTGTGACCAGAGATGTCTACAGCACTAAAGTAACGGTATGTGTGTGACCAGAGATGTCTACAGCACTAAAGTGACGGTTTGTGTGTGACCAGAGAGGTAAGACTGACACCAGGATCAAGCAGTGTCACTGGTACCAAGGGTAAGGTGAACTCAGGGGATGAGAACAGAGTGACGATTGGATCAAATGCAGCCGAAAGGTCAAGTATGGGGAGAAACAAGAGGGAAGTAGGAGCAAGTGATCGATGCTTTATAACACATGGACCCAGTAAGTACCGGAAATCGTAAGTCTAAAACAGAAGAGAGAAAGTAATAAACAAAAAGTGTAGATTTAAACTCAACGCAGATGGACAGCCTTTAGCGAATATAAAATTTCCTTAAGATCCGAGGCAACTTTCATAAAAATGCAGCTCTCCCATAGAGGAAACACAGACTCGGAAAATTTAATCATGAACGAGATCACTTGTTTCTTCTTACACTTAAAAAAAATCCTTTTCTTCTTCTTCTTCTTCTTCATCTCCTCCTTAGACGTGAAACATTTTGTGCAGGTCTGAAGATAGTCCAATTAGACGTGAAACATTTTGTGCAGGTCTGAAGATAGTCCAATTAGACGTGAAACATTTTGTGCAGGTCTGAAGATAGTCCACTTAGACGTGAAACATTTTGTGCAGGTCTGAAGATAGTCCAATTAGACGTGAAACATTTTGTGCAGGTCTGAAGATAGTCCAATTAGACGTGAAACATTTTGTGCAGGTCTGAAGATAGTCCAATTAGACGTGAAACATTTTGTGCAGGTCTGAAGACAGTTAGACGTGAAACAGTTTGTGCAGGTCTGAAGACAAACGTGAAACAGTTTGTGCAGGTCTGAAGATAGTCAGATTGGACGTGAAACAGTTTGTGCAGGTCTGAAGATAGTCAGATTGGACGTGAAACATTTTGTTCAGGTCCTAAGACAGTTAGACATGAAACAGTTTGTGCAGGTCTGAAGACAGTCAAATGAGACGTGAAACATTCTAGGCTGGCGTTACAGACCCTGGATAAACTTGACCCAGTTACAATTAGCACAGGTTCATTCTAGGCTGGCGTTACAGACCCCTGGGTAAACTTGGCCCAGTTACAAGTAGAAACCACCCACTTATGTTTCCGTTGAGTTGTAATGCAGAGAGAGGGGAGGGCGTAGTGGGTGGGTGTGGGGTGGGGGTGTGGGGGGGTCAGTAAATGTCTGGGTTTGCCACATGGTCCTGTGGATCAGTTCGAGGTCAGCCCAGGATGCCCCCGGAGTAACACCCACAAGGTGGGTTATTTTAGGCCGTTCCACCGGGCTACTCGCATCGCAGTTTTCTATGAAAACCGATTTTTAAAAAAATTAAAAGAACAACAAACCAACCAAAATACAAACAAGCAAGCAAACAAACAAACAAACAACCCCCCCCCCCCCCACCTTTGCTGCAAGCTGTACGTGGCTACACCGTAAGGCTTATGTAATCTTTGATCGGTCATTCTCTGGTGCTTAATTAGCTAGGTTGGTAAATGAAATCAGTTGACCTCAGCGTGAGGGAATTTTATGGTGCGATGGATAACGCCATGTTTGAGACATTGATTCAAACCTCACAATGAAGAAACACGTAAACAATCTCTGCAAAGCTGCATACTTTCAAATTCGAAAGATCAGTTCCATCCGACATCTCCTTACTACTCATGCAACACAAACTCTGGTGTGCTGTCTTGTCTTGTCCAGACTAGATTACTGCAACTCATTCCTCATTGGTTGTCCTAGATACTTAATACAGAACTCCAGAAAGTTCAAAACGCAGGAGCAAGATTAATCTTTAGAACCAAAAAGACTGACAATATCACTCATCTTCTGCATTCTCTCCACTGGTTACCAATTTCTGCCCACATTTAGTACAAAGCTGCAATTCTCACCTTCAACTCCATTTTGGGTGCTGCTCCTCAGTATCTGAGAGAATTGATTCAAACCAACACACCCCGTCGACAACTCAGATCATCTTCCGATTCACGGCGGCTACTTGCTCCCCGTGTTAAAACCCGATCCTTCGGTGATTCTTCCTTTTCTTATTCAGCTCCATATGTCTGGAACAGTTTACCTCACGATCTTCGCCACTCTCCTTCATTTCAGTCTTTCAAAACTGGTCTGAAAACACATCTTTTTGAAAACGCCTATCCATAGACCTTCCATACCTTTTCAGTTACAAGCCATGCAAACTCTCTTTCTTATTCGTTGTGTGTGTGTGTGTGTGTGTGTAATTATGTAATACGCGTAGCCTCTGAATCTGTTTTATATTATTGTGCGTTAAATCGTTATTTTCCTTTTTCTTTCTTTTGTGAGTTATTGCGCGCGCGCGTGTGTGTGTGTGTTTAATGTTTATTGTAAAGTGCTTTGAGCTCTCTTTAAGGGAGGAAAGCGCTCAACAAATGTCCATGATTATTATCATTACCTGTTCAAGAAGCAGGGCGAGGAAGGTGATGCACGTGCCATGTACGTGACGTCACTGGTGTTGCTTGGCTTCCAGTACGCCTCAATGCGAAGTGCGGATTGTGTTTTGCTATGATTATGGAAATGAGAATGAAAGATTTGTTTGCTTCTGTCTCGTCTTCTCCATGGTCTTTCCCCTTTCTTTGCTTTATTTTCTTTCTCGTAATGGGCCAGATCACTCACTTTTATCATCCATTTCAATTTTTTCCCATTCGTTTTGCAGTTTTTGCGACCAAAGCAGACGCACAACATATCCACAAATCAGGTCTTACACAGAAAATCCTGACATAATAGCGAGGTCAAGCAGAGGTTTTCCCTGTCAATCAAGGAAAATGATGTGTAACCTACGCATATGTTCTTATATTCATAGGATAATTAGATTACGTATACATGTACGCGCGTGCATACACACACGCACACACACAGAAGATAGATTATTGTATTTAAAACCCTTTTCAGTCTTCGTTTTTGTACAGATTGAAAGAGCAAGGGGTCCATTAGAAATCAAAGGAACCACTGCCTGTTTAAGTGCACCAAGTCGGCCTCATGGTGATCGTGTTGAATTGTCAAAAACCATGCTGAATTGTCAAGAACCATGCTGTATTGTCAAGAACCAAGAGCCGTGCTGAATTGTCCAAGAACTGTGCTGAATTGTCAAGAACCAAGAACCGTGGTGAATTGTCAAGAACCGTGCTGAATTGTCAAGAACCGTGCTGAATTGTCAAGAAGCAAGAACCGTGCTGAATCGTCCACCAAGTGTGCTTAATTGTCAAGAACCGTGTTGTAAGTTGCGAAAACAAATCACTGCGTTACGAAAGTAAGTTTTGATGAATGGATAGAGACTTATTCATTCCGGGATCTATTTACGAAAGATCTATTCCAGCACCAAAAATGACACAAGAAGAGAAAATCGTTCAACGTTGAAGAATGAAAATTGAGACGTGGTGTCTTGTACATCTGGTAACGTTTTGATATTGTGTGTGTGAAAACCAAATGCAAAATTTTCAAAACTGAAACTGAGAATACTAAGTGTTCCATTAACAAAGCAAGCATCTGAAGTGCAGAGATTGAAGACATTGAAGGGGTTGGCATGGTTTGAAGGGAAGGTTGATGTTGGTGTGGGAGCGGCCAGGGTCAATGACAGGCTGAAAACAGTGACACCCCGGGCAGAAAAGACAGACTCCTGCTGACACGCCGTCACGAGTCTTCACCGACCTTCACCCAGTAACTTTGAACTTTGACCAGTCGCGTTAACCTTTGTGTCCGTGTGACCTCCACATCTGCTGCAACTGCAACACTGGGTGAAGGAAGACGTGACTTGATCTCTACCTCGTTACATGTGAACAGCAAACCTTCTTGCTTCCCCCGTGAAGATGTAGCTCGGGCATTCCTCTAGAACACAGCCCATGTCTGCCACATCCTGCCGCTGCTCCAGAAGCCTCAGCTCGAGGCGGAACACGGAGCTGTCCACAAGCTTCCTCTTGAACACGGACCGTGAAGCTGTGATTCCCATGTCCCTGATTCCCATGTCCCTGATTCCCGTGTCAGAGGCCAGACTGTCAGGTTGGAAACAGCTCCATGACTGAGTAGGGTGTGAAAAGCTGATCATCAGACCTCATCAACAACATTGTGTTGAAACATTCCTACACCTACACCTACACTGTGTTGAAACATTCCTACACCTACACCTACACCTACACTGTGTTGAAGCATTCCTACACCTACACCTACACCTACACCGACACCGTATTGAAGCACTCCTACGCTGCTTTTATCAGTTGATCAGTCTGAAATTCCACCAGTCTGCCCCACCCACCGCTCCTCAGACCTGCACAACCCTGCTCCTCCCTCATCGATTGCCCTTGCTCCCCACAGCCTCTTCCTTACCCCCTCCCTCCCCCTCATCAGACCTCCACGGTCCTGTCCCTCCCTCATCCCTTGCCTTGGCTCCCCACCCCCTCACTCCCCACCCCCTGCAGTCTGTCTGTCACCAACATTCCACTGGTCATGACGAAACTGCACAACTTCACGGAGCCAGATAAACACTTGTAGCTAAAAAAGACCAAACACCTTTACCGTTGACACCATTCCTCCTTTCTCGCCCCCCCAGGCGCATCCTACACACCTTCAAAGTAACTTGTCACAGCTTGTCATGTTGAGAAAGGACCAACTGAGATGATGTGCACATTGTGTGACAATTATGTGCAGCGAACAACCCGAGGTTCGTCGACATCAATGAACTCATCTGTGACCAAAAGGTGCAAGGCCCTCTTGGCCCCTCCTCGTTCTCGCCGTCCTGTTCTTTGACATCCGTGGTCACCGGGCATCCAGGAGGCTCATTCGTCTGACCACCACTTCACTCCAGAAGACAGTCTTCATTCGTTGCCTCGAAACCTTCCATCCCTCCTCCATTCCCACCCCCACCTTCCCCATCACTCGCAGACTTGAAACGACGAGTCGAAGGCTGCTTCATGGGGGAGCGGACAGCCAACAGCCAGCCAGAAAAAGGAAGGAGGACCGGTCACAGCGATCTGAACAGTTTTAATTAGTAAGGATCAAGAAAAAAAAGACCGAAAAAGGTACTGCACCACACTTCCAGACAACAGTTAGGGATATTCGCCGAAAGACAGAAAAGAAAGGTGGAGACAAAACTGGTCCAAGCCCGACCCCTCCACCTAATCCTCCCCCCTCCCACATTCCTCCTCTTCCCCCCCTCCCGGCCCCCAAGAAGGGGGGGACAACCTTTGGTGCTGTGGGCATCAGTCCACCCTGACAGCCCGCCATGCCGTTCCCGGTCAGCCCCCGCGCCCTGCTGCGGGAGTTCGTGTGTGACGTGGTCATCTTCCTCTACAAGGTGGGTGAGGCGCTGCTGGACGCCACAGTCAGACCCTACATCGTCAGTGCCGTGTGTCGGGACCTGTACGACAACCGCCCGGCACCCCCAGCCCTGCAGCACGGGTCATGGTTCTCCTGGGACAGCGGGGACCCGCAGGTGGGCGTGCTGCCGGCTGTACCCGGGCCTGGTGCTGGCGGCGGCGTGTGGCATCACCACAACACCACTGTCTGTGAGCGTCTGGGTCAGTTTGTGGAGGTGAGTGTTGGTCTGTGAGCGTCTGGGTCAGTTTGTGGAGGTGAGTGTTGGTCTGTGAGCGTCTGGGTCAGTTTGTGGAGGTGAGTGTTGGTCTGTGAGTGTGTGGGTCAGTTTGTGGAGGTGAGTGTTGGTCTGTGTGTGTGTGGGGGGGTCAGTTTGTGGAGGTGAGTGTTGGTCTGTGAGTGTGTGGGTCAGTTTGTGGAGGTGAGTGTTGGTCTGTGAGTGTGTGGGTCAGTTTGTGGAGGTGAGTGTTGGTCTGTGAGCGTCTGGGTCAGTTTGTGGAGGTGAGTGTTGGTCTGTGAGTGTGTGGGTCAGTTTGTGGAGGTGAGTGTTGGTCTGTGAGTGTGTGGGTCAGTTTGTGGAGGTGAGTGTTGGTCTGTGAGCGTCTGGGTCAGTTTGTGGAGGTGAGTGTTGGTCTGTGTGTGTGTGTGTGGGGGGGGGGGGGGTCAGTTTGTGGAGGTGAGTGTTGGTCTGTGTGTGTGTGGTGGGGTCAGTTTGTGGAGGTGAGTGTTGGTCTGTGAGTGTGTGGGTCAGTTTGTGGAGGTGAGTGTTGGTCTGTGTGTGTGTGTGGGTCAGTTTGTGGAGGTGAGTGTTAGTCTGTGAGTGTCCGGGTCAGTTTGTGGAGGTCTGTGAGTGTCCGGGTCAGTTTGTGGAGGTCTGTGAGTGTCCGGGTCAGTTTGTGGAGGTCTGTGAGTGTGTGGGTCAGTTTGTGGAGGTGAGTGTTGGTCTGTGTGTGTGTGGGGGTCAGTTTGTGGAGGTGAGTGTTGGTCTGTGAGTGTCCGGGTCAGTTTGTGGAGGTCTGTGAGTGTTCGGGTCAGTTTGTGGAGGTCTGTGAGTGTGTGGGTCAGTTTGTGGAGGTGAGTGCTGGTCTGTGAGTGTGTGGGTCAGTTTGTGGAGGTGAGTGTTGGTCTGTGTGGGAGGGTTGGGTCAGTTTGTGGAGGTGAGTGCTGGTCTGTGAGTGTGTGGGTCAGTTTGTGGAGGTGAGTGTTGGTCTGTGTGGGAGGGTTGGGTGTACTTGGTGTTTCATGTTTAGGACGGGGTGTGTTGGTTGGTTGACTGTTGTCGTTTTTTGTTGTTTTTTTTGTTTGTTTTTTGCTTTATATATATATATATATATATATATATATATATATATATATGTGTGTGTGTGTGTGTGTGTGTGTGTGTGTGTGTGTGTGTGTGTGTGTATCTTGCATGGAAGGGGAAGTGTTGGGACTGGCGCGGGTGGATGGGTGGGCGGAGGTTTTTGCATGACGATGTAGTTGTTTGCATGGAGGAGGACGTGAGTGTGGGAGAGGAGTGGGTGAATGCATATGCGTTTCGTTTGACAGGTGGCTGTTGTTTGGTGTGTGTTTTTGTTTGTTTGTTTGTTTTTGTAGGGCTTTTTTTTTTCGAACACAAGGTAATTGTTGGAGAGGATTTGGGTAGGCGGTAGGTTGAGTTGGGAGCAGAGGTATTTTGGTGTGTTTTTGTCTGTCTGTCTGTCTGTTTGGGGAGTGTGGGTGCATGGCAGGGGAAGAGAGGGTATGGACAGGCGATGGGCTTTGGTAGGGGGGGGGGGGGCATGGAAGGGTTGGGGATGGCTTTGGGATGGGGACGGGCTGGGTGGAATGGCAAGTAAGGATTGGTTGACTTCTGTTTTTGCATGGAAAGGGCAGCGGTGAGTGAAGAAGAGGGTTTGGGAGGTGGGCGGGTCCATTTTTGTTGATCTTGCTTCATGTCTGCATGTGCTGGGTGCGCCAGCCAGCAGATCAGCCCTGTGTGTGTCTGTGTGTCTGTCAGTCCTC
>NC_134904.1:41379147-41424147 GCF_041734735.1 Babylonia areolata | reverse complement strand
GTTTTTCTTTCTCTCCATTGTATTTGTTTTTCTTTGTATTTCCGTTTTGACCCCTTCATGTTATCATCCTCGTCCTCCTCCTCTTCTCCTCCTCCTCTTCTCCTCCTCTCTTCCTTTTCTCCTCCTCCTTCTCTCCTCCTGCTTCTCTTCCCCTCCTATTTTTGTGTGTGGTTTTCTTCGTCTTTCGCTTGAGTGTTGTGCAGTTTTAAAGCTCATTCTGAAAAACCCCAAAGAAACAAACGAAAACAAACGAACAAACGAAAACCTCAACAGTTTGAAACAACTGAAGTTGTTGCCCGTTTTAGTCCTCTGATTGTTTCCCCTTTTCTCCGCCTTTGATGGTTTTATGGGCTGGGCTTGTTGGGCAACGTGGCGGAGATGACACTTTCGGCTCTTTCATCTTTGCGTCACTGCCTTTCACCTGGGACTGGGTTGTGTGTGTGTGAGAGAGATACTTTTTTCTTCATTGTGATTTATTTCATTTAGTTTAGTTTACAGTATTCCCCCCCCCCCCCAACACACACACACAAAATGTTTCCCTTTTTGTGGGTCCTTTTCTCTGTTTTAGAGGTTCTACGTGTTATATTTGTTTTGTTCATTTCATTTTCTAGCATTGTGTTGTATTGAATGACGATGTCTTGATTTGATCTGATTTGATGTGATCTGATTTGATGTGATCGGTTGTGATGGTGGTGATGGCTGGATGGAGGGTGTCTTTCTATTTTTTTTCTGTCTGTCAGTTATCTGTCTCTGTCAGTTGTCTGTCTGTCTCTCTCATCTGGGTTTGTCTCTGTCTGTCTCTCTTTCTCGGTTTGTCTCTCTCTGTCTCTCTATCTCGGCTTGTCTCTGTCTGTCTCTGTCTCGGTTTGTCTCTGTCTGTCTGTCTGTCTGTCTGTATCTCTCATCTCAGTTTGTCTCTGTCTGTCTCTGTCAGTTGTCTGTCTGTCTGTCTCATCTCAGTTTGTCTCTGTCTGTCTGTCTCTCATCTCGGTTTGTCTGTCTGTCTGTATCTGTCAGTTGTCTGTCTGTCTCCCCCTCTCTCCTTCACTCCCCACTCTCTCCCCCGTTCTGTCCCTCCAGCCCTGTGTGTGAAGGTAAGGACAGAGCGTGGGGGAGAGAGAGAACAAAGTCCCTGTGTTGCAACAGCGTACCTAATTACCGTGATGAGAAGAAAGTAAAGAAAAGATGATCTGCTGACTTGTTCTTTTTTACACTATCACAAGACAATAAAAGCGAACGGTTTTTTTTTCTGCTGGTGCTGTTACTACTGTTCAGTCTTTGAGAGCAGAACCGCGATGAAAAACAAACAAACAAACAAAAATAATAAAATAAAATAAAACAAAATAAAAAGGTCAAAACTGTACCAAGATAATGGAAGAAAAAAAAGTCGCTTTGATGTAAGCAGCAGGCATCTGTGACGAAACAACGCTGACACAAGATGGCCAGGGCAAAACAACAGTGACGAAACAACGCTGACACAAGGTGACCAGGGCAAAACAACAGTGACGAAACAACGCTGACACAAGGTGACCAGGGCAAAAGAACTGAACAACAGTGACGAAACAACGCTGACACAAGGTGGCCAGGGCAAAACAACAGTAACGAAACAACGCTGACACAAGATGGCCAGGGCAAAAGAACTGAACAACAGTGGCGAAACAACGCTGACACAAGATGGCCAGGGCAAAACAACAGTGACGAAACAACGCTGACACAAGGTGGCCAGGGCAAAACAACAGTGACGAAACAACGCTGACACAAGATGGCCAGGGCAAAACAACAGTGACGAAACAACGCTGACACAAGATGGCCAGGGCAAAAGAACTGAACAACAGTGACGAAACAACGCTGACACAAGGTGACCAGGGCAAAACAACAGTGACGAAACAACGCTGACACAAGGTGACCAGGGCAAAACAACAGTGACGAAACAACGCTGACACAAGGTGACCAGGGCAAAACAACAGTGACGAAACAACGCTGACACAAGATGGCCAGGGCAAAACAACAGTGACGAAACAACGCTGACACAAGGTGACCAGGGCAAAACAACAGTGACGAAACAACGCTGACACAAGGTGGCCAGGGCAAAACAACAGTGACGAAACAACGCTGACACAAGGTGGCCAGGCAAAACAACAGTGGCGAAACAACGCTGACACAAGGTGGCCAGGGCAAAAGAACTGAAGCATAAGCAGTGAAGGTCAGGGAGCTCTAAACTGAAGGACAACAATGACTTTTTCGTTGGGCCAAGCCGAGGGCTCTCAGTTCAGGCTGGGAAGGCAAGTGTCGCGTGTGTGTTTGGGGGTTGGGAGGGGGAGAGCGGGTGGAGACTTGTGACACGTGAAGACCCGTGTTGTTACACGTGAAGACCAACACGTGAAGACCCGTGTTGTGACACGTGAAGACCCGTGTTGTGACACGTGAAGAGCTGCACCCATTTCAGTGCTGGTGGTTTGGTCCTGGCCGCTGGACATGGATTGCGAGAACTTGGGGGAGGGGAGGGGGGGGGGAGAGGACTTGTTTTTTCAATTTCATTATTTTATGTACATAGACAATTTACATGAATACATATATAAGGGGGGAAAAGGCTACAGTAGACGAAACATTGAAAACTAAAAGAAGATGAAAATAAACGAAACAAAATGACATACATGTATAGTATTCTAAGCAAAACAACTGTGAATATACAGTGCATAGATCACTTGGAATTGGTGGGGTGGGGGATATGTTCAGCAAATAAAAATGGTGGGGTGTATTAGAGAGACAGAAAGAGAGAGAGAGGGAGAGAAAGAGAGATGGAGGGTGGAAGAGGGAGAGAGAGAGAGACAGAACGATAAAGAAGGAGAGAGAGAGTGTGTGTGTATTGAGTTATCATAACCATCGTTAACTCTCTGTATACGAACGGCGAAAGAGACGACGTTAACAGCGTTTCACCCCAATTACAACCATCAAAATATTACAAGCGGAAGACTTACACTGAAGAGGTGAATGTTGACAAAGAATACCACAATTCTGAGGACGGAAGCTAAAGGCTGGGTCATAGACACCCACTGGACATCCGAGGGGTCTGTGTAGAGGAGAAGAGAGGACTGGCCGTACTGAGTGAGTTAAGCGATTCTTTTTGTGTGTGCTTCATAGCGAGCTGTAAAATGAAACATAAGTGGATGAACAGATCAACACACCGTGAACAAACAACAACAACAAACAACAGCTAACAGATAGAACTTAGTCCAGGTTGTTGTCTCGTTCGTCATTTATCAGATGGATTCCCCCGTCTCCTCGACGAAGGCAGGAGTACGTCGCAGGTCCTCCAGTCCTCCGTAGAGCTTCCGGGCCGCTGGGATTGGGTCGGGCCAGGTTTTCTCTCGGAGCGCTTGGTGGAGCGGGCAGGACTGCAGCAGATGTTCTATTGTCTGGCTGCCTGTTCTGCAGGGGCACTGCTCTGTGTCGCCGATACGGAGTTTCGTGTATAGGTGGTGGTTCAGGCGGCTGATTTAGTTTAAGTGATTTTGGTTTTGTCCGTTTCACACGTAAAAATTATATGGGAAAACCAGGAACACTTGGATATTGTTATTTTGTGTTTTTTTTCTTCTACATCTTGTTTTCATAACGGAATATTCTAGTCGTTTAATGTCAGACATACCGCTCTTTTCGGACCCTTGCTCACCCTCCATCACTCCGTTCCACAGTTCCTCACAGACACCCCCCCCTACCCCACACACATCCTCCCACACACCCTCCTCAAACACACACCCACCTCTCTCTCACACAAACACACACACACACACACACACCCTCCTCAAACACACACCCTCCTCTCTCTCTCTCTCACACACACACACACACACACACACACACACACACACCCTCCTCAAACACACACCCTCCTCTCTCTCTCTCTCTCTCTCTCTCTCTCTCTCTCTCTCTCTCACACACACACACACACACACACACACACTCACACTCCTCACATATATCCACCCACCCTCGCCGTCCTGAAGGGAAGATGGCTATCGATTACTGATGGATCAACGAGCGGCCATGTTCGTATCGACTGGTTCCTATCCGACCCCACCCTCTATGTTGGGTGCTAAGTGCTACCCACTGTTTTCCTCCCTCCCTTCCCTGGCCCCTATCCCCCCCCCCCCCCCCCCCAATCCCCCCTCCAGTACCACTCTCACCCACCCGATCACCTTGGATGGCCCGGCCTCTCGCAGTGTGACCGTTGACGACAGGGCCATGAGGGCACACCTTTCCACCTTTCCCTGAGCCCGGAGCGCCACACCCCCCTCCCCCGTCCCTCCGCCGCCGCCACTCCTCCCTGAGCCCCCCACCACACCTCCCTGAGCCCCCCACCACTCCTCCCCCCACTCCTCCCTGAGCCCCCCACCACTCCTCCCTGAGCCCCCCCCACTCCTCCCCCCACTCCTCCCTGAGCCCCCCACCACTCCTCCCCCCACTCCTCCCTGAGCCCCCCACCACACCTCCCTGAGCCCCCCACCACTCCTCCCACCACTCCTCCCTGAGCCCCCCCCCACTCCTCCCTGAGCCCCCCACCACTCCTCCCCCCACTCCTCCCTCCCTGAGCCCCCCCCCCACTCCTCCCTGAGCCCCCCACCACTCCTCCCCCCACTCCTCCCTCCCTGAGCCCCCCCCCCGCCACTTCTCCCTGAGCCCCCCACCACTCCTCCCCCCACTCCTCCCTCCCTGAGCCCCCCCCCCCGCCACTCCTCATGGTGTGTTGCAGGTGGGGGGGGGACCAGGACGTGACGTTGTGACGTGTGTTGCAGGTGGGGGGGGGGGGCAGGACGTGACGTTGTGACGTGTGTTGCAGGTGGGGTACCAGGACGTGACGTGACGAGTGTTGCAGGTGGGGGGGGGGACCAGGACGTGACGTTGTGACGAGTGTTGCAGGTGGGGGGGGGGACCAGGACGTGACGTTGTGACGTGTGTTGCAGGTTGGGGGGGAACCAGGACGTGACGTTGTGACGAGTGTTGCAGGTGGGGGAGGGGACCAGGACGTGACGTTGTGACGTGTGTTGCAGGTGGGGGACCAGGACGTGACGTGTGTTGCAGGTGGGGGACCAGGACGTGACGTTGTGACGTGTGTTGCAGGTGGGGGGGGGACCAGGACGTGACGTTGTGACGTGTGTTGCAGGTGGGGGGGGGACCAGGACGTGACGTTGTGACGTGTGTTGCAGGTGGGGGACCAGGACGTGACGTGTGTTTCAGGTGGGGGACCAGGACGTGACGTTGTGACGTGTGTTGCAGGTGGGGGACCAGGACGTGACGTTGTGACGAGTGTTGCAGTTGGGGGACCAGGACGTGACGTTGTGACGAGTGTTGCAGGTGGGGGACCAGGACGTGACGTTGTGACGTGCGTTGCAGGTGGGGTACCAGGACGTGACGTTGTGACGTGTGTTGCAGGTGGGCGACCAGGACGTGACGGTGCTGTTCGTGCAGGATCCCCCCCTGGCCTGGACCTCCTCGATGTACGGTTACCTGATCGCCGCTGACTACGGTATCATGGGCCTCACCCTCATCTTCATCCTGCCCCTCCTCTCTGACGTCCTCTCCGTTTCCGACATCGCCATCGCCATGATCGCCATCTTCTTCAAACTGGTGAGTGGGTTGGGGTGGGGGTGGGGGTGTGGGTGGGAAGGGGGGTTGTTTCTGCATAAATCAGCGTTATCTTCAAGCTGGTGAGTGTGTGTGTGTGTGTTTGGGGGGGGGGGGGATGAATCGGGATGATGCGGTAGGTTCTGTATGAATTGTCACCATCTTCTTCAAGCTGGTGATTTGTGGGAAGGGGGCGGGGGCTCCGAAGTGTGGGTGATGTGGTGGGTGTGATGTAGTATGTATGATTTGTTAGGTGTGATGTGGTAAGTGTGATGTGTTAGGTGTGATGTGGTGGGTGTGATGTGGTGGGTGTGATGTGGTAGGTGTGATGTGGTAAGTGTGATGTGATAGGTGTGATGTGGTGGGTGTGATTTGTTAGGTGTGATGTGGTAAGTGTGATGTGATGTGTTAGGTTTGATGTGGTGGGTGTGATGTAGTAGGTGTGATTTTATAGTTGTGGTGTGTTACATGTGATGTGTTATGTGCAATCTGTTAGGTGTGATGTGTTGGGTGTGATGTGGTAAATGTGATGTGGTAGATGTGATTTGTTGGATGTGATGGGTGTGATGTGGTAGGTTCTGTATTTCCAAGCCAGTGAGCTTAGCAGGTTGAAACTTAGCGGAAAAGTGTGATGTGGTTGGTGTGATAGGTGTGATGTGATAGGTTCTGTGCAAGTAAGCTCCATTATGGCCATCTTCTTCAAGCAGGTGTGGTATGGGAGGAGGGGAGGTGTTCTGGATTCTCTGCAATTTATGGCCATGGTCATCGTCAGGTTGAGGAAGGAGGGAGGGGGGGGGAAGGGGTGGACGGAAAACTGGGCGATGTGCGAGGTTCTCTGTATCTTTCACCATCTCCCTCTCCCCCCCCCCCCCCCTCTCTCTCTCTCCTCTCCCCCTCAGGTGCGGTCCACATGGGCGGGGTTCTGCACGGAGACGTGGATGATGTTCGTGTCCGTGGTGTCCGGGGCTCTGGGCGCTCTCATCAACCCGGGACTGAGGGCCGTGCTCAGCAAGACCGCCAACCCCGGGGAGGTGAGTCGGTGTGTACCCCGGGTGGGTTGGCCCTTGATGTGTACCCCTGGTGGGTGGATTGTTGATGTGTAACCCTAGTGGGTGGATTGTTGATGTGTACCTCGGCGAGGTGGGTCCTCATGTGTACCACTGGTGGGTGGGTCCTTAATCTGTATCCCGGGTGGATGGGTCCGTGGATGTGTACCCAGGGGTGGTGGGTCCTCGATGTGTACCCCGGGGTGGGTGGATGGTTGTGTACCCCGGGGAGGTGGGTCCTTATGTGGACACCTGGTGTGCGGGTCGTTATATGTACCTCGGGTGGGTGTGTCCTTATGTGTACCTCGGGTGGGTGTGTCCTTATGTGTACCCCTGGTTGGTGGGTGGGTGTGTACCCCTGGTGGGTGGGTCCTTGGGTGTACCCCTGGTGGGTGGGTCCTTATGTGTACCCCTGGTGGGGAAAAGTTGCTGACTGTACCTGTTCCATGTGATAGCTGAGTTCAAAGTGTTGCAGAGATATTGCCACAGACTAACTGGCCAGTAGGTACTCGTCTTGACGAAGCTGACTGTTTTTCCATTTAGCCAGTTTCCATATATAGAATCAGGAAGACGACGAAGGAGGAGGAGGTGGAGGCCCAGTGCATAAAACAACCCCCCCCTCTCCTAATTGTCTGGGTCATTTTGAAGCACTGTGTGTGTCAGTGGGACATGGTGCACAGTGCTAATGAGGTGTTCTGTGCAGGTAGTCAATTTCCACGATAACTGGCTGGCTATGTTTCATTTATGACTTTATACAGCCAGTGTCTATTTCCACATAAACTGGTTCGTTATTTTCATTCATGACTTCATACAGCCAGTTCCTGTTTATTTCCACGATAACTGGGTCGATATTTTCCATTATTACTTTGTACAAAGCTCCACTTTGTGGAATAAAAAGAATTCTGTGTTGCCTTGAGCCACACCTCTTTCCCTCCCCCTCTCTCTCTCTCTCATACTCTGGCACGCACCACTCATCCGTATCCCCTTGTTTCTGTATTTGTTTCCTTCGTTTCCAAAGTGATCTAACTTGTGGTGGTAGTGGTAATGATGGTGATAATGATGATGATCATGGTCGTGATGATGTTGACAGTGGTGGTGGTGGTGGTGGTGGTGATGTTGGTGATGATAATAATGATCGTGATGACGGTGATGGTGACGATGATGATGACGGTGGTGATGATTATGATGATGGTGACGATGGTGATGACGGTGATGATGATGGTGGTGATAATGATCGTGGTGACGGTGGTGATGGTGACGATGATGACGGTGGTGATGATTATGGCGATGATGGTGGTGGTGGTGGTGATAATGATTGTGACGGCGACGATGACGGTGACGGTGACGGTGGTGATGGGTGTGCAGGTGGGCAAACTGTTCTCCATCCAGGCCTCCCTGGAGACTCTGTCCAAACTGGTGGGCTCCAGCGTCTTCACCGGCATCTACGCCGCCACGGTGCGCGACCTGCCGGCGGCAGCCTACCTGTCGGAGGCAGCCCTGTACGTGGGCGTGCTGGTGCTGCTGCTGTGGCTGGGTCAGCTGGTGCGGGAGGACGGCGTGTTTGGCCTGCTGTGGACCTTCTCCCGCCCCTACCACGCCCTGGCCAAGGCGGGGCCCGCCGCGCTGCCCGCCATCCGCACTGAGGACGCCGACAAGAAGCCGCGGGAGTCCACGTCGCCCATCTTCCCCCTGGGGGCTTCCACGCCGTAGTCCGCAGCACACACAGCTAGGCCTGCCTGTCTGAGTACTGTGCACCGTCAGTTTGGACAAAGAGTACTGTGCACCGTCAGTTTGGACAAAGGGTACAGTGTACCATCGGTTTGGACAGTACAGTGTACCATCGGTGTGGACAAAGGGTACAGTGCACCATCGGTTTGGACATAGAGTACTGTGCACCATCGGTTTGGACAAAGAGTACAGTGCACCATCGGTTTGGACATAGAGTACTGTGCACCATCGGTTTGGACAAAGGGTACAGTGCACCATCGGTTTGGACATAGAGTACTGTGCACCATCGGTTTGGACAAAGAGTACTGTGCACCATCGGTTTGGACAAAGGGTACAGTGCACCATCGGTTTGGACATAGAGTACTGTGCACCATCGGTTTGGACATAGAGTACAGTGCACCATCGGTTTGGACAAAGAGTACTGTGCACCATCGGTTTGGACATAGAGTACAGTGTACCATCGGTTTGGACATAGAGTACTGTGCACCATCGGTTTGGACAGTACAGTGTACCATCGGTTTGGACAAAGAGTACTGTGCACCATCGGTTTGGACAGTACAGTGCACCATCGGTTTGGACAAAGAGTACAGTGCACCATCGGTTTGGACAAAGGGTACAGTGCACCATCGGTTTGGACAGTACAGTGCACCATCGGTTTGGACAAAGGGTACAGTGCACCATCGGTTTGGACAGTACAGTGCACCATCGGTGTGGACAAAGAGTACAGTGCACCATCGGTGTGGACAAAGGGTACAGTGCACCATCGGTGTGGACAAAGAGTACAGTGCACCATCGGTGTGGACAAAGGGTACAGTGCACCATCGGTGTGGACAAAGGGTACTGTGCACCATCGGTTTGGACAAAGGGTACAGTGCACCATCGGTGTGGACAAAGAGTACAGTGCACCATCGGTGTGGACAAAGAAAGACGACAGACAGCTATCGTCCTGCCTGCCCTGAGTACATTGCACCAAGAGTTTGGACAAAGAGTGCATTGCCCGAGGAGTTTGGACAAAGAGTGCATTGCAGGAGGAGTTCGGACAAAGAGTGCATTGCAGGAGGAGTTTGGACAAAGAGTGCATTGCACGAGGAGTTTGGACAAAGAGTGCATTGCACGAGGAGTTTGGACAAAGAGTGCATTGCACGAGGAGTTTGGACAAAGAGTGCATTGCAGGAGGAGTTTGGACAAAGAGTGCATTGCAGGAGGAGTTTGGACAAAGAGTGCATTGCACGAGGAGTTTGGACAAAGAGTGCAGTGCACGAGAAGGTTGGACAGAGTACAGTGCACGAGAAGGTTGGACAGTAGGTTGGACAGTACAGTGCACGAGAAGGCTGGACAGTACAGTGCACGAGAAGGCTGGACAGTAGGTTGGACAGAGTACAGTGCACGAGAAGGCTGGACAGTAGGTTGGACAGTACAGTGCACGAGAAGGTTGGACAGTACAGTGCACGAGAAGGCTGGACAGTAGGTTGGACAGTACAGTGCACGAGAAGGCTGGACAGTAGGTTGGACAGTACAGTGCACGAGAAGGTTGGACAGTACAGTGCACGAGAAGGCTGGACAGAAGGTTGGACAGTACTGTGCACGAGAAGGCTGGACAGTACAGTGCACGAGAAGGCTGGCAGTACAGTGCACGAGAAGGCTGGACAGAAGGTTGGACAGTACAGTGCACGAGAAGGCTGGACAGTACAGTGCACGAGAAGGTTGGCAGTACAGTGCACGAGAAGGCTGGACAGTACAGTGCACGAGAAGGTTGGCAGTACAGTGCACGAGAAGGCTGGACAGTACAGTGCACGAGAAGGCTGGACAGTACAGTGCACGAGAAGGTTGGCAGTACAGTGCACGAGAAGGCTGGACAAGGAGTACAGTGCACGAGGTGTTTGGACATGGAGTACAGTGCACGAGGACTTTGGACAGAGTACAGTGCACGAGGACTTTGGACAAAGTAAAGACGACAGAGTCACAGCAATGTCCTGTCTGCCTGCCTGGCCGCCTTTCTGCCTGCCTGGCCGCCTTTCTGCCTGGTTGCCCCGAGTGGTGCCAGACACCAAGAGTGTTGGACAAAAGAAAATGAAGACGACAGACACGGCTTCGCTGTTGAAGGAACAGTGTTAGAGACAGAGGTAGAGCAGAGAGCAACTGAAGTGAAGGAACGTCAGTGTGTGATGTGAGGGGGAGGCGGAGCAGGCTTTCTACCCTGTTCCCTAACAACTTCCGGGGCGAAACTGACAAGAAAAGTACATAGACAAGTGGATCCAGGTATAGCCACACACAGACATGTGGATCTAGGTATAGCCGTGCATTGGAAAGTGGATGTAGGTATATCCGTACCTAAGGTGGATCTAGGTATAGCCGTACTTAGTGGATCCAGGTATAGTCGGGGAGCATTTAATGTAAAGTGGATCCATGTATAGTCAGAGGAGCATTTAATGTACGGTGGATTCATGTATAGTCAGAGGAGCATTTAATGTACGGTGGATCCACGTATCAGGGGAGCATTTGATGTACGGTGGATCCAGGTGCAGCCAGAAGAGCATTTAATGTACGGTAGATCCATGTATAGTCAGGGGAGCATTTGATGTACGGTAGATCCATGTATAGTCGGGGAGCATTTAATGTACGGTAGATCCATGTATAGTCAGGGGAGCATTTGATGTAAAGTGGATCCAGGTGCAGCCAGAAGAGCATTTAATGTGCGGTGGATCCATGTATAGTCAGGAGCATTTAATGTGCGGTGGATCCATGTATAGTCAGGGGAGCATTTGATGTAAAGTGGATCCATGTGTAGCCAGAGGAGCATTTGATGTAAAGTGGATCCATGTATAGCTGGGAGAGCATTTGACATCAATGATGTTGCACTAACGGACGTACATGTAAAAGTGGATCCTTGTTTAGACGGAGGAGCATTTGATGTCAATGATGATGTACTACGGGGCAGATACAGAAACGTAGATCCACGTACAGCCGGTGGAGCATTTGATGTTAGTGATGTTGAACAAAAGAACAGAACTTTCCGTCTCATGAAACAGCGATCACAACGTCAGACAGACAGTGACGGCTTCAAAACGTCCACCAACAGACTGACAGACATTGATGGCTTCACAACGTCCATCAACAGACAGTGATGGCTTCACAACGTCTATCAACAGACTGACAGACCTTGATGTCTTCACAACGTCCATCAACAGGCAGTGATGGCTTCACAACGTCCATCAACAGACAGTGATGGCTTCACAACGTCTATCAACAGACTGACAGACCTTGATGTCTTCACAACGTCCATCAACAGGCAGTGATGGCTTCACAACGTCCATCAACAGACAGTGATGGCTTCACAACGTCCATCAACAGGCAGTGATGGCTTCACAACGTCCATCAACAGGCAGTGATGGCTTCACAACGTCCATCAACAGACTGACAGACATTGATGTCTTCACAACGTCCATCAACAGGCAGTGATGGCTTCACAACGTCCATCAACAGACAGTGATGGCTTCAAAACGTCCATCAACAGGCAGTGATGGCTTCACAACGTCCATCAACAGACAGTGATGGCTTCACAACGGCCATCAACAGGCAGTGATGGCTTCACAACGTCCATCAACAGGCAGTGATGGCTTCACAACGTCCATCAACAGGCAGTGATGGCTTCACAACGTCCATCAACAGACAGTGATGGCTTCACAACGGCCATCAACAGGCAGTGATGGCTTCACAACGTCCATCAACAGGCAGTGATGGCTTCACAACGTCCATCAACAGGCAGTGATGGCTTCAGAGCGGCCATCGTGGCCGAGTTGTCGTTCAGTATGGCCCAGGCAGATGTGGAAGGCAGGCAGTGTAGCCAGACGTCCAACATGGTCTGCACAATTCCACAGCAAGCAAAGCTCAGTGTAGCAAGCTGTTGTGGAACATAGCAGCCAGTTGCTCGGTCAAAGCTGAATGAATTGAAGGAAAAAAGGGTCAGTATTGATTGGTATATGACCACCAGGAAAAAAGGACAAGTTGTGATTTGTCATGTGTTTCACGGAGACAGTTTCAACATCCTATGTTCGGGCTTCACATCCTACAAGCAAACAAAAATGGCAGCACAAGAAAAAATATCCACTGGAATATCAAGGCGAGCTTTGTATGCCAGAGAAATTAATTTGAATAATTAATCATTTTGGTTAAGTAAACACGATCACTTCTTCGGAAATGGAAGTTCCCTCCCCCCCTTCCTTCATTTTGTAAGTGGACAGACCCTCGTGAGAGAGGTGTGACGTCATTAATGACGAGATGAATGTCTTGCGCACGCTGCATCGCTTGCGTAGATTGGACAAGGATGACGTCATTGTGACGTTAGAGTCCGTTTTGAGAACACACTGCTTATGATTTGGCATTCTTCAAAGTGACTGTGGGTCATGTGCACTGAGTGATGATTTTCGTTTTGGGCGGTGACTGGGTTAGCATTGAGTGACGAGTTGATTTGTACCAGGTGGCTGGGATGAGCATTGAGTGATGAGTGACGAGTTGATTTGGACCTGGTGGCTTGGATGAGCATTGAGTGACGAGTTAATTTGGACCTTGCGGCTGGGATGAGCATTGAGTGATGAGTGATGAGTTGACTTGGACCTGGTGGCTGGGATGAGCATTGAGTCATGAGTGACGAGTTGATTTGGACCTGGTGGCTGGGATGAGCATTGAGTGATGAATGATGAGTTGACTTGGACCTGGTGGCTGGGATGAGCATTGAGTGATGAGTTGATTTGGACCTGGTGGCTGGGATGAGCATTGAGCGATGAGTTGATTTGGACCTGGTGGCTGGGATGAGCATTGAGCGATGAGTTAATTTGGACCTGGTGGCTGGGATGAGCATTGAGTGATGAGTTGATTTGGACCTGGTGACTGGATGAGCATTGAGTGATGAGCGATGAGCGATGAGTTGACTTGGACCTGGTGGCTGGATTGTGCATTGAGTGATGAGCGATGAGTTGATTTGGACCTGGTGGCTGGGATGAGCATTGAGTGATGAGTTAATTCGGACCTTGTAGCTGGGATGAGCACTGGGTGATGAGTTACATCTGGACACAGTGGGCGGGATGGTTACAGCAGGTTTCTGATGTGTACAGATTCCCTGAGAAAACTGCCAGCGCTGATACCTGGTGGTCACCAGAACAAAGGCCAGTTGTTTTGCTGAGGAAGTAATGATGGGAACGTATGCTGACCATAATTAAACGGTATTGGCACGGGCTGTCAGTGTGAAAACAGAGGACTGGTTTGTGTCATTTTCTTGGCTGAGTGGGGTGGAAGCGTTCTTACGGGCGTAGCCGGTTGGGCAGGGTTCTCTCACCACATCAGTACAGGTTCTTTTCAAGTCTTTAATGAGGACGGGGAACGTGTCGGGGCATGGGTAAAGGGAACAGGAGAGCGGGGGGTTAAAGGGCAAGGGACTGTACTCGTAAAAGGGGGGAATAAATAAAGTAAATGAATACCCCATGGACAAAACAACAAAGCCCTCGAAAGCAAGCGTACAGTGATGTCTATGTTCATTCATTCACTCTCTCCAAACATCACTTTACCAAATATTACACATGAATCTACAATTGTTACAAATGAATGTGTGAAAAGACTAAAATATCCCATTAATTGGAATGAGCAATTGCTTTCAACCATCTGGACTCCCAGTTCGAAATTGTCTAATTTCTTAAAGATGTTTATATAAATTCTAGAAACTTCTAAACGTAAGTTGAGATTACATTTCAGTAAAGATTAACTCGATTATTCGAAATAATTGCAAATCCGTTCAAATGCATAAATCAAAACTCACAGAATAATATTAATAAGGATATACAAATAGCATTTACATTTTGGTATCATTTCTCAGTGCTAGAAATGCTTACTGTAAAGTATGATATATTTCACTCACCTTAGGTTGACAGAGGCCCACACACAATGCTTTTGCCGTTTCCCTTTTCCAGCTAACTGAGAACTGGTGAAATTCCGTTGCTTGTTCTGCATGGAAAGGTAGAACTCACTTCGTAAAAACATATCAAGATGCAGCACATCCATCCTACATGATTATTATTTTGCACGTGAAGTAATCACGGTAAAGCTAACAGGGACATCAACGTGCATACACATACTTTCTCTCTCCCTCCCTCCCCCTCTCTCCCCCCCTCTCTCTCTCTCTCTCCCTCCCTCCCTCCCCCCCCCTCCCTCCCTCCCTCTCCCTCTCCCTCTCAGCGGGGCAAAGAAAATTTTCACCCTGTTACATCCTCCCCTGGCCAATGAAATGACGTCTCGTCATTTACTTACAAATATACTTGACCAGTAATTGAATCTTAAGATATAAATTAAAACGTAGTATTGTTTCAAAGTTGTCGTTTTCACATAGTTATTAAATAAATCACGGTTCGAAACTTTTCAAATCGATGCAAACAAACTCTACAGCCTAAACACAAACTGTACAGCCTAGACTAGCGAAATCAGTTTCTCAAGAATGATCTGTTTTGGAAGATTTTCCTCCGGTCTCTTTCATCAGCTGTTTGAGAAATGTTAATTTACGTTCAGTAATTGTCCATCCAGAAACTCCCAAGCCTGCCGTGTCTTGTTGTGACAAGATGTAGTCCCCATACGTCATCCAGCGTGGGGGCCGTCTGTGACGAGATGACCGTCTCAGGGGCGGAGCAGTGCTTTCCTCTTCAACAGCATCCACAACACCATATCTGCGTCCTTCCTTATCGCCGCTTCGTCCTGAACCCGAGACATCCTCCTGAAGGCCACAGTCGTCACCGTGTTGTCTGAGGTCTTGGACTTCCTGCGGTATGCCACCTCCCAGCTCGGAAGAATCAACTCTTGGTAACTCGGGAGTTGAACGCGCATCCTTGCGCTGCTGAATGCAGACTTCGAACTCCAGATCCTCTTCAGTATCTACTGTCGCTGTAGATACATGCAGAGTTGTTCTCAGGGTGGCTGAAACGTTGTGTCTCTGTCTGGTCCTTCTGATCAGTTTCTTCTGCTGCTTCTTTCGTCTGGGTTTGGGGACAGGACATTGTGAGATTTCTTTCTCACGCTTTGGATTTGGGAGTCTGGGCTTTGGAATTGGTGAATTTGGGACTGGGAGTTTTGGAACTGCGGGCTCTGTGTTGGGTTCTTCTGGGACAGAGGACTGTGCTTCATCAGTATCCACTGACAGGTGGCCAGTTGGAAGCAAATGATTCCTGTGCATGGTCCGTTTACGTTTTTCGTCACTGTCTGGATGCACCACATACACAGGAACGTCAGGGTTGGGCTGACTCCACGATATACGCTTCTTCTTCCCATTTGTCTGACAGTTTATGCTTTCCTTCGAAAGCTAACACCCGAACCAAAACATGATCACCTGGCTCGAGAACAGCTCCTCTTGTCTTCAGGTCGTAAGATGCTTTCTGGCGGTCTCTGGCTTTGCTGGCAGTCACAACAGCTGTTTCACAGGACTTCTTCAGCCGTTCCTTGAGGTCCTTGGCATATGCGGTGACTGTTCATTCTTTTCTGTATTTTCAATGCCAAAGGCTGTATCTATTGGAAGTCTAGCTTCTCTGCCAAACATCAGCTGGTAAGGGGAGAAACCTGTACTTTGATGGTGCATGCAGTTGTATGCATGAACCAACGGCGCAACATGCTGCTTCCAGTTTGCTTTCTTGTCTGGCGTCAAGATAGCAAGCATCGCCAACAACGTCCTGTTGAACCTTTCAGTCATGCCATTTCCTTGAGGATGATAGCTGGTTGTACGAGACTTTTCAATTCCCGCAACACTGCAAAGTTTTTGAATAACCTTGCTCTCGAAGTTGGCGCCTTGGTCAGAGTGCAGTCTCTTGGGAAACCCGTAGTGCACTATAAAAGAGTTAAACAGTGCATCTGCAGTAGTTTTTGCAGTCTGATTTCTGGTGGGGATGGCCTGGGCATACCGAGTGAAATGATCAGTGATGACCAGTATGTGTTGATATCCTCCTGATGATTGCTCCAGAGAGAGAGAATCAATACAAACGAGTTCCAGTGGCTGGTATCTGATAATGTTAACCAGCGGGGCTCTGTCTATGGTGGATTTGAGTTCATGTTTGGCCAGAAGAACCTGTTCCTAACTAGTGCCAGAGTCCAATCAAATCCTGGATGGCCGATATCGTTGTGCAGGCCACTCTGTAATTTGCTTACAAAGTTTGCAGGCAGAACAAACTGTTGCTTCATCTCTCCATCCACACACGACTCTGCACAGAACTCCCTGCTTGATACTCAGGCTGTCAAACTTGCGAAGCATAGCAAAGTGTGGAGGTGTAGCTGGAACTTGGTTCTTGCGTGGCTTCTCTTTGTTTCTAACAAATGGCAACCAGATGGACAGAAACACATCCTGACCTTGTGCCTTTCTCCAGTCTCGCATCGTCATTTGCATAACATCTGTGTCACCAGAGTCCAGAATGTTAGTGACATCCACAGACAAACAGCATGTAGCATATGCAGGGACATTGACTGCACCACTGAGTTGCTTGACAGTTTCAGACGGTATTTCAGACTTCCTGGGTAGACGTGAGAGAGCATCAGCATCAACATTCGTAGCACCAGGCTTATACTTTGTCAAAGTTATACGCTGACAGTGCTGCCAACCAGCGGTGTCCTGTTGCATCAGTCTCGCTGACGAAAGGACATGAGGAGATTGCTGTCTGTGAAGACCGTGAAGCTTCCATAAAGGTAGCTTCTGAACTTTTCTGTGACAGCCCATTTCAAGGCCAAGAATTCCAGTTTGTGTGCTGGGTAGTTCCTTTCTGATTTGCTGAGCCCACAGCTGGCGTAGCAGATGATGCGTTTGCATCCATCTTGCTCCTGGTTTTGAACTGCCCCCAAACCTTCACTAGCAGTATCTGAATGAAGCTTGAAGGGTCTGAGTAGTCCGGGTATCCTAACACAGGAGGAGAAGAGAGTATGTCCTGCAGGTGTTGAAAAGCTTGCTGTTGCTCTGGTCCCCATGTGAATGGTTTCTGGGACGAAGATGGAGTCTGTACCTTCCTTCTCTGTGTTTTCTTCACCGGTGTTGGTATCATGTCGTCAGTGGCCGGGCGATGCTGGAGAAGCTTTTCACGAATTTCCGGTAAAATCCAGCAAATCCTAAAAATCTTCTGACGTCCTTAGCTGTTTTTGGAGTAGGCCAGGATCTGATAGCTTCCCCTTTGGTTGGGTTCGCTTCAATGCCGTCCTTTGACACAAGGTGGCCGATGTACACAACCTTTTCTGCAAAGAATTTGCATTTCTTTGGCGACAGCTTGAGACCCGATTCCCCGATTCTTTTGAAGATTTTCTCCAGGCGTTCCATGTGTTCTTCGTAGGTCTTGGAGAACACAATGAGGTCATCGAGGTAAATCAGACATATCTTGTGATGGTAGTCTGAAAAGATGTCTTCCATCAATCTCTGGTAGGTTGACGGGCTGTTGCAAAGACCCATAGCAAGCCTATTGAACTCAAAGAATCCCAGAGGGCCAGCTGTGAATGCAGTTCTTTCCTTGTGGCACTCCTCAATTTCTATCTGGTAATATCCACTTTTCATGTCCAGGACAGTAAAGTAGTGGGAACCTGAGAGGCAGTCAAGGATTTCGTCAATACGTGGTAAAGCGTAGGAATCCTTCACCATGCGTCTGTTCAATTCTCTGAAATCCACACACATTCTCAGTGCACCGTTCTTCCGGCGGACAACAATAGGTGAAGACCATGGACTGTATGACCTGATGATTTCTGCCGTCAGTAGTTGTTGAAGATGAGTCTTCACTTCGTCGTACATAGGAGGAATACGATGATGCCTCTTCTTGAAGGGCTCTGGGTTGCCGAGTTCAATCCTGTGCTTCACTCGTCCTTTGAAACCAATGTCACATTCATCCACTGAAAAGATATCCTGGTAATGCAGATTAGGTCTTTTGCTCTATCCACAAGTTTTGGTGACAGTTTCAGAGGTGATCTCAATCGTCTCTGAAAGCGGCACAGGCATCCCTGGTGTTGAGTCTCGTACTTCTGTCTGCGAGTCGACGGTGACAGGCTGAATTTCACACAGCACAGTCCTGGGAGGTAGAGTAACTGTGTGGGTTGATGTATTTGCAATGTTGACGTCCACCCGCCCGTTTTTCTTGTAGCTGTAGCTGATGAGTTGGAGCTACATCTAGACCATCATCCAGGTTTGTATGAGGCTGCAGGAGGGCGCATGTAGACTGATAGGGAAGATCTTTGTCAACAACACCTTGAACAACCACGTTCTGATTTGGGTAAATGGTAACTGGCTGAGATTTCGCCAACTTCACCAACCCAAGGCAGTATTTCATCCGTTTCAGTCCTCTCATTGCACAATGCACCTAAAGGCAATGTACCATGACGTTGCCATGTCAGCTTTCTGAAGAAACTGCTGTCCATACTGGGCCTTGCAATCTTCTGTTGTTTTTGACAATGTTGGTTCCCAGAAGAACAGGCACCGTGCTGTTATATTTGCTGTCAGGGACTACCAAAAAGATACAAGGGGCTGCCCGGGACTGAGATTCCAGCGTCAATGTAACCAAGGTAAGGCAACTTGTCCATCAGCACAATCAATATCCAGCAGGCTGTCTAACTGCAGAATCTCCAGGTGACTCAAACACCTGGAGTGAAAAGACTAACAGTGGAGACAGATGACCAGTGTCCAGGAGAGACACTACTTGCTGTCCCTCAGTGAAGGTCTCAGCTTCGTTGGCGTGATCAGTGAGTCCTTCCAAAGGCCTTTTTGTTTCTTGAGGCTGTTGTCCCACACCTTGAGTCGCCTCTCGTCATAGGTTTTCTGCGAAAATCCCGCTTGAGATGATCTAATTTCACCCGACATCCAGGAGCAACGTGGTCAAATTGTCCACATCTGTAGCACTGGATCCGGCGCTGGCTTGACACTGAAGATCTGTCTCTGTGATGCCCCTTTGTTTCTGGGCTATAATGACTGTGATTCTTCTTGAGCAGCAGCAGAGTTCGCCGATACTGTGGTTGGTTTTCCCTTCGCTGACTTTTGGCGTTTGAAGTGACCCGTTTCTTTAAGTTTTCCATCTCATTTGTAAGATTTGCGAAGTTTCTTGATGGCTGACGACGTTTCTTCCGATGATTGGTTCATTTTCGATACCACTTGCTTCTTAGGGACATTGAACTGAGGATATTTTCCAAGTTGACGAAGAGCAGTTCTCAGTTCATCAAAGTCTTTTATTCGGTCGTAGATGTACATGGAGATGTCCTTCAGCTGACACTGCAGTCCTGCCAATAGCTTAGTGCGCAGCATCTCGTTGGGGGAAGAGGGGAGGGGGCCATGCTTCTTTACATGATACAGGCTCTCTTCCAGTCTGCAACTCCAGTCAGCTACAGACTGCCCCGGGCCTTGTCTGGCACCATAAAATGTGGCCAGGAGGTCCGACTCCGTGTCTACAGTTCCGTAGATACTGTCCATCTTCTTTATTATGTCAGATACAGAAGCACCCGTTCCCATTCTTATGAGCACTGTTCCTGCCTGACCATGAAGTGATGATCTGATGGCATTTGAGACTTGTTTCTCTGGATACTGAGTTGCTATCAGGCTAGAAAGTTGATGCCTCCACACAGGATAGCTTTCTATGTCCTCCCCGGTGAACCTCACGAGCCATGGTTTACCAGTAGTCACATTGACAACAGTAGCTGGAGTTGAAGTGTCAGCCATGGCAGAAACATACGAATACTTGTTTTCAGCCATTTTAAGAAAAATAACTTCCAATAAATAATTCGTTTTAAATGTCTGAAGGTATGGCTGAAAGGAAATCCTTCTCTTGAGAGGGGTGAAGCTTTGAGGGCGGTGAGAACCAGTCAGTGAACACTGGCAACACTGGGGTGACGTTCTGAGTGGTGATTAATATTGGGCGCCATTTTGTAGCCTGTTGGGCAGAGTTCTCTCACCACATCAGTACAGGTTATTTTCAAGTCTTTAATGAGGACGGGGAACGTGTCGGGACATGGGTAAAGGGAACAGGAGAGCCGGGGACGAGAGGGGTCGGGAGGTGGGGGGGGGGGGGGAAAGGGCAAGGGACTGTACTCGTGCAGGGGGGGGGGGGGATAAATAAGTAAATGAATACCCGGTGGACAAAACAACAAAGCCCTCGTAAGCAAGCGTACAGTCGTGTCTAAGTTCATTCACTCATTCACTCCAAACATCACTTTACCAAATATTACACATGAATCTACAATTGTTACAAATGAATGTGTGAAAAGAATAAAATATCCCATTAACTGGAATGAGCAATTGCTTTCAACCATCTGGACTCCCAGTTCGAAATTGTCTAATTTCTTAAAGATGCTCATATAAATTCTAGAAACTTCTATATAAATTCTAGAAACTTCTAACCGTAAGTTGGTTACATTTCAGTAAAGATGAACTCGATTATTCGAAATATTGCAAATCGGTTCAAATGCATAACATATAAACTCATAGAATAATATTAATAAGGAAATATAAATAGCATTTACATTTTGGTATCCATTTCTCAATGCTAGAAATGCTAACTGAAAAGTATGATATATTTCACTCACCCTGTCAGGTTGACAGAGGCCCACACACAATACTGTTGCCTTTTCCCTTTTCCAGATAACTAAGAACTGATGAAATTACCGTTACTGGTTCTGCAAGGAAAGGTAGGAGAACTCACTTCGTAAAAACATATCAAGATGCAGCACATCTACCCTACATGAATATTATTTTGCACGTGAAGTAATCACGCTAAAGCTGACAGGGACATGAACGTGCATAAACACACACACACACACACACACACACACACACACACACACACACACATTCTTTCTCTCTCTCTCTCTCTCTCTCTCTCTCTCTCTCTCAGCCGGGCAAAGAGAACAATTTCACCCTGTTACACGGGCATATAAAACATAATAAAAAGTGTGTACATTGTACAGGGTTGGGAACGTGAAGAAAAAGAAATAATGTAAAATGGGCGTTGTTTCAGTATTAGCATGTCATTATGATATGAAGTGATATGATATGATTATAAATATTGCACTTATCCTCGGTGGGAGACCAAGCTCTAAGCACTTCCCAAACACGGACCTGTATGCACAACAGGCTGCCTACCCGGGAAGAGCCGACACACAGCTGCCCTTTGGGCGCTCATCATTCGTTTCCTGTGTCATTCAATCAGGTTTCAGTCACACACATACACTCTCATACAGACATGTCACATTTCACGTGTATGACCGTTTTGCTCATTTAGGCAGCCATACTCCGTTTTCGGGGGCGTGCATGCTGAATATGTTCTTGTTTCCATAACCCACTGAACGCTGACATGGATTACAGGATCTTTAACGTGTGTATTCACATTATTATTACATTCCTGTGTGTTGGTGCTGATTTTCTAGCGATGGTGATAGATGTGGGAAATCAGCACTCTGGATACAATGAGATGTGGAAATCCTAAAAGCAGTCTTCACGTGTTACCTGCAGTGGGTAAAATGGGGTCCCTTCTCATAGAAAAGCATTGAAAGACAGGCTTTATAAGACTCTCGCGCCATTCACACATCGTTGTATCACGAGTGAACATAACGTCGATTTCTGATGAGACGTTGTTCACAATCAGAGGAGCTGGGCTTTGACACCATGTGAAGGTGATGAACATAAAAATCATCCGAGGTTTACAACGTGGTGGTAGGGAGTTGATGGCCATGAACATTTTGTGTTGATTTTTATTACGCGTTTCATGTTCTGTTCGTTTTTTCACATTGTTAACAGTTTATCGCCATTATGTTTTCTGACTGATTCTAGGAACAGAAAATGTTAATGTCTTGACAATGTTAACAGTTTATCGCCATTATGTTTTCTGACTGATTCTAGGAACAGAAAATGTTAATGTCTTGACAATGTTAACAGTTTATCGCCATTATGTTTTCTGACTGATTCTAGGAACAGAAAATGTTAATGTCTTGACAATGTTAACAGTTTATCGCCATTATGTTTTCTGACTGATTCTAGGAACAGAAAATGTTAATGTCTTGACAATGTTAACAGTTTATCGCCATTATGTTTTCTGACTGATTCTAGGAACAGAAAATGTTAATGTCTTGACAATGTTAACAGTTTATCGCCATTATGTTTCCTGACTGATTCTAGGAACAGAAAATGTTAATGTCTTGACAATGTTAACAGTTTATCGCCATTTTGTTTCCTGACTGATTCTAGGAACAGAAAATATTAATGTCTTGACAATGTTAACAGTTTATCGCCATTATGTTTTCTGACTGATTCTAGGAACAGAAAATGTTAATGTCTTGACAATGTTAACAGTTTATCGCCATTATGTTTTCTGACTGATTCTAGGAACAGAAAATGTTAATGTCTTGACAATGTTAACAGTTTATCGCCATTATGTTTCCTGACTGATTCTAGAAACAGAAAATGTTAATGTCTTGACAATGTTAACAGTTTATCGCCATTATGTTTTCTGACTGATTCTAGAACAGAAAATGTTAATGTCTTGACAATGTTAACAGTTTATCGCCATTATGTTTCCTGACTGATTCTAGGAACAGAAAATGTTAATGTCTTGACAATGTTAACAGTTTATCGCCATTATGTTTTCTGACTGATTCTAGGAACAGAAAATGTTAATGTCTTGACAATGTTAACAGTTTATCGCCATTATGTTTCCTGACTGATTCTAGAAACAGAAAATGTTAATGTCTTGAAAATGTTAACAGTTTATCGCCATTATGTTTTCTGACTGATTCTAGGAACAGAAAATGTTAATGTCTTGACAATGTTAACAGTTTATCGCCATTGTGTTTTCTGACTGATTCTAGGAACAGAAAATGTTAATGTCTTGACAATGTTAATAGTTTATCGCCATTATGTTTTCTGACTGATTCTAGGAACAGAAAATGTTAATGTCTTGACAATGTTAATAGTTTATCGCCATTATGTTTTCTGACTGATTCTAGGAACAGAAAATGTTAATGCCTTGACAATGTTAATAGTTTATCGCCATTGTGTTTTTTGATTGACAGGAAAAGGAAAATTGCAAAATTGTTTTCAAGTAAAACCAGTCTCATGTGGAGGGTGTAATAATGATACTTGAATCAGAATAGCTCCTTTCCAGCATGCTGTTGCACTATACAGTGCGCAATCTGACCAGTAAAACGTGTATTTTGACACCAAAAGGCCACCTTACATGCATAGCCCCGCACAGACAGCCAGGCAAGCACTGGAACCCTGGTAGGTTTCAACACACAGACAACCACCACACACTGCACAACACACAGACAACCACCACACACTACACAACACACAGACATCCACCACACACTACACACCACACAGACATCCACCACACACTACACAACACACAGACAACCACCACACACTACACAACACACAGACAACCACCACACACTACACAACACACAGACATCCACCACACACTACACACCACACAGACATCCACCACACACTACACAACACACAGACATCCACCACACACTACACACCACACAGACATCCACCACACACTACACAACACACAGACAACCACCACACACTACACAACACACAGACAACCACCACACACTACACAATACACAGACATCCACCACACACTACACAACACACAGACATCCACCACACACTACACACCACACAGACATCCACCACACACTACACAACACACAGACAACCACCACACACTACACAACACACAGACATCCACCACACACTGCACAACACACAGACAACCACCACACACTACACAACACACAGACAACCACCACACACTACACAACACACAACCACCACACACTGCACAACACACAGACAACCACCACACACTACACAACACACAGACATCCACCACACACTACACCACACTCAGACAACTACCACACACTACACAACATAAAGACATCCACCACACCCTACACAACACACACACAACCACCACACCCTACACAACACACACACAACCACCACACACTACACAACACACAGACATCCACCACACACTACACCACACTCAGACAACTACCACACACTACACAACATACAGACATCCACCACACACTGCACAACACACAGACATCCACTACACAATACACAGACATCCACCACACACTGCACAACACACAGACAACCACCACACACTGCACAACACACAGACAACCACCACACCCTACACAACACACAGACATCCACCACACACTACACACCACACAGACATCCACCACACACTACACACCACACAGACATCCACCACACACTACACAACACACAGACAACCACCACACACTACACAACATACAGACATCCACCACACACTGCACAACACACAGACATCCACCTACACAACACACAGACATCCACCACACACTGCACAACACACAGACAACCACCACACACTACACAACACACAGACAACCACCACACACTGCACAACACACAGACATCCACCACACACTACACAACACACAGACAACCACCACACACTACACAACACACAGACATCCACCACACACTACACAACACACAGACAACCACCACACACTACACAACACACAGACAACCACCACACACTACACAATACACAGACAACCACCACACACTACACAATACACAGACAACCACCACACACTACACAACACACAGACAACCACCACACACTACACAACACAGCATCCGTGCCGTGCAGCATGCCCTGGCAGGCAGGCCTAGCAGGGAGGAGGGGCTGCAATACAGAACTAAGGGCGGGACAAAGCTGTGGGCTGTTGAGAGTGGTGGTGACGGTGGTGCGGAGGATGGTCACGGGTTATCTTGCACGTGGATGGAACAAAAACTGAAGAGGATGCCAAACAGCTGAAACAAAAAACGACGGTCACGGCATCACGATCTACATTGTACATGGCTTGAACAGGATGACGATGGCACTACACCATACAGATGGAATGACAGAGACAAGCATGATGATGATACTTGTAAGAAAAAGAATCATGCCGATGCTTCATGCAGTTAGACAAGGAATCACGAAGCTGCTACATGTAGTTAGAACAGGAATCACGATGATGCTCAATGTAGTTGTGACAAGAATCACTATGATGCTACATGTAGTTAGAACAGGAATCAGGATGATGCTATATGTAGTTATGGCAAGAATCACGATTATGCTACATGTAGTTAGAACAGGAATCAGGATGATGCTGTATGTAGTTATGACAAGAATCACTATGATGCTACATGTAGTTAGAACAGGAATCAGGATGATGCTACATGTGGTAAGACAAGAATCAGGAGGAAGTTGCTAACAGTTAGAACACGATTCACGACGATGCTACATGTAGTTAGAACACGATTCACGATGATGCTACATGTAGTTAGAACACGATTCACGATGATGCTACATGTAGTTAGAACACGATTCACAATGATGCTACATGTAGTTAGAACACGATTCACGATGAGGCTACATGTAGTTAGAACACGATTCACGATGAGGCTACATGTAGTTAGAACACGATTCACGATGATACTACATGGAACTGGAACAAAATTCGAGTTCTCTCCGGTGTTGGTTGCAATGGTGGGTGATGGTGTCGTTCTGTCTCTCTGCCCCTGTCTCTATGTCTGTCTCTCGTGTTTTGTCAGTATGATCTCGATCTCTGTCTCTCTCTCTGTCCCTGTCTCTATGTGTATCTCTCATGTTTTGTCATTACAATCTCGATCTCTGTCTCTCTCTCTGTCTGTGTCTCTTTCTCTCCCCCCCCCTCTCTCTCTCTCCTCTTCCTTTTTTGTTGACAGGGAATGTACAAATCACGTTGATGTATTGGTGTTTTTGTGTTGTGTGTGTGTGTGTGTGTGTGTGAGAGAGAGAGAGAGAGAGAGAGAGAAGAAGAAGAAGAAGAAGAAGATGATGATGATGATGATGATGATGATGATGAGAGGCCCTGATTTAGATGTCTGCAGACGTCCAGGCTGTTAAAGTAAACGAATGGAGTTCAGCTTTCAAGCTCCAGCATGTATTCAAGTTTCAGAACAATCAATGCACCAACACTGAAAATTGTTATCAGACTTGATGATGATGATGGTTGTTAATGATTTCTACTGCAACAGCTGTTAACAGAATCAACGAGAACGTGCCAAATCCCTGTTAGCAGGCCTTAATGCTGTTTGTAGTTATCGTCATTGTAGTTTTTAGCTAATGTCGTTGTTATTAGTAAAGAGAAACCCGAAGTAACGAAGGCAGCGAGGCACCGTGGTAGAATCAGGTGTTGGACTTGTGATCCAGTGTTCACCAGTGATCAGGGTTCGAGGCCCCGTTTCGGCATGGTGTTGTGTCCTTGGGGAAGACACTTTACTCCCATTTCCTCACTCCGCCCAGGTGTGAAGAAGATGCAGACTGTGTGAAGCTGTTAGCGTCGCTCGCACGAAGTATGTAATCAATGCACACTGTGTGAAGCTGGTAGCGTCGCTCGCACGAAGTATGTAATCAATGCACACTTTGTGAAGCTGTTAGTGTCAACGGCATGTGTAATCAATGCACACTTTGTGAAGCTGTTAGTGTCAACGGCATGTGTAATCAATGCACACTTTGTGAAGCTGTTAGTGTCAACGGCATGTGTAATCAATGCACACTTTGTGAAGCTGTTAGTGTCAACGGCATGTGTAATCAATGCACACTGTGTGAAGCTGTTAGTATCAACGGCATATGTAATCAATGCACACTTTGTGAAGCTGTTAGTATCAACGGCATATGTAATCAATGCACACTGTGTGAAGCTGTTAGTATCAACGGCATATGTAATCAATGCACACTGTGTGAAGCTATTAGTGTCAACGGCATATATAATCAATGCACACTGTGTGAAGCTATTAGTGTCAACGGCATATGTAATCAGTGCAGACTATCTGTGCTGTTAGTGTCACACGTGGTATGTAATCAATGCAGACTATGTAAAGCTGTTAGTGTCACACGTGGTATGTAATCAATGCAGACTATCTGTGCTGTTAGTGTCACACGTGGTGTGCAGTCAATGCAGACTACCTGTGCTGTTAGTGTCACACGAGGTATGTAATCAATGCAGACTATGTAAAGCTGTTAGTGTCACACGTGGTATGTAATCAATGCAGACTATGTAAAGCTGTTAGTGTCACACGTGGTATGTAATCAATGCAGACTATGTAAAGCTGTTAGTGTCACACGTGGTATGCAATCAATTCAGACTATCTGTGCTGTTAGCGTCACACGTGGTATACAATCAATTCACACTATCTGTGCTGTTAGTGTCACACGTGGTATGCAATCAATGCAGACTATCTGTGCTGTTAGTGTCACACGTGGTATGTAATCAATGCAGACTATCTGTGCTGTTAGCGTCACACGAGGTATGCAATCATTTCAGACTATCTGTGCTGTTAGCGTCACACGTGGTATGCAATCAATTCAGACTATCTGTGCTGTTAGCGTCACACGTGGTATACAATCAATTCACACTATCTGTGCTGTTAGTGTCACACGTGGTATGTAATCAATGCAGACTATGTAAAGCTGTTAGTGTCACACGTGGTATGCAATCATTTCAGACTATCTGTGCTGTTAGCGTCACACGTGGTATACAATCAATTCAGACTATCTGTGCTGTTAGTGTCACACGTGGTATGTAATCAATGCAGACTATCTGTGCTGTTAGCGTCACACGTGGTATACAATCAATTCAGACTATCTGTGCTGTTAGTGTCACACGTGGTATGCAATCAATGCAGACTATCTGTGCTGTTAGCGTCACACGAGGTGTGCAATCAACGCAGACTATCTGTGCTGTTAGTGTCACACGAGGTGTGCAATCAACGCAGACTATCTGTGCTGTTAGCGTCACACGAGGTGTGCAATCAACGCAGACTATCTGTGCTGTCAGTGTCACACGAAGCATATGATCAGAAACTTGCAGACTGGATGTCTGTGTGTGTCTGTCCAACCCAGCCTGCATGATATTTACGAACGAGCAGTGAACGTGGCTGTGTGCTGGTGTGTAGATGGGAATCTTTGTGGTCTGGTGGGCTGACGGGGGAGGGAGAGTACCCCATGATGGGCGTGCCTTCCATCTCATTTTGACCGGGCAGGGGAGGGGACGGGGGGGTGCCCAACGTACCAGCCATCTCATTTTGACCAAGGTAATGGGTTTGCCGTGTCGCTGATTCATAAACCTCCCTCACCACACCCGTCTCTCTGGCTGTTTCTCTGGAACATGCTGCGTGCAAAGCATTCAGTTCCAGTGTTGGGGGAGGGGGGGGAGGGGATCGCATGCTTGTTACCAGGATGCTTGCCTGCAAGACTCGTTCATCACCTTACCCCGCCCCTAGCCACCCCCCACCCCCACCCCCCACACACATGCACATACTCTGTCATCTCTGTCCCCGTTCTCAAACTGTGAAATCAGGGACAAGCCAGAGAAACGTTTTTTGGTTTGTTTTCTTTGTTTGTTTGTTTGTTTTTTTGTTTTGTTGTTGTTGTTTTTTTGTTTTTTTTGGGGTTTTTTTTTGGGGGGGGGCGTGGGGGGGAGGGGCTGGTTTGCATGTCATGTTTTGGTTTGTTCTGGTCTATTTCACAGTTCAAGGTGCGTTTGTCCAAAAAAACTTGTCTCCATAATTATGTGAACGGTAGGACTGATTTAGCCTGAGATATCAGTTTACGTAAAAGAAATGTGGAGTTATTTTATTTTATTTTATTTCAGTTCATTTTTACTTACACATTTCCTCCCTTTTTTTTTTTTTTTTTTTGGAAGGCGGGTTACCGTGCAGACTATGTTTGCTCCATGTACAATATGAGTAAGAGAGGTGTATTGAAGGAAACACAGTGTTTATTGTATTATTATTACTGTTTGTTTTTTTTTAAATATAAAGTTAAAAAATGTAACTTTTTTCCTGGAGAGCTTGATTCTATTACCATTTTTTTCTAAGTTCAGCATGATTATTCATGATTTTTTGTCTTTCAAAAGACTAGCACCCTGACCATTACTTACAATATGAACAGGCTGATTGAGGCTGCGTTGGGTTGGGAGGGGGGGAGAGCGGGGGACTCCCAGTCCATCCGAGGAATGGAACTGTCGACCTCTGGCGTCCTCTGAGATCCACGGGGCCACGTCTGTTTTGTCAGTGAGGAAGGACTGACTGGGGTGTGGTGCAGCGTGTATGGATGGTTCTGCTCGCTTTGCCACCCCCCCACCCCCCTGAAACTAAAACAGACTGAGTTGTGGTGTAGCGTGTATGGATGGTTCTGCTCGCTTTGACCCCCCCCCCCCCCCCGCCCCCCGGAAACTAAAACACACTGAGTTGTGGTGTAGCGTGTATGGATCGTTCTCCACGCTTTGACACCCCCCCCCTCGCCCCCCCCCCCCCCCCCCCCCCGAAACTAAAACAGACTGAGTTGTGGTGTAGCGTGTATGGATGGTTCTGCTCGCTTTGACACCTCCACTGAAACTGAAACAGACTGGGTGTGGGAGTGGCTTCAGTTGATCTGGTCAGTCTGGTAAGTCATCCCACTTCCACTTTCTGTACGCTATCTAGCTGTATTGTATTGTATTGTATTGTATTGTATTGTATTGTATTGTATTCCTTTTTGTCAACACATTTCTCTGTGTGAAATGTGGGAAGCTGTCCCCGGGGAGAGCGCATTGGCACAGTACAGCGCCCCCCGCCAAGTAGAGTGGTTCAAAGTAACCCCAGGACCATGTAGACTGGTCCAAAGTAACCCCAGGACCATGTAGACTGGTCCAAAGTAACCCCAGGACCATGTAGACTGGTCCAAAGTAACTCCAGGACCATGTAGACTGGTCCAAAATAACCCCAGGACCATGTAGACTGGTCCAAAGTAACCCCAGAACCATGTAGACTGGTCCAAAGTAACTCCTGGACCATGTAGACTGGTCCAAAGTAAACCCCGGACCATGTAGACTGGTCCATGTTAGATCAAGTGGGTATCACACGTGAGTGTTGAAGGCCATAACTCCCATGTTGATGCAGTGAATGTGATCAGTGTTCATCCATTTCGTCTCGTGTTCTGTTTGTGTCAGTTTCAGAGCGAGCTGGAGGTGAGTACTGAGCACATTTTCTGAGGGGTCTGGCGCTATGGAGTAACTGTTCACCTGGAACTAGATGGTTGTCTAGACTGTTCACCTGGAACCAGATGGTTGTCTGGACTGTTCACCTGGAACCAGATGGTTGTCTGGACTGTTCACCTGGAACTAGATGGTTGTCTAGACTGTTCACCTGGAACCAGATGGTTGTCTAGACTGTTCACCTGGAACCAGATGGTTGTCTGGACTGTTCACCTGGAACCAGATGGTTGTCTGGACTGTTCACCTGGAACCAGATGGTTGTCTAGACTGTTTAACAGGGAGCACACGGTTGCCTAGACTGTTCAACAGACACCAGATGGTTGTCTAGACTGTTCAACAGACACCAGATGGTTGTCTAGACTGTTTAACAGGGAGCACACGGTTGCCTAGACTGTTCAACAGACACCAGATGGTTGTCTAGACTGTTTAACAGACACCAGATGGCTGTCTAGACTGTTCAACAGACACCAGATGGTTGTCTAGACTTGTTCAACAGACACCAGATGGTTGTCTAGACTTGTTCAACAGACACCAGATGGTTGTTTGGACTGTTCAACAGATACCAGATGGTTGTTTGGACTGTTCAACAGATACCAGATGGTTGTCTAAACTGTTCATCAGACACCAGATGGCTGTCTAGACTGTTCAACAGACACCAGATGGCTGTCTAGACTGTTCAGCAGAAACCAGATGGTTGTCTAGACTGTTCAGCAGAAACCAGATGGTTGTCTAGACTGTTCAACAGATACCAGATGGTTGTCTAGAAGCAGTGTGCTCCATTTACCGGTGGTACTGCATGTTACTTCTGCCTCCCGGGCTTTTCTGGGTCAACTGCAAGGCTCATGACGTGGCTAGAAAACGGACTGTGTCCCTTTCTCCCCACCCAGCTCTCTCTGTCTCTCTGTCTCTTCCCTCCACATTCTGTGTCTCCATGGCATTCCTCTTTTCCAGTTCTGCCTGCCTGCCTGCCTGCCTGCCTGCCTGTCTGTCTGTCTGCCTGTCTGTCTGTCTGTCTGTCTGTCTCTTTGTCTCTGTCTCTCTGTCTGTCTGACTCTCTGTTGTTAAGTGTCCGATTTTCCTTCTTTCTTGTACAAAATTCTTTATTATTGCTCTTTTTTCTGTGTAATCTCCAAGGGCTGGTTCGGAAAAAAGCAATGTACCATTGCAATGTAGTCATTCGGATGAGACGATAAACCGAGGTCCCGTGTGCAGCATGCACTTAGCGCACGTAAAAGAACCCACGGCAACAAAAGGGTTGTTCCTGGCAAAATTCTGCAGAAAAATCCACAGAAAAACAAATAAAACTGCACGCAGGAAAAAATACAAAAAAAATGGGTGGCGCTGTAGTGTAGCGACGCGCTCTCCCTGGGGAGAGCAGCCCGAATTTCACACAGAGAAATCTGTTGTGATAAAAAGGAATACAAATACAAATACAAATACAAATTATCTCATTACCCTGGTGAAATAAAATATCGTTCGTTCGTTCGTCCACCCATCTGTCTGTTCTCTCTCTCTCTCTCTCTCTCTCTCTCTCTCTCTCTCTCTCTCTCTCTCTCTCTCTCTCAGCGCACCCTCTCTGACTCCATGTCTCCGTGTCTCTATCTGTCTGTCTGTCAGTCTGTCTCTCTTTCTCTCAGTATGTATATACCCCCCCTCTCTCTCTTTCTCTGACTTGCTGTCTCTCTTTCTCTGTCGCTGTCTGTCTGTCAGTCTGTCTCTATTTCTCTCAGTATGTATATATCCCCCCCCTCTCTTTCTCTCAGTATGTATGTATCCCCCTCTCCCTTTCTCTTTCTCCGACTTGCTGTCTCTCTTTCTCTGTCACTGTCTGTCTGTCTGTCTGTCTGTCTGTTTCTCTCTCCATCTCAGTCACCTTCTGTCTCAGTCTCTCAGTCGCTATGTCTCTCTTCCAAACTTGCTTTGTGCCGGTCTCACCTCCCCCTTCTCTCTCTGTGTATTGTCCCTCCCCGCTGTGTGTGTGTGTGTGTGTGTGTGTGTGTGTGTGTGTGTGTGTGTGTGTGTGTGTGTGTGTGTGTGTGAGTGTGTGTGTATGTGTGTGTGTGAGTGTGAGTGTGTATGTATATGTGTGTGTGTGTGTGTGTGTGTGTGTGTGTGTGTGTGTGAGTGTGTGTGTATGTGTGTGTGTGAGTGTGCGTGTGTGTGTGTGTGTGTGAGTGTGTGTGTGTGTGTGTGTGTGTGTGTGTGTGTGTGTTCATATGTGTGTGTGTGTGTGTGTGTGTGTGTGTGTGTTCATGTGTGTGTGTGTGTGTATGTATATGTGTGTGTGTGTGTGTGTGTGTGTGTGAGTGTTCGTGTGTGTGTGTGTGTGTGTGTGTGTGTGTGTGTGTGTGTGTGTGTGTGTCCCCCACCCTCACTCCCTATCTCCACCCGGCTCTGTGAGAAGAAAAGAGTGAACATGCCAGAGACAGACAGAAGTCATAAATAAAATTTCAGACGGGAAGCAGCTGTCACCGGGAAATGCAAAATCGGGAATCCCCAATGCAGCCGGGCAAGTTATGGGAGCCCAACGACGACAACAACATCAACAACAACGAAAACATGATCAGCAGGAACGTAAACATCAGCAACACCAACAAAAAACCGACTCTACAGTCAGCAGCGCAGCATGGTTAACTTGTCAAGAGCTCAGCAGTGTATGACTGGCGAAGGGGAATAACTAAATCAGTGATTCCGGTCGGAAGACCGTCATTGAGGATGAACAACATGGGAGGCGATTTAACGACCCACGTCATTGAGGATGAACAACACGGGAGGCGATTTAACGACCCACGTCATTGAGGATGAACAACACGGGAGGCGATTTAACGACCCACGTCATTGAGGATGAACAACACGGGAGGCGATTTAACGACCCACGTCATTGAGGATGAACAACACGGGAGGCGATTTAACGACCCACGTCATTGAGGATGAACAACACGGGAGGCGATTTAACGACCCACGTCATTGAGGATGAACAACATGGGAGGCGATTTAACGACCCACGTCATTGAGGATGAACAACATGGGAGGCGATTTAACGACCCACAAAAGGCGAAATATCAGTAAACTGAAAATGAATGAACAGATAAAATGGACAATAATATGTAAATGTACAAAACAGTAAATAGATAAGCAGGCAAACAAACAAATTAATAAATGAATGAATAGATAAAAAAAAAAATGAATAGATTATGAATAGATAAAAAACCGACAACAAGGAGAAATGTAAATAGATAACTAGATAGCTAACTGGATGAATATATACGCGAACGGATAATTAGATAAATAAATGAACGACCAATAGACAGAACAGTAGGCGGCCGGATCCCGTTACGTGTCGAAAGAGAGGAGTGATGACCGCCCTTGTTGAATCAAGAAACTGCTGTTTCAGAACAGGACCTTCTTACTGGTCAGGTCAGGTCAGGTCAGTTAGAACTTTAGAATAACTGTAGATCATGTCACATCACATCACATGAGGTCAGATCACATCAGATAAAACTTTAGAATAACTGTAGATCACATCACATCATATCACATCACATGAGGTCAGATCACATCAGATAAAACTTTAGAATAACTGTAGATCACATCACATCATATCACATCACACGAGGTCAGATCACATCAGACAGAACTTTAGAATAACCGCAGATCGGATCAGATCAAAATAACTTATATAATATCTTAACTGGAAATATCCTCAGGTGTGAAAAACAAACAGACGTAGACAATACTAAACGCTTGCACTTCTTCAACAATAAACCATTCAACATGACATGAGCTTGTAACTGATATAGTGCAGCTGAAAGATACGCTCAACTTCGCACGTATCGCTGTATTACATTTTCACTAGGATACTACTAAATTGAGAACATTATAGACATAAAGACAGAGCACTACACACACACACACACGATACACAAACAGGAATGGCGGAAGGGGGAGGACAAGACGAAGGGGGGGGGGGGGGGGGGGTGGAAGGAAGTGTTCCACTCAAATGAAACTAACTAAATGAATCCATAAAATGAAACAATGAAAATGAAAAAAAAGATAAGAAAAGAAAGAAAGCAAGGAAAGAAGGAAAGTAAGTGAGAAAGAAAGAAAGAAAAGAAAAGAAAGAAAGAAAGAAAGGAAAGAAAGAAAGAAAAGAAAAGAAGAAAGAAAGAAAGAAACTCATAAATCACACAGATGCAAAAACACAGCCAGCGCCAACTAACGTGCTAATGACCATAATGCAAAATTGGATTGATTCTGCGCTCCTCACATACTGTGCCAAAAAGACATTATTGACGCAGCACGGGACGGCATTTGCCGTGAACCCCGGGCAGTGTGGTGGAAGGCAAGGCGGTATTGACGGGTTAATTCGTGAACCCCGGGCAGTGTGATGGAAGGCACGGCGGTATTGACGGGTTAATTCGTGAACCCCGGGCAGTGTGATGGAAGGCACGGCGGTATTGACGGGTTAATTCGTGAACCCCGGGCAGTGTGATGGAAGGCACGGCGGTATTGACGGGTTAATTCGTGAACCCCAGGCAGTGTGATGGAAGGCACGGCGGTATTGACGGGTTAATTCGTGAACCCCGGGCAGTGTAATGGAAGGCACAGCGGTATGGAGCTCCCCACATGTCTGCATCCTCGTAAAGACTGCCGGGATTAATGTGATTGAAGCTGGACCCGGTGTTTGCGAGGCGGTTGTCGCTGCATCGTTTGCTTGTAGCCCTACAGGAACGTTTATGTGCAGGATCGGAAATCATGGTGTGGTGGTGTGTCATAAACCCATTACAACAACACCTCCTGATTGCTGTGTGTGTGTGTGTGTGTGTGTGTGTGTGTGTGTGTGTGTGTGTGTGTGTGTGTGTGTGTGTGTCTGTTAAAACATTTGTTGAGACAAACAAACAGACAGTCACACAGAGAGACACAGACTGATGATTTATTCATTTCAGGCCACAGCCCCATGTGAGCAAGGGGCGATAACAAAATTTCTAATTGTCACCATCTGTCAGTCTTTATACAACTGATTTCCCAGCTTAATAAATAAACCAAGATATACTGTCTGAGTTTAAAAGCTCTGCATAGATACCATTCCATGTTTCGAGTAATATCATCATCAGTGGATGCCATCAACAAACAAAATGCAAACAAACATGGATACACATACTTCTTTGGAATATGTTTCAAACGGAGATCATTCAGGGCAGTACATGTCAACACAAAATACACTGTCACCTTCAGATGTTTCCTTGCACAAAGCACACAGCGTTACTGAATGTCGTTCTTTTTTTTTTTATGGCGATACTGATGCGAACTAATTCCGGAAATTCCTAATCAAATCCAGTGAAAACAAACCGTAGATGACGGTATATATCAGATATAACATATTTCTTTGTTAAATGGGTTGACATATAAGATACGTCAAAATCAAATCTTTCACTCGACCGCATAATTATGCTTCCCCCTAATTTCGCCACCTATAATCTATTCAATGCTGACGAAAAAGTTTTCAAAGACATTGTCTCTTCACCAACGCTTGAAACACACACACATACACTAATCCAAATTATAGATACTTGTTTGAATATTTGGCACCCAATTTCTTTTCCCCTTTTAAGTCGTATAAAATGTTATAAGGTTTGCGTGGTAATCTGTCATTGTTATTTTGAACAGCTTCAATCGGACTGAGAGAGAGAGAGAGAGAGAGAGAGAGAGAGAGAGAGAGAGAGAGAGAGAGAGAGAATGTGTTGAATGTTCTGAATAATAGGGGGAAAAGAAAAAAAAAAAGACAAAAAAAAAAAAAAAAAAAAGACAGGACATCGAGAAACAGTCCTAGGCAGTACATGTCAGAAAATATGGACAGCGGAAAGTGAAACCAGAAATATCCATCAGGCTGAGCAAGTCTCCACGCGGGTTGTGGTCCTGTATGCAAATGACATACGTCATCACCAGTCTCCACACGGGTTGTGGCCCTGTATGCAAATGACATACGTCATCACCAGTCTCCACGCGGGTTGTGGCCCTGTATGCAAATGACATACGCCACCACCAGTCTCCACGCGGGTTGTGGCCCTGTATGCAAATGACATACGCCACCACCAGTCTCCACGCGGGTTGTGGCCCTGTATGCAAATGACATACGCCACCACCAGTCTCCACGCGGGTTGGGGTCCTGTATGCAAATGACATACGCCACCACCAGTCTCCACGCGGGTTGGGGCCCTGTATGCAAATGACATACGCCACCACCAGTCTCCACGCGGGTTGTGGCCCTGTATGCAAATGACATACGTCATCACCAGTCTCCACGCGGGTTGTGGCCCTGTATGCAAATGACATACGCCACCACCAGTCTCCACGCGGGTTGTGGCCCTGTATGCAAATGACATACGCCACCACCAGTCTCCACGCGGGTTGTGGCCCTGTATGCAAATGACATACGCCACCACCAGTCTCCACGCGGGTTGGGGTCCTGTATGCAAATGACATACGCCACCACCAGTCTCCACGCGGGTTGTGGCCCTGTATGCAAATGACATACGTCATCACCAGTCTCCACGCGGGTTGTGGCCCTGTATGCAAATGACGTACGTCATCACCAGTCTCCACGCGGGTTGTGGCCCTGTATGCAAATGACATACGCCACCACCAGTCTCCACGCGGGTTGTGGCCCTGTATGCAAATGACATACGCCACCACCAGTCTCCACGCGGGTTGTGGCCCTGTATGCAAATGACGTACGTCACCACCAGTCTCCACGCGGGTTGTGGCCCTGTATGCAAATGACGTACGTCACCACCAGTCTCCACGCGGGTTGTGGCCCTGTATGCAAATGACGTACGTCATCACCAGTCTCCACGCGGGTTGTGGCCCTGTATGCAAATGACGTACGTCACCACCAGTCTCCACGCGGGTTGTGGCCCTGTATGCAAATGACATACGCCACCACCAGTCTCCACGCGGGTTGTGGCCCTGTATGCAAATGACGTACGTCATCACCAGTCTCCACGCGGGTTGTGGCCCTGTATGCAAATGACGTACGTCACCACCAGTCTCCACGCGGGTTGTGGCCCTGTATGCAAATGACGTACGTCACCACCAGTCTCCACGCGGGTTGTGGCCCTGTATGCAAATGACGTACGTCACTACCTGTCAGGAGCAGTATGGTTCAGTACTCTCACTCTCCAGACCTGCAAGAAAAACTGGTTACATGGAGGGAGAGTGAGGGCAGGAGAGAGAGTGAGAAGAGGGAGAGTGAAGGGAGAGTGAGGGGAGGAGGGAGAGTGAAGGGAGGAGGGAGAGTGAAGGGAGGAGGGAGAGTGAGGGGAGGGACGGGAGTGAAAAGAGGGAGAGTGAGGGCAGGAGAGAGAGTGAGAAGAGGGAGAGTGAAGGGAGAGTGAGGGGAGGAGGGAGAGTGAAGGGAGGAGGGAGAGTGAGGGGAGGGAGGGGAGTGAAAAGAGGGAGAGTGAGGGGAGGAGAGAGAGTGAGAGGAGGGAGAGTGAGGGGAGGAGGGGGAGTGAGAAGAGGGAGAGTGAGGGGAGGAGAGAGTGAGAGGAGGGAGAGTGAGGGGAGGAGAGAGAGTGAGAAGAGGGAGAGTGAGGGGAGGAGGGAGAGTGAGGGGAGGAGGGAGAGTGAGGGGAGGGAGGGGAGTGAAAAGAGGGAGAGTGAGGGGAGGAGGGAGAGTGAGGGGAGGAGAGAGAGTGAGAAGAGGGAGAGTGAGGGGAGGAGGGGGAGTGAGAAGAGGGAGAGTGAGGGGAGGAGAGAGTGAGAGGAGGGAGAGTGAGGGGAGGAGAGAGAGTGAGAAGAGGGAGAGTGAGGGGAGGAGGGGGAGTGAGAAGAGGGAGAGTGAGGGGAGGAGGGAGAGTGAGGGGAGGAGGGAGAGTGAGAAGAGGGAGAGTGAGGGGAGGAGGGAGAGTGAGGGGAGGAGGGAGAGTGAGAAGAGGGAGAGTGAGGGGAGGAGGGGGAGTGAGAAGAGGGAGAGTGAGGGGAGGAGGGGGAGTGAGAAGAGGGAGAGTGAGGGGAGGAGGGAGAGTGAGGGGAGGAGGGAGAGTGAGAAGAGGGAGAGTGAGGGGAGGAGGGGGAGTGAGAAGAGGGAGAATGAGGGGAGGAGGGGGAGTGAGAAGAGGGAGAGTGAGGGGAGGAGAGAGTGAGAGGAGGGAGAGTGAGGGGAGGAGAGAGAGTGAGAAGAGGGAGAGTGAGGGGAGGAGGGGGAGTGAGAAGAGGGAGAGTGAGGGGAGGAGGGGGAGTGAGAAGAGGGGGAGTGAGGGGAGGAGGGAGAGTGAGGGGAGGAGGGAGAGTGAGGGGAGGAGGGAGAGTGAGGGGAGGAGGGAGAGTGAGGGGAGGAGGGGGAGTGAGAAGAGGGAGAGTGAGGGGAGGAGAGAGAGTGAGAAGAGGGAGAGTGAGGGGAGGAGGGGGAGTGAGAAGAGGGAGAGTGAGGGGAGGAGGGGGAGTGAGAAGAGGGGGAGTGAGGGGAGGAGGGAGAGTGAGGGGAGGAGGGAGAGTGAGGGGAGGAGGGGGAGTGAGAAGAGGGAGAGTGAGGGGAGGAGGGAGAGTGAGGGGAGGAGGGAGAGTGAGGGGAGGAGGGGGAGTGAGAAGAGGGGGAGTGAGGGGAGGAGGGAGAGTGAGGGGAGGAGGGAGAGTGAGGGGAGGAGGGGGAGTGAGAAGAGGGAGAGTGAGGGGAGGAGAGAGAGTGAGAAGAGGGAGAGTGAGGGGAGGAGAGAGAGTGAGAAGAGGGAGAGTGAGGGGAGGAGGGAGAGTGAGGGGAGGAGGGAGAGTGAGGGGAGGGAGGGGAGTGAGAAGAGGCAGAGTGAGGGGAGGAGGGGGAGTGAGGGAGGGAGAGTGAAGGGAGGAGGGAGAGTGAAGGGAGAAGGGAGAGGGAAGAAGGGAGAGTGAAGGGAGGACGGAGAGTGAGGGGAGGAGGGAGAGTGAGGGGAGGAGGGAGAGTGAGGGGAGGGAGGGGAGTGAAAAGAGGGAGAGTGAGGGGAGGAGAGAGAGTGAGGGGAGGAGAGAGAGTGAGAAGAGGGAGAGTGAAGGGAGGAGGGAGAGTGAGAAGAGGGAGAGTGAAGGGAGGAGGGAGAGTGAAGGGAGAAGGGAGAGGGAAGAAGGGAGAGTGAAGGGAGGACGGAGAGTGAGGGGAGGAGGGAGAGTGAGGGGAGGAGGGAGAGTGAAGGGAGAGTAAAAGGAAGGGAGAGTGAAGGGAGGAGGGAGAGTGAAGGGAGAAGGGAGAGGGAAGAAGGGAGAGTGAAGGGAGGACGGAGAGTGAAGGAAGGGAGAGTGAGGGGAGGAGGGAGAGTGAAGGAAGGGAGAGTGAGGGAAGAAGGGAGAGTGAAGGGAGGAGGGAGAGTGAAGGGAGAAGGGAGAGGGAAGAAGGGAGAGTGAAGGGAGGAGGGAGAGTGAAGGAAGGGAGAGTGAGGGAAGAAGGGAGAGTGAAGGGAGGAGGGAGAGTGAAGGGAGAAGGGAGAGGGAAGAAGGGAGAGTGAGGGAAGAAGGGAGAGTGAAGGGAGGACGGAGAGTGAAGGAAGGGAGAGTGAGGGGAGGAGGGAGAGTGAAGGGAGAGTAAAAGGAAGGGAGAGTGAAGGGAGGAGGGAGAGTGAAGGGAAGGGAGAGTGAAGGGAGGAGGGAGAGTGAAGGGAGAGTGAAGGGAGGAGGGAGAGTGAGGGGAGAGTGCAGGGAGAGTGAAGGGAGCAGTGAACGTGGACGGAGGCCTCCTGGTTTAGGAGGAATCACATGTGCATCAACAGCGTAATGCTTTCGGGATCTGCTTTCGGGAGCGGCTATGTTCTGAAAGCCAGATTCCACACTGGGTGGGCGATCAGGACATGTCATGGGGCACTAGTGGGGGGAGGAAGGGAGAGGCAGGGAGGTGAAGGTGGTGGGGGAGTGAGAGATGGTGGTGGGGGATCGGGGATTTGAGGAGGGGGGGGGGTGGTGGTTAAAGGGGGGTGGGTGGAATCAGAGACCCGCTTGTTCTGGTGGGTTTTTTTGTGATCGGTTCAGTCAGCGGCTAAAGATTTCTATATCCAAGGATATGTTAAAGACACTTTTGTCTGTCAGTCTGTCTGTATGACTCTCTCTCTCTCTCTTTCACACACACACACCCACACACACACACACACACACACACACACACACACACACACACACACACACACACACACACACACACACACACTGAAATAAACGCGTGCATACAGCATGGTGCTAAATCCCGTAAAATTCTCCCAAAATAACTGATCAACGAAAATAGACAGTTCCTTCGGGAAATAACAGGAGAAGAATAACTCGTTCCATCAGTCGATTCTCTCTGTCTCTGTTTCCGTCTCTGTCTCTCTTTGTTTGTGTGTGTGTGTGTGTGTGTGTGTGTGTGTGTGTGTGTGTGTGTGTGTGTGTGTGTGTGTGTGTGTGTGTGTGTGTGTGTGTGTGTGTGTGTGTGTGTGTGTGTGTGTGTGTGTGTGTGTGTTGGGGATAGGAGTGGGAGAGGAACATTTTGCAGTTTTTTTCAAAGCCAACTTTCACGATGATTGCACTTTGTAGAGGAGTGAAGGGAAGATGAATGGGAGTCTGCTGGGGAGCGTGTTCACGCTGGGTGGTCTGAAAGGAATGAGAAAATGTTTGGCTTTTTTTGTGCGGCAGTATAACAATGATAAAGTAGCACGATCAGCTGAACAGCAGCAGCTGCAGCACAGCATCAAGAGCTATATGAAGAGATCAGTGTCATGAAGGTTACAACAGTCACACTCTGTGCTCTGTATCCACGGCAACACGAGCTATATGAAAAAATAAGTGTCATGAAGGTTACAACAGTCACACTCTGTGTACTCTGTATCCACAGCAACACGAGCTATATGAAGAGATCAGTGTCATGAAGGTTACAACAGTCACACTCTGTGCTCTGTATCCACGGCAACACGAGCTATATGAAAAAATAAGTGTCATAAAGGTTACAACAGTCACACTCTGTGCTCTGTATCCACGGCAACACGAGCTATATGAAAAAATAAGTGTCATAAAGGTTACAACAGTCACACTCTGTGCTCTGTATCCACAGCAACACGAGCTATATGAAGAGATAAGTGTCATGAAAGTTACAACAGTCACACTCTGTGCTCTGTATCCACGGCAACACGAGCTATATGAAGAGATCAGTGTCATGAAGGTTACAACAGTCACACTCTGTGCTCTGTATCCACAGCAACACGAGCTATATGAAGAGATCAGTGTCATGAAGGTTACAACAGTCACACTCTGTGCTCTGTATCCACAGCAACACGAGCTATATGAAGAGATAAGTGTCATGAAGGTTACAACAGTCACACTCTGTGCTCTGTATCCACAGCAACACGAGCTATATGAAGAGATCAGTGTCATGAAGAGATAAGTGTCATGAAGGTTACAACAGTCACACTCTGTGCTCTGTATCCACAGCAACACGAGCTATATGAAAAAATAAGTGTCATAAAGGTTACAACAGTCACACTCTGTGCTCTGTATCCACAGCAACACGAGCTATATGAAGAGATAAGTGTCATGAAAGTTACAACAGTCACACTCTTTGTGCTCTGTATCCACAGCAACACGAGCTATATGAAGAGATAAGTGTCATGAAGGTTATAACAGTCACACTCTGTGCTCTGTATCCACAGCAACACAGGCTACATGAAAAGATAAGTGTCATGAAGAGATAAGTGTCATGAATGTTACAACAGTCACACTCTTTGTGCTGTCACGAATTGACTACTGTAATTCTCTTCTCGTAGGCTGTCCACATAATCTTCAGCGAATTCAAAAACTTCAAAACAATGCTGCCCGTCTGACTCTCAGAGTCCCACGTACTGATCACATTTCTCCTCACCTCCGCACTCTACATTGGCTCCCCACTGAAGCGAGAATTAAATACAAAGTTGCGTGTCTCTGCTATTCTGCTTTCCACTCCGCAGGACCTACATATCTTTCTGACCTTATCAGTGTTTACACTCCCGCAAGAAATCTCCGCTCTTCCTCTGACTGTTACCTTTTGAAATTCCCTGTGTCGATACAAGAACCTATGGTGAACGTTCTTTCTTCTTTACTGCTCCTCACATCTGGAACAACCTTCCTCATCATATCCGTGCATCTGATTCTATTTCTGCTTTTCGCTCATCACTAAAAACTCATCTTTTTAAAACCTATCTATAAGTACTCTCAGCTTCCTTGTTCTCCAACACCACCCATGTCAACTCACTTTGGATGTATGTAGAGTGGGAGTGGGGGAAGGGGGGGGGGGGGGGGGGGGGGGGTTGAGAAAGAGCGGTCATGAATGTTTTATGTAAATTGTAATAGTTTTCTTTCATGTAAAGCGCCCTGAGCTCTTAGAGAGAAAGGGCGCTGTATAAATGTACAGTATTATCATTATCATTATTAAAGATGGAAAACGGCCAAAGATACCCAGCCATTGTTCAGTCCGAAAAAACGGAGGAGGAGAGAGGGGTAAACGTGGAACAGAAGGCACTGACAAAGGAGGAAAAGAGGGGGGGGGGGGGGTGAATGTGAGAGGTCAAGGTAAAAGGTCAAGGCGAAAGGTGAAGGTGAAAGGTGAAGAACAGCGTGACGAAACAAGGCGGGACGGTGGTGGGTTTTCCCATGGAAGGGCATGGGTCCGGAGGGGTGGAGGGGGGGGAGGGGGGCGGACACTGGTTGGAAAACTACCTGGGCGGCCATTGATCGTGCCTTTCAACAGCTTTCAGCCTCTTCCTGTGGAGGAGTTTCCCGCGGACCCCGTATCGACGTCAGGTGTGCCACCTCGTTGTGTTAACCCTTTTACCGCTCTCCGCTCGGAAAGGTCGTCGGTGTTAGCTGAACTCACGGCCTGGCAACTTGCGTCAACCTTTGTTTGCTGGTTACGACACGTGCTTAGTGTGGCTGAGAGCGAGAGAGAGAGAGAGAGAGCGAGAGAGAGAGAGACAGACAGACAGACAGACAGACAGAGATTCTGCTCTGAACACGATACAGGCGACACCAACATGCCCGTCACGACATCAAAGACATTACATTCTAGCAGTTCACGGCAATTTAGAGTGTATGCGTACATTTGACAAGATATACTTGACACTACAGCTTCTGAATGGATTCGCCACCAGTTAAATACCCACCATTTAAATACCCCTCATGCGCAGACTGTGTGGATAAACAGACTGAGGTGTGCGGTGTGGATGGGAGAGAAAAATAGTAGGGTGGAGGGGGGCGGGGGGGGGGGGGGTGTCGGAGAAAGGAGACGGGTGGCGGACATCGGTTGGAAAGCTACCCGGGGTAGTCATTGACCGTGTGTTTCAAAAGCTTTCAGCCTCTTCCGCTGTGAAGGAGATTCCGGTGGACTTGGTATCGACATTGGCGTGCCCCTTGTTGTGTGACGCTGTTACTGCTCCTCTGTGAAAGGTCCGCATTGAAGGGAAGGGATGGCAGGTCGCTGGGCACTTCTGTCTGGGGCAGTTGGAACGTGGTCACTGCGACTGAGAGAGAGAGAGAGAGAGGGGGGGTGGGTGGGGGGCAGACAGACAGACAGACAGAGACATAGAGACAGACAGACAGAGACAGACAGATAGAGAGAGAGAGAGAGAGACAGACAGACAGAAAGAGAGACAGACAGACAGACAGAACGACAGACAGAGACAGACAGACAGACAGACAGAGAAAGACAGACAGAGAGAGACAGAGAGGAAGATACAGACAGACAGACACAGAGAGAGAGAGAGAGAGAGAGAGAGAGAGAGAGAGAGAGACAGACAGACAGACAGACAGAGAAAGACAGACAGAGAGAGACAGAGAGAGAGTCGATCATTTCTTTTTTATAATCAGAAAAAAAACCTGAGTGATATGTACATATTGATTCTGTCATCGGACAGAGGAGGGAGAGAGTCAGTGGGCAGGGAGCAGAAAGGGAGACAACTAGAGCCACAGACAGACCGACAGAAAAACAAAATAGACAAACAAGCAGAAATATACGGACACAGTCAAAAACGTAAATATAGTCCAGAATCTCTCGCGATTGTTGACCAAGGTAGCCTCTCCTTCGCGCTTTTAAAAATATTTATTTTATCGTTTTTCTCTTCTTTTTTTTTCTTTTCTTTTTCTTCTTTTTCATTGCTGCAGCCTTGACATATATTTTTCTTCGTTTTTTTCATTTCTTCTTTTTTTTTCATTCTTTTTCTTACAACCTTCGATCCATACTAAATTTGCATCTATTTCCAGAATTTTGCTTTCAACTTCAATCCAAACTAACATTGCATCCATTTCTGATCTTTTACTTATTATCTGCGATCCAAACTAACATAATATCCTTTTCAATAATCCCGAACGACCTTCAATCCAAACTAACATAATATCCTTTTCAATAATCCCGAACGACCTTCAGTCCAAACTAACATTATATCCATTTCAATAATCCCGAACGACCTTCAGTCCAAACTAACATTATATCCATTTCAATAATCCCGAACGACCTTCAGTTCAA
>NC_134904.1:41364147-41374147 GCF_041734735.1 Babylonia areolata | reverse complement strand
CACACCCCTCACATACATTACCCTCACACACCTCACATTACCTTCACACACCTCACATTACCCTCACACACCTCACATTACCCTCACACCCCTCACATTATCTTCACACCCCTCACATTACCCTCACACACCTCACATTACCTTCACACCCCTCACATTACCCTCACACCCCTCACATTACCCTCACACACCTCACATTACCTCAAACCCTCGCCTTACCCTCACACCAGCCATTTACCCTCACACCCCTCCCGTTACCCTCACACCCCTCACGTGACACTCACACCCCTCACCTTACCCTGACACCCCTCACCTTACCCTGACACCCCTCACCTTACCCTCACACCCCTCACCTTACCCTGACACCCCTCACATACATTACCCTCACACCCCTCACCTTACCCTGACACCCCTCACATACATTACCCTCACACCCCTCACCTTACCCTGACACCCCTCACATACATTACCCTCACACCCCTCACATACGTTACCCTGACACCCCTCACATACGTTACCCTGACACCCCTCACATACATTACCCTCACACCCCTCACCTTACCCTGACACCCCTTACATACATTACCCTGACACCCCTCACCTTACCCTGACACCCCTCACATACATTACCCTCACACCCCTCACATACGTTACCCTGACACCCCTCACATACGTTACCCTCACACCCCTCACATACATTACCCTGACACCCCTCACATACATTACCCTGACACCCCTCACATACGTTACCCTGACACCCCTCACATACATTACCCTGACACCCCTCACATACATTACCCTGACACCCCTCACATACATTACCCTGACACCCCTCACCTTACCCTGACACCCCTCACCTTACCCCGACACCCCTCACATACGTTACCCTGACACCCCTCACATACGTTACCCTGACACCCCTCACCTTACCCCGACACCCCTCACATACGTTACCCTGACACCCCTCACATACATTACCCTCACACCCCTCACCTTACCCTGACACCCCTCACATACATTACCCTCACACCCCTCACATACGTTACCCTGACACCCCTCACATACATTACCCTCACACCCCTCACATACATTACCCTCACACCCCTCACATACATTACCCTGACACCCCTCACATACGTTACCCTGACACCCCTCACCTTACCCTCACACCCCTCACATACATTACCCTGACACCCCTCACCTTACCCTCACACCCCTCACATTACCCTCACACCCCTCACATACATTACCCTGACACCCCTCACCTTACCCTGACACCCCTCTCCTTACCCTGACACCCCTCACATACATTACCCTGACACCCCTCACCTTACCCTGACACCCCTCACCTTACCCTGACACCCCTCACCTTACCCTGACACCCCTCTCCAGCCTTCTATGGAGCTGTATGTAATCAATTCAAATCAAATCAAATTCTGGTGCTTAGAGCCTCGCCGACCACTAAGGCCATACCAAGGCCATCGCCACGTCAGCACCTACTTCAAGTCAAGGATTTGATGAACTGGTTTTGTCTCCCGCAGCCGTGTTCATCAGTATGCATGTGAGTCAACGTTGGTGGGAACTCTGTTTTGTGTCCCACAAGATTTGGCGCTGCAGAAATACGATCCGTGCAACCATCATTTTTGTTATATGTCTGTTAATAATTTCATTTACTTTAACATCATTCTGAATCCCAGAACGTCGTGTGCCCGAGGAGGTCCCGAGGCAATCTCTCCCCGCCCTGCTGTCGCCGTGGGATCCCAGACCTGTGTGTGACGTCCTTCACAGGGCGGATCAGGTCCTGCTGGGCTGGGTCCCACAGACATGTCGTCATTACCTATCTAATGGCCGCCTTTGGGGGAGTGGGGAGGGGAGGGGGGAGGGGGGGATGCGGGGGAAGGGGTGGACTCTGTCTCTGTCCCCGTCTCTCTGTCTCTCTGTCTGTCCCCGTTTCTCTGTCTCTGTCTGTCCCCGTTTATCTGTCTCTGTCTGTCCCCGTCTCTCTGTCTCTGTCTGTCCCCGTCTTTCTGTCTCTGTCTGTCCTTGTCTCTCTGTCTCTGTCTGTCCCTGTCTCTCTGTCTCTGTCTGTCCCCGTCTTTCTGTCTCTGTCTGTCCCCGTCTTTCTGTCTCTGTCTGTCCCCGTCTTTCTGTCTCTGTCTGTCCCCATTTATCTGTCTCTGTCTGTCCCCGTTTATCTGTCTCTGTCTGTCCCCGTCTCTCTGTCTCTGTCTGTCCCCGTCTTTCTGTCTCTGTCTGTCCCCGTCTTTCTGTCTCTGTCTGTCCCCGTTTATCTGTCTCTGTCTGTCCCCGTTTATCTGTCTCTGTCTGTCCCCGTCTTTCTGTCTCTGTCTGTCCCCGTTTATCTGTCTCTGTCTGTCCCTGTCTCTCTGTCTCTGTCTGTCCCCGTCTTTCTGTCTCTGTCTGTCCCCGTTTATCTGTCTCTGTCTGTCCCCGTCTTTCTGTCTCTGTCTGTCCCCGTCTTTCTGTCTCTGTCTGTCCCCATTTATCTGTCTCTGTCTGTCCCCATTTATCTGTCTCTGTCTGTCCCCGTCTTTCTGTCTCTGTCTGTCCCCGTTTATCTGTCTCTGTCTGTCCCCGTCTTTCTGTCTCTGTCTGTCCCCGTTTATCTGTCTCTGTCTGTCCCCGTCTTTCTGTCTCTGTCTGTCCCCGTTTATCTGTCTCTGTCTGTCCCCGTCTTTCTGTCTCTGTCTGTCCCCATTTATCTGTCTCTGTATCTGTCCCCGTCTTTCTGTCTCTGTCTCTGCGTCAGCCTATCTCCATGTCTGTCTCGCTGTCTGTCTGTGTCGCTGTTTCTGCTTCCGTCTCTGCCTGTAGTTCTGCCTGTGCATCTATTTGTCTGTCTGTCTGTCTGTCTGTCTCCCTCACACACACACACACACACACACACACACACACACACACACACACACACCACCACCACCACCACACCACACCACATGACGACACACGACACAACACATGCACGTGTTAACGCTCATTAGATTAAAACCAATTAACGACGGGCGCAATAGCCGAGTGGTTAAAGCGTTAGACTTAAAATCTGAGGGGCCCGGGTTCGAATCTCAGTAACGGCGCCTGGTGGGTAAAGGGTGGAGATTTTTCCCGATCTCCCAGGTCAACACATGTGCAGACCTGCTAGTGCCTGAACCCTCTTCGTGTGTATGCAGCAAGCAGAAGATCAAATACGCATGTTAAAGATCCTGTAATCTATGTCAGCGTTCGGTGGGTTATGGAAACAAGAACATACCCAGCATGCACACACCCGAAAACGGAGTATGGCTGCCTACATGGCGGGGTAAAACGGTCATACACGTAAAAGCCCGCTCGTGTACATACGAGTGAACGTGGGAGATGCAGCTCACGAACGAAAAAAAAAAAGCAACCCAGACCCTCCCCCCTCCCCCCCCCCCCAGCCCCCCAACCCCCAATCTCCACATTCACGTGCACGTCAAGCACTGACAACAGACGACGCCTTGTTGGCACACGTCAGGCTAATGGGGTATTCCGGGGTCATTTTGATTATGCTAATGAGGAGGTCACAGCTTGTGCCGTCCATCTGTGGCGGACCCAATGGTGGGGCAAACGTCACTTGTGCACCTTAGCTTTGTTAGCATGGTGTGGCTAGTTTAGTTTGAATTCCAGTTTTTAGTTTAGTTTAACTTAGTTTTATGTTTAGTTTCAGTTCAACTTACCTTAGTTTAGTTTTCCTTTTTTTATTGATAATTGTATCGTGTTATGTTTTGTTTTGTTTTGTTCATTTCTTGAGGATTGCTACCGAATAAAATCAAGATGGAACCTTGTGTAAAAGAAAAAAGAGAATATATATACTTTATATATATATATATATATATATATAGAGAGAGAGAGAGAGAGAGAGAGAGAGAGAGAGAGAGGGGGGAGGGAACAAGCAGTGAGTGAACAATGAACAAATGTTTTCTTGAGGGTAAACTGGATGAGTTGAAAGCTTCTTTACACCATGCCCTCACTCACTCACAAACACGCACAAATGAAAAATACGAAATAAGAGACAGAGAGACAGAGACAGAGACAGAGCGACTGAGAGAGACAGAGACAGAGAGATGCCGGATGTGAAAGCCAATTAATATTTCTAGAAATGCGAAAACCGACTGTAGTTTCAGACGCACGCCAGTGTTCTGTTTTTGTTTTCTTTCTTTCTTTTTCACCTTGCAGGGGGTGGGGGTGGGGGAAAGCTGGCTGGTTTGTGTGTGTATGTGTGTGTGTGTGTGTGTGTGTGTGTGTGTGTGTGTGTGTGTGTGCGCGCGCGCGCGTGTGTGTGTATGCGTGCGTGTGTGTGTGTGTGCGCGTGTGTGTGCGTGCGTACGTGCATGTGTGTGTGTGTGTGTGTGTGTGTGTGTGTGTGTGTGCGTGCGTGCGTGCTGTTGTTGTTTTCTCGCGATTTTGTCAGCGATGTGGTCACCCTGTCACCACTTTACAGTTGAACGGCGAGCTTCTGGAGAAAACAGTGCTGATTTCAAACTACACTGGCCGTGCCCTGTTGACACAACGTGAACACAATGAGTGACTCACTTGGCAAGTGGACCCTGTATTGTTTTGGACACCCCTTGTTTAAATGTTATTGTTTTAAAGCGAGCAGTGTGTGTGTGTGTGTGTGTGTGTGTGTGTGTGTGTGTGTGTGTGTGTGTGTGTGTGAAAGAGAGAGAGAGAGAGGAGGGGGTCGCGGGGAGATCAGTATAAAAGTCTAATTATAAATCTAATTAGCTTGTGAGGCCACTGAAGCGAGCGGGGTGTCGATACGGGTACGGGTGATTTAATACGGGGTGATTGATTTATCACGGGTGATTTATTTCGTTTCGGGGTACGGCCCAGGGGGAGGGGATGTCAACAGCTTGATGTTATATATTGGACACAAAAAATCACCAACACTGTTCTCATTTGAGAGACCGAGAGAGAGAGAGAGAGAGAGGGTGAGGACACCCACATGTGCACACACACACACACACACACACACACACGTGTCTTTCACAGCTGATAAGCGTGCCTGCGTGGAGAGCACGCGGTGATTGTGTGACACTGCACGTGACTTCAATAAATGATCTCCTCAGTCTCACACTGAGCAGCGGGACAGTCCGCTGACACTGCTCATCAATAGAGGACGCAGCTGGCTCAACAACCTACTAATTGACGCATCTGCTGCGCTTGGAAATAAAGGGGCAGTTAACTCTGGGCAAGCTGGCACTGCTGGGGCTCAATTCTGTGCTGTTCACCAGAGAGAAAAAAAACACGTATTGATGATACAACGATGAATCTTGTGCGCTGACACACACCCTACTTTCCTCAACTCAACAGAAAACGTCTCCTATCAATTAATAAATTATTCATAGATAAATAATAAACAAACAGATACATAATTAAATATGTTAATAATTTATTTATTCGTCTATTTATTAATTTTATTTATGTATCTATTTGTTTAATCTTTGAACTATAACCGTCAAGTTAGAAAAAAGTGAATACTTTAACTGAACATCTACAATGACGTTTTAAGTTTGAAGGCCGACTGGATAGAGCCGGGTGCAGAAAGAGGGGGCTCGTTCCCTTTACAAGGATCGGAGACAGAAAACAGGGGGGGGGGGGGGGGGGGGGGGGGGGGAGCTGTTCTGGAAGAAGGGAGGTTTTCAGGACAGAATTCTAATTCGCTTTGCCGCAAGCTAGCCCTTTGCACCCCCCCCCACCTCTTTGTACTCTCACACTCTCCCCCCACCCACACGCCCACGGCACACCCACGCAACGAAGCGTGTCAGGAAATTTGAAAGGCACAATGGCTGGGGTGTTTTTATTTCTTCATGTCGAACATCCATTTCATTTGGCGGGATTTCATTAATACATGGGCGTGCGCACACATATTTGAAGACACACACACACACACCCACAGACACACACACACACCCACAGACACACACACACACTATTAACTCCAGTCATATAATCGTCCATTAATCATCACGCTCTCTATCCGTCTGTTCGTCTGTCTGTACTCTTTAAAGGCCTGTTTATAAGATGTCAATCACACACACACACACACACACACACACACACACACACACACACACACACACACACCTCTCTCTCTCTCTCTCTGTCTCTCTCTCTCTCTCTCTCTCTCTCTCTGTGTCTCTGTGTGTGTGTGTCTCTCTATCTCTCTCTATATATATATTTCTCTCTCTCTCTCTCTCTCTCTCTCTCTCTCTCTCTCTCCCTCCCTCTCTCTCTCTCTGTGTGCTTGCGACAATCTCGACATTGTAATTATTAGATGTGTTCGTATTGATATGATGTGTATCGATGTTACATGTGTAACTATTTTTTATATGATTTATCCGTACTTTGTTTTCTGTGTACTGTCCAAACCTTGGAGACGAACAACTGAAAAAAGGCAAATTACCCCGTTACATGTACTTTTAAACTAATGACAATGTGCCAAAGAGTCGTAGATCTCTTATTAGTTTATGTTGTTTCAATTCTGGGTTTGTTGGTTTGTTTTTGTTGTTGTTGTTGTTGTTTGTTTTGTTTTTGCTTTTTGCTATTTTCTGTTCCATTCCATCTAGTTGCACCATTTTGTTCTGATTTGTACCTACTGTGTCACCAGAGCTTTTCAGCTAATGACATTAAACATGTCAGTGTTCAGTGCTCTCTCTATCTCTCTGTCTTTCTCTCTCTCTCGATTTTTATATTTCTCTCTCTCTTTCTCTCTCTCTCCCTCCCTCCCCCTATTTCTCTCTCTCTCTCTCTCCCTCTCTCTCTCTCTCTCTGTGCTTGCGCGTAGGACCATGTTTGCTTCTCGCGTGAAAGCAACAAATATGTTTTACAGAAACGCTGATCTTTTGTTATTCCATAAATACCCAGTGCCGCTCCTCGTGTGTGTGTGTGTGTGTGTGTGTGTGTGTGTGTGCGCGTGCGCGCGCGCGCGTGTGTGTGTGTATGTGCACGTGTGTGTGTGCGTCTCTGTGTGCGCGTCTGTGTGTGTGTGTGTGTATGAGAGAGAGAGAGAGAGAGAGAGAGAGAGAGAGAGAGAGAGAGGTAGAGTGTGTGTGAGAGAGTGTGAGAGAGAGAGTGTGTGTATGAGTGTGTGTGCGCGCGCGCACGCGAGCACGTGTGGGCGTTTATGTTCCACTTTATGGGATATTAGATGTGTGTGTGTGTGTGTGTGTGTGTGTGTGTGTGTGTGTGTGTGTGTGTGTGTGGATGTGTATGTGTGTGTGTGTGTGTGTGTGTGTGTGTGTGTGTGTGCAGTATGCAGTATGCATGTGCGCATGTGCGTGCGTGTGCTTGCCTTCTCGTTTCTGTGTATGTAAGCTCACACAGCCGCACAGCAGCCACAGACACACACACACACACACACACACACACACACACACAAGGACACAGGCACAGACAGACACAATGATACAGACACACACACACACACACACACACACACACACACACACACACACACACACACAGACACACAAATACTATCCCCAGCCCTGTGTATGCACAACGCCGCACGTGAATGTGTGCAGTGGCATTGTGGAGGTGTGCAGGGTTAACACCAAACCCGTGTCCACACCCCCAGCTTTCGTCTCAACCCACTGAGCGTGTGAGGGATGAGATGAGATGGGGACTATGGCGTCACCACGCTCCCCCCTCCCTCCTCACCGCCCCCCCCCCCCATCCCCCTTCCTGCCGCTGTTATTATTCCATGAATATTCATAGGTAGGGGGCGTCGTCACAACCTCGGGGTCGCCGGGAAGGAATTGATCACTTGATCTTGATCACCCTGCATAGGGCCTGGCCTTTCTGTGTCAGCCATTTGTGGACACACTACAAGTATGTTCCACTAAGGTCTGTCCGCTCTTCCGCGGATGAGATAATTTGGTCGTTTCCTAATTCAACAGACAGAATGAACACGGGTGGCTAGGGCAGCTCTTGGTCCTTCAGCTCTACAAAACTCCCTGTTTGTACAGCGCTTACGGCTTGGTCTCCAAGTAAAGAATTGGCGCTTCAGAAGTATCAATATTGATGATGATGATGATGATGATAAGAAGAAGGAGGAGGAGGAGGAGGAGAACAAGAAGAAGAGAAAGAAGAAGGAGGAGGAGGAGAACAAGAAGAAGGAGGAGGAGGAGAAGAAGAAGGAGAAGGAGGAGGAGGAGGAGGAAGAAGAAGAAGAAGAAGAAAGAGGGGGAGGAGGAGGAGGAGAAGAAGAAGAAGGAGAAGAAGAAGAAGGAGGAGGAGAATAATAATAATAAGAAGAAGAAGAAGAAGAAGAAGAAACCCGGAATTCACTGTCCTTTTTCAGTCACAGTCCCTCATATCCTTTTTAAAACAGTCTTCTTCTTCTTCTTCTTCATTATTATTATTATTATTATTATTATTATTATTTTCATCATCATCATCATCGTCCTCATTGAGTTGTTGTTGCTGTTGTTATTTGTTGTTGTTTTTTGTTTGTTGGTGTTTGTTTTTTGTTTTTTGTTTTTTATTGTTATTAGTGTTTCTATAACTCTGTTTTCTCATAATCACGTTTCCTGTACTCAGATGTTCTACATTTGTCGTCACGTCCCATAGTATTGTGTCTACAGTCTCTGCCTTGTCTACGTCTGTCTTCCATGGTATTGTGTCTACAGTCTCTGCCTTGTCTACGTCTGTCCTTCATGGTATTGTGTCTACAGTCTCTGCCTTGTCTACGTCTGTCCTCCATGGTATTGTGTCTACAGTCTCTGTCTTGTCTACGTCTGTCCTCCATGGTATTGTGTCTCTGCCTTGTCTACGTCTGTCTTCCATGGTATTGTGTCTACAGTCTCTGCCTTGTCTACGTCTGTCCTTCATGGTATTGTGTCTCTGCCTTGTCTACGTCTGTCTTCCATGGTATTGTGTCTACAGTCTCTGCCTTGTCTACGTCTGTCTTCCATGGTATTGTGTCTCTGCCTTGTCTACGTTTGTCCTCCATGGTATTGTGTCTACAGTCTCTGCCTTGTCTACGTCTGTCCTCCATGGTATTGTGTCTCTGCCTTGTCTACGTCTGTCTTCCATGGTATTGTGTCTCTGCCTTGTCTACGTCTGTCCTCCATGGTATTGTGTCTACAGTCTCTGCCTTGTCTACGTCTGTCCTCCATAGTATTGTGTCTCTGCCTTGTCTACGTCTGTCTTCCATGGTATTGTGTCTACAGTCTCTGCCTTGTCTACGTCTGTCCTCCATAGTATTGTGTCTCTGCCTTGTCTACGTCTGTCTTCCATGGTATTGTGTCTGCAGTCTCTGCCTTGTCTACGTCTGTCCTCCATGGTATTGTGTCTCTGCCTTGTCTACGTCTGTCTTCCATGGTATTGTGTCTGCAGTCTCTGCCTTGTCTATATCTGTCCTCCATGGTATTGTGTCTCTGCCTTGTCTACGTCTGTCCTTCATGGTATTGTGTCTACAGTCTCTGCCTTGTCTACGTCTGTCCTCCATGGTATTGTGTCTCTGCCTTGTCTACGTCTGTCCTCCATGGTATTGTGTCTACAGTCTCTGCCTTGTCTACGTCTGTCTTCCATAGTATTGTGTCTACAGTCTCTGCCTTGTCTACGTCTGTCCTCCATGGTATTGTGTCTACAGTCTCTGCCTTGTCTACGTCTGTCCTCCATGGTATTGTGTCTACAGTCTCTGCCTTGTCTACGTTTGTCCTCCATGGTATTGTGTCTCTGCCTTGTCTACGTCTGTCTTCCATTAGTGTCAGCAGTTGATGAATCTGTGTTAGTGTCAACAGTTGATGAATCTGTGTTAGCGTCAACAGTTGATGAATCTGTGTTGGCATCAACAGTTGATGAATCTGTGTTAGCGTCAACAGTTGATGAATCTGTGTTAGCGTCAGCAGTTGATGAATCTGTGTTGGCATCAACAGTTGATGAATCTGTGTTAGCGTCAACAGTTGATGAATCTGTGTTAGTGTCAGCAGTTGATGAATCTGTGTTAGCGTCAACA
>NC_134904.1:41359147-41361647 GCF_041734735.1 Babylonia areolata | reverse complement strand
GCGGATATTTCTCAGTTTGTGTGCTTGTGTGCGTATGTGTATGCGCACGTGCAGTCTCATTATTCCCTGCACAGAACATATCAACCTGAAGCACTGTGAACAAGCAGGCATGGAAGCAAAGCCTGGACCGATTCTCTGTGGCCGCCTCTCACGACAAACAGCGCTAAGTGGGGCCAGGAGAGAACCGGAAATGGCCTGCAGGCAGACCAATTGCAGAGTTACGGCTCCTGGTTTCACTTTTCTCATTTTCGCTGCAGGAGAGCAGGGTTTCTTCCAGCGAGCCCCCCAAAACACACACAAACCCTTCATCATTGTGCAGTTGAAGCAACATTACATTCATTCAGAAAAGGGGAAGTTATGTTGACAGATTTCAAAAAATACAAAATGGCCTTGGCATTGTGGTGGTCAAGTTCCAAATATTCGGCATTGGGAAGCAGCAAATTAAATTTATGAACCAGACACAGTTCAGCACAGGAATAACATTGAAAAAAATATATATGGTGTCAAAAATGGGATCTGATCTGTGAAGTATTTATCATTTGTAGTTTTATCCTGACGTGAGTAAAGACGTAATTTATTCATTCATTAATCTTTTATCCATTTATTCATTCGTTCGTGCGTTTGTTTATTCGCTTATTCGTTTATCTATTCATGTTTACGACGACAGTTTGCGCTGCCGACGTTCGATGTTGTACAAGATCAGTGGTGAAGAACTGCGGCTTTGCCGTTGGTGCAGTGATGTTGTATAGTTTGATGTGTGGTTCAGTGATTCACATTGTCTGGACGCTTTGTGCTGGTGCTCAATAGTTATGGCAAAACAAAATCACTAAACAAAACAGAAGTATTTCACTGCAAGTAGCCCTGAACGTCAGAACTAGACAGTCAAAGTTCTGTAGAGCAGAACAGGTGTAGTATTGCACACGATGGCAAAACCATGCAGCTGCTTCCACACTGACACTAGAAAAGGAGGACTTTCAGTGTGCTGTGTTTTTAACATGTGTGGGGGAAGATGCTTTTAAAGTGCATAAAGGCCTGCTTTTAGTGAAGATTTGCCTTCCAAACTTCCCTCCCTACTGAGTTCTTTTTCAACCTCAACTTTTCTCAAAAGCGAAATTGCCCAGATTACAGGATTAAAAGAAAAAAAGCCTTCAGATATAAAAAGGCAACGCTTCAATAGGACCCTTCAGTCGCCAAGCTTCAATGGACGTGAATGCGATCTGTAGTGATGTTGTGATCCTGGCCAAATATGCGTTTACCATTAAAGAATCAAAAGGGTTAAAGGTCTCGTAGCCTTTCACGACCACAGGGGCAGTGAATCCATATCCACTGTGTCCAGGGATCGGCATAGGAAGGCAGTGAATCCATATCCACTGTGTCCAGGGGTCGGCATAGGAAGGCAGTGAATCCATATCCACTGTGTCCAGGGATCGGCATAGGAAGGCAGTGAATCCATATCCACTGGGTCTAGAGATCGGCATAGGAAGGCAGTGAATCCATATCCACTGTGTCTAGAGCTCGGCATAGGAAGGCAGTGAATCCACTGTGTCCAGGGGTCGGCATAGGAAGGCAGTGAATCCATACCCACTGTGTCCAGGGGTCGGCATAGGAAGGCAGTGAATCCATATCCACTGTGTCTAGAGCTCGGCATAGGAAGGCAGTGAATCCATACCCACTGTGTCCAGGGGTCGGCATAGGAAGGCAGTGAATCCATATCCACTGTGTCCAGGGATCGGCATAGGAAGGCAGTGAATCCATATCCACTGTGTCTAGAGCTCGGCATAGGAAGGCAGTGAATCCACTGTGTCCAGGGGTCGGCATAGGAAGGCAGTGAATCCACTGTGTCAAGGGCTCGGCATAGGAAGGCATGAATCCATACCCACTGTGTCCAGGGGTCGGCATAGGAAGGCAGTGAATCCACTGTGCCTAGGACTCGGCATAGGAAGGCAGTGAATCCATATCCACTGTGTCCAGGGGTCGGCATAGGAAGGCAGTGAATCCATATCTACTGTGTCTAGAGCTCGGCATAGGAAGGCAGTGAATCCATAACCACTGTGTCAAGGGCTCGGCATAGGAAGGCAGTGAATCCATATCCACTGTGTCTAGGCCTCGGCGTAGGAAGGCAGTGAATCTATATTCACTCTGTCTAGGGCTCAGCATAGGAAGGCAGCGAATTCATATCCGCTGTGTCTAGGGCTCCGCATAGGAAGGCAGTGAATCCATATCCATTGTGTCTAGGGATCGGCATAGGAAGGCAGTGAATTCATATCCACTGTGTCTAGGCCTCGGCGTAGGAAGGCAGTGAATCCATATCCACTGTGTCTAGAGCGTGGCATAGGAAGGCACTGAATCCATATCCAGTGTGTCTAGGGCTCGGCATAGGAAGGCAGTGAATCTATATTCACTGTGTCTAGGGCTCCGCATAGGAAGGCAGTGAATCCATATCCATTGTGTCTAGGGATCGGCATAGGAAGGCAGTGAATTCATAGCATTCTCATTTTTC
>NC_134904.1:41349147-41356647 GCF_041734735.1 Babylonia areolata | reverse complement strand
TCTATTTGTTATTATTCCGTCAGACAAGTTCTATCTGTTATTATTCCGTCAGACAAGTTCTATCTATTCTTATTATTCCACCAGACAAGTTCTATCTGCTGTTATTATTCCGTCAGACAAGTTCTATTTGTTATTATTCCGTCAGACAAGTTCTATCTGTTATTATTCCGTCAGACAAGTTCTATCTATTCTTATTATTCCGTCAGACAAGTTCTATCTGTTATTATTCCGTCAGACAAGTTCTATCTATTGTTATTATTCCGTCAGACAAGTTCTATCTATTCTTATTATTCCGTCAGACAAGTTCTATCTATTCTTATTATTCCGTCAGACAAGTTCTATCTATTCTTATTATTCCGTCAGACAAGTTCTATCTGTTGTTATTATTCCACCAGACAAGTTCTATCTGTTGTTATTATTCCACCAGACAAGTTCTATCTGTTGTTATTATTCCGTCAGACAAGTTCTATTTATTATTATTCCGTCAGACAAGTTCTATCTATTCTTATTATTCCGTCAGACAAGTTCTATCTGTTGTTATTATTCCGTCAGACAAGTTCTATTTATTATTATTCCGTCAGACAAGTTCTATCTGTTATTATTCCGTCAGACAAGTTCTATCTGTTATTATTCCGTCAGACAAGTTCTATTTATTATTATTCCGTCAGACAAGTTCTATTTGTTATTATTCCACCAGACAAGTTCTATCTGTTATTATTCCGTCAGACAAGTTCTATCTATTCTCATTATTCCGTCAGACAAGTTCTATCTGTTATTATTCCGTCAGACAAGTTCTATCTATTGTTATTATTCCACCAGACAAGTTCTATCTGTTATTATTCCGTCAGACAAGTTCTATCTATTCTCATTATTCCGTCAGACAAGTTCTATCTGTTATTATTCCGTCAGACAAGTTCTATCTATTCTCATTATTCCGTCAGACAAGTTCTATCTGTTATTATTCCGTCAGACAAGTTCTATCTATTGTTATTATTCCATCAGACAAGTTCTATCTATTCTTATTATTCCGTCAGACAAGTTCTATCTGTTGTTATTATTCCACCAGACAAGTTCTATCTGTTCTTATTATTCCGTCAGACAAGTTCTATTTATTATTATTCCGTCAGACAAGTTCTATCTATTCTTATTATTCCGTCAGACAAGTTCTATCTGTTGTTATTATTCCGTCAGACAAGTTCTATTTGTTATTATTCCACCAGACAAGTTCTATCTGTTATTATTCCGTCAGACAAGTTCTATCTATTCTCATTATTCCGTCAGACAAGTTCTATCTGTTGTTATTATTCCGTCAGACAAGTTCTATTTGTTATTATTCCGTCAGACAAGTTCTATCTGTTATTATTCCGTCAGACAAGTTCTATCTATTCTTATTATTCCACCAGACAAGTTCTATCTGCTGTTATTATTCCGTCAGACAAGTTCTATCTATTGTTATTATTCCACCAGACAAGTTCTATCTGCTGTTATTATTCCGTCAGACAAGTTCTATTTGTTGTTATTATTCCGTCAGACAAGTTCTATCTGTTATTATTCCGTCAGACAAGTTCTATTTATTGTTATTATTTCACCAGACAAGTTCTATCTGTTGTTATTATTCCGTCAGACAAGTTCTAGCTGTTATTATTCCGTCAGACAAGTTCTATTTATTGTTATTATTTCACCAGACAAGTTCTATCTGTTGTTATTATTCCGCCAGACAAGTTCTAGCTGTTATTATTATTCCACCAGACAAGTTCTAGCTGTTATTATTATTCCACCAGACAAGTTCTATCTATTCTTATTATTCCGTCAGACAAGTTCTATTTGTTGTTATTATTCCGTCAGACAAGTTCTATCTGTTGTTATTATTCCGTCAGACAAGTTCTATCTGTTGTTATTATTCCGTCAGACAAGTTCTATCTGTTGTTATTATTCCGTCAGACAAGTTCTATTTGTTGTTATTATTCCGTCAGACAAGTTCCACCAGACAAGTTCTATCTGTTATTATTATTCCGTCAGACAAGTTCTATCTGTTCTTATTATTCCGTCAGACAAGTTCTATTTGTTGTTATTATTCCGTCAGACAAGTTCTATCTGTTATTATTCCACCAGACAAGTTCTATCTGTTATTATTTCACCAGACAAGTTCTATTTGTTATTATTTCACCAGACAAGTTCTATTTGTTATTATTCCGTCAGACAAGTTCTATCTGTTATTATTCCGTCAGACAAGTTCTATCTGTTATTATTCCACCAGACAAGTTCTATCTGTTATTATTCCGTCAGACAAGTTCTATTTGTTGTTATTATTTCACCAGACAAGTTCTATTTGTTATTATTATTCCACCAGACAAGTTCTATTTGTTGTTATTATTCCGCCAGACAAGTTCTATTTGTTGTTATTATTCCGGCCCAGTGGGGACGGCCTGTCCACTGGCTCCACTTCCATACACACACCGGGATTTTTACTCCCCCCCCCCCTCCATCTTCGCTACACATTGCGTGGTGGTCTGAGTGTAAGTCTTTTGCGTGAGACGTTTAACCAGGTTTCGTGTGCAGCATGCACTTGGCGCATGTAAAAGAAACCACGACAACAAAAGTGTTGTCCCTGACAAACTTTTGTGGAAGAAAATCACTTTGATAGCGAAACAACGACACCTGCGATATTGAGAGAACAGTATGTGTGCCGCTGTACCGTGTTTCACGCTCTCCCCAAGGACAGCAGCCCCAATTTCACACAGGGAAATCCTTAGCCGGTGGGCTTTTACAAAACGTGAGTAAACCAAACATATCTCTCTCTTTCTCCCTCTGTCTGCCCCCCTCTCTCTGTCTCTGTCTCTCTCTCCGTCTGTCTTTCTCTCTCTCTCTCTCTCACTCTCTCTCTCGCTTTCGCTCTTCCTCTTCCCGTCTGTCTCCCTCTCTCTGTCTCTGTCTGTCTCTCCCCCTCTTTCTCTGAAGAGAGGATAAAAAGAGACCATTGTGTGCTTATTCATTTTCAATAAATGAAAAACGATTTCCATTTTGATTCTTCTCTCTTTTTTTTTCTCTCTCTCTCTCTTTCCCTCCCTCCCTCTTTCATTCATCACACAACCATCTCAGCCCCTCTTCTCCCCCCCCCCCCACTCTCCTTTTGCTCAAACAAAAACCAATCGAAACCAACCGAAACCAGTCGAAACCAACTCAAGATGGCCACACACACAACACATCAACCCATTCTCTGTTTCACAAGTGGCATCAAAAGAAGCAATAGTTCATACGCTTCGATATACAGAAGGGGATTAAAGGCTCTGCATTCAGAAGGGTATATCTGTTACATACCAACCTACACACATACATATATCCATACAAATCCCACCCGTTCTCCAAAATACCCACAAAAGTGAATTCGAACTCTCCAGGGTCGGTTGCACGACCTAAACCTGTTGGCTCACTTTGTGCAGAAACGAGGAAACTGATTGGCTATCGATAGCTGCACGTGAGCATGCGTGGTTGTGACGCACGCACTACGGCTTTCGGGGTGGATGGGGTGGGGGTGGGGGGGGGGGCCGGGGGGGTCCATTTGTAAAGGACAGATAGGTGGGCATGCTGCATGAGGAGGAGGAGCTGCCATATCCATATTTATTGACAAATTATTGTGTATTGATCCCGTGGCCGTTTCTCTGCTGTGTCTGCAAGAAGGAAGCCGAGGGTCTGATGTGGGTTTCCTTTTGGTTCAACGTGCACGGTTCTGACTTAACCTGTGGGCACACACACACACACACACACACACACACACACACACACACACACGTACACACAAACAAACGCATGCATGCATTCTCTCTCTCTCTCTCTGACTCCCCGTCTCTGTCTCTGTCACACTCTGTCTGTCTCCGTCTCCCTCTCTCTCTGTGTGACTCTCCGTCTCTGTCTCTGTCACTGTCTGTCTCCGTCTCCCCCCCCCCCCCTCTCTCTCTCTATTTCTGTCTGTCTGTATGTCTGTCTGTCTATTTTGCTGTCTCTATCTCTGTCTCTGTCTCTCTGACAATAAACCATTCATCCTGCACCCCATCTCGGGTGAGCCCCCTGCCCCCCTCCCCCTTCCCCCCTCTACACTCCTCCTTTTGACAGCACTAAGCAGATCAAGGTCATCTGGCGCAGGACATGTCATGTCATTCCACATTTCATCAGCAGCAATCAAGGGACACAACCACATTACCCTCCACCAGCTGAATAACCTGACGTAACGTCGTACAACACACGACACAATTACGGGCCCTGATATAAATTTGGCTGTTTGTTTGCTAGCTGCTCTGTCATATGTACGGTTTGTTCTGTTTGTTAGTCAGAGAAAACTGAATCAGTGATATTCTGTTCCTTCTCAAGGGGGCAGGGGGCACTGAGTGCACGATCTTGGCCAGACTTGTTTTGTAGGGGGGGAGGAAGAACGTGAACTTCAGTCATGGCACACCAGTGAAGGGAGGGGAAACCAGTCATGACACACCAGTGAAGGGGGCAGGGGGGGAAACCAGTCATGACACACCAGTGAAGGGGGCAGGGGGGAAACCAGTCATGACACACCAGTGAAGGGAGGGGAAACCAGTCATGACACACCAGTGAAGGGAAACCAGTCATGACACACCAGTGAAGGGGAAACCAGTCATGACACACCAGTGAAGGGAGGGGAAACCAGTCATGACACACCAGTGAAGGGGAAACCAGTCATGACACACCAGTGAAGAGAGGGGAAACCAGTCATGGCACACCAGTGAAGGGAGGGAAACCAGTCATGACACACCAGTGAAGGGAGGGAAACCAGTCATGACACACCAGTGAAGAGAGGGGAAACCAGTCATGACACACCAGTGAAGAGAAGAGAAGGGAAACCAGTCATGGCACACCAGTGAAGGGGAAACCAGTCATGACACACCAGTGAAGGGAGGGAAACCAGTCATGACATACCAGTGAAGGAAACCAGTCATGGCACACCAGTGAAGGGAAACCAGTCATGACACACCAGTGAAGGGAAGGGAAACCAGTCATGACACACCAGTGAAGGGAAACCAGTCATGACACACCAGTGAAAAGAAGGGAAACCAGTCATGGCACACCAGTGAAGGGGAAACCAGTCATGACACACCAGTGAAGGGAAGGGAAACCAGTCATGACACACCAGTGAAGAGAGGGGAAACCAGTCATGGCACACCAGTGAAGGGGAAACCAGTCATGACACACCAGTGAAGGGAAACCAGTCATGACACACCAGTGAAGGGGAAACCAGTCATGACACACCAGTGAAGGGAGGGGAAACCAGTCATGGCACACCAGTGAAGGGGAAACCAGTCATGGCACACCAGTGAAGTGAAGAGAAGGGAAACCAGTCATGGCACACCAGTGAAGGGAAGGGAAACCAGTCATGACACACCAGTGAAGGGAAGGGAAACCAGTCATGACACACCAGTGAAGGGAAACCAGTCATGACACACCAGTGAAGGGGAAACCAGTCATGACACACCAGTGAAGGGAAGGGAAACCAGTCATGACACACCAGTGAAGGGAAACCAGTCATGACACACCAGTGAAGGGAAACCAGTCATGACACACCAGTGAAGGGGAAACCAGTCATGGCACACCAGTGAAGGGGAAACCAGTCATGGCACACCAGTGAAGGGAGGGGAAACCAGTCATGACACACCAGTGAAGGGGAAACCAGTCATGACACACCAGTGAAGGGAAGGGAAACCAGTCATGACACACCAGTGAAGGGGAAACCAGTCATGGCACACCAGTGAAGGGGAAACCAGTCATGGCACACCAGTGAAGGGGAAACCAGTCATGACACACCAGTGAAGGGAGGGAAACCAGTCATGGCACACCAGTGAAGAGAGGGAAACCAGTCATGGCACACCAGTGAAGGGGAAACCAGTCATGACACACCAGTGAAGGGAGGGAAACCAGTCATGACACACCAGTGAAGGGAGGGAAACCAGTCATGGCACACCAGTGAAGGGGAAACCAGTCATGACACACCAGTGAAGGGGAAACCAGTCATGGCACACCAGTGAAGGGAGGGGAAACCAGTCATGGCACACCAGTGAAGGGGAAACCAGTCATGGCACACCAGTGAAGAGAAGGGAAACCAGTCATGGCACACCAGTGAAGGGGAAACCAGTCATGGCACACCAGTGAAGGGGAAACCAGTCATGACACACCAGTGAAGGGAGGGGAAACCAGTCATGGCACACCAGTGAAGGGAAACCAGTCATGACACACCAGTGAAGGGGAAACCAGTCATGACACACCAGTGAAGGGGAAACCAGTCATGGCACACCAGTGAAGGGAGGGGAAACCAGTCATGACACACCAGTGAAGAGAAGGGAAACCAGTCATGACACACCAGTGAAGAGAGGGGAAACCAGTCATGGCACACCAGTGAAGGGGAAACCAGTCATGACACACCAGTGAAGAGAGGGGAAACCAGTCATGGCACACCAGTGAAGAGAAGGGAAACCAGTCATGACACACCAGTGAAGAGAGGGGAAACCAGTCATGGCACACCAGTGAAGGGAAGAGAAGGGAAACCAGTCATGACACACCAGTGAAGAGAAGGGAAACCAGTCATGGCACACCAGTGAAGGGGAAACCAGTCATGACACACCAGTGAAGAGAGGGGAAACCAGTCATGACACACCAGTGAAGGGAGGGGAAACCAGTCATGGCACACCAGTGAAGGGGAAACCAGTCATGGCACACCAGTGAAGGGGAAACCAGTCATGACACACCAGTGAAGGGAGGGGAAACCAGTCATGACACACCAGTGAAGAGAGGGGAAACCAGTCATGGCACACCAGTGAAGAGAAGGGAAACCAGTCATGGCACACCAGTGAAGGGGAAACCAGTCATGACACACCAGTGAAGAGAAGGGAAACCAGTCATGACACACCAGTGAAGAGAAGGGAAACCAGTCATGACACACCAGTGAAGGGGAAACCAGTCATGGCACACCAGTGAAGGGGAAACCAGTCATGACACACCAGTGAAGGGGAAACCAGTCATGGCACACCAGTGAAGGGGAAACCAGTCATGACACACCAGTGAAGAGAGGGGAAACCAGTCATGACACACCAGTGAAGGGGAAACCAGTCATGGCACACCAGTGAAGAGAAGAGAAGGGAAACCAGTCATGACACACCAGTGAAGAGAAGAGAAGGGAAACCAGTCATGACACACCAGTGAAGGGGAAACCAGTCATGACACACCAGTGAAGGGGAAACCAGTCATGGCACACCAGTGAAGGGGAAACCAGTTATGACACACCAGTGAAGAGAAGAGAAGGGAAACCAGTCATGGCACACCAGTGAAGGGGAAACCAGTCATGACACACCAGTGAAGAGAAGAGAAGGGAAACCAGTCATGACACACCAGTGAAGAGAGAGAGGGAAACCAGTCATGACACACCAGTGAAGAGGGGAAACCAGTCATGACACACCAGTGAAGGGGAAACCAGTCATGACACACCAG
>NC_134904.1:41311647-41344147 GCF_041734735.1 Babylonia areolata | reverse complement strand
GACTGATTCCGACAGTAGTGTTGGACAGTTGTTCTTTGTTGCAATGGGGAGAGTTAGGAGACTGATTCCGACAGAAGTAGTGTGGGACAGTTGTTCTTTGTTTCAAGGGGGAGAGCTTGGAGACTGGTTCCGACAGAAGTAGTGTGGGACAATTGTTCTTTGTTGCGGAGAGTTTGATTCCGACAGAAGCAGTGTGGGGCAATTGTTCTTTGTCTCAAGGGGGAGAACTTGAAGACTGGTTCCGACAGAAGTAGTGTGGGACAAGCTGAAAGCCTGTCGGAAACAGCTGTGGGCACACACACTGGGTGGCTGCTTTGGAATTCCTTTTCAATTACTTACTTTATCAAGGAGAACATATCAGTCTTTAATGGACAAAACTGATCTGAAATAAAAGAGTTGATTTAAAACTGTGAACTGAATATTCTCAGCGCGATTATAGTTAATTTAAGATAGAAATGAATGAAGTCTAGTAATTTAAAAAAAACATCATGAGGCAAGATACAAAATAGAATCAATCATTAAGAAAATCAGATATATATGTTTCTTCTTTTTCTTCTTCTCCTTCTCCTCCTCCTCTTCCTCCTTTCACGTTGGCTGCGGCTCTCGGGTTCATTCACATCAACATCTCTATGTCTGTTTTTACCCCAACCGCGTACTATGCTACTGCGCATGCTCACGTGCCACGAATCAATAGCCAATCATTTTTTCCTCGTTTCTATTTTGAGACAACGTTCGCTCGGTGACAGGTTATTCAGAACCCATCTTTCTTTGAATGCGGTCAGTTCCTTGGGAGAGAGGGAGGGGGGATGCGGGGGGTGGGGGGGGATATGGGCTGGGGACTGATTTCCTTTTTATTATGAAATCATCAAGCTCACGCCTTTAAAATTTACTGAGCTCTGAAATTGATAATATTTGGTTTTCAGCCAAACGTGTCGTTTGAAATGAAGGGACAGATTACGAAGAGAGAAAGAGAAAGAGAGAAGGGAAGAGTGAGAGAGGGAGAGAAAGGGGAGAGAGAGAGAGAGAGAGAGGGAGAGAGAGAGAGAGAGAGAGAGAGAGAGAGAGAGAGAGAGGGACAACAGTCCAATTTCATTAGTTCTCACAAAGGAGACTTTTCGTCTCTCATGTTTAACTCCCGTTCCTTCCTGTGTTCCTCTAAATTTTTCAACGTGTCAGCAGTCTTTACGATGTGCCAGAGTTTCTACATCGCAGTCTGAGTTTTTCAACATGTCAGCAGTCTTGCCAGAGTTTCTGCATCACAGTCTGAGTTTTTCAACATGTCAGCAGTCTTGCCAGAGTTTCTACATCGCAGTCTGAGTCTTTCAACATGTCAGCAGTCTTGCCAGAGTTTCTACATCGCAGTCTGAGTCTTTCAACATGTCAGCAGTCTTGCCAGAGTTTCTACATCGCAGTCTGAGTCTTTCAACATCTCAGCAGTCTTGCCAGAGTTTCTACATCGCAGTCTGAGTCTTTCAACATGTCAGCAGTCTTACCAGAGTTTCTGCATCGCAGTCTGAGTCTTTCAACATGTCAGCAGTCTTGCCAGAGTTTCTGCATCGCAGTCTGAGTCTTTCAACATGTCAGCAGTCTTACCAGAGTTTCTACATCGCAGTCTGAGTCTTTCAACATGTCAGCAGTCTTGCCAGAGTTTCTACATCGCAGTCTGAGTCTTTCAACATGTCAGCAGTCTTGCCAGAGTTTCTACATCGCAGTCTGAGTCTTTCAACATGTCAGCAGTCTTGCCAGAGTTTCTACATCGCAGTCTGAGTCTTTCAACATGTCAGCAGTCTTGCCAGAGTTTCTACATCGCAGTCTGAGTCTTTCAACATCTCAGCAGTCTTGCCAGAGTTTCTACATCGCAGTCTGAGTCTTTCAACATGTCAGCAGTCTTACCAGAGTTTCTACATCGCAGTCTGAGTCTTTCAACATGTCAGCAGTCTTGCCAGAGTTTCTGCATCGCAGTCTGAGTCTTTCAACATGTCAGCAGTCTTGCCAGAGTTTCTGCATCGCAGTCTGAGTCTTTCAACATGTCAGCAGTCTTGCCAGAGTTTCTGCATCGCAGTCTGAGTCTTTCAACATGTCAGCAGTCTTGCCAGAGTTTCTGCATCGCAGTCTGAGTCTTTCAACATGTCAGCAGTCTTGCCAGAGTTTCTGCTTCGCAGTCTGAGTCTTTCAACATGTCAGCAGTCTTGCCAGAGTTTCTGCATCGCAGTCTGAGTCTTTCAACATGTCAGCAGTCTTGCCAGAGTTTCTGCTTCGCAGTCTGAGTCTTTCAACATGTCAGCAGTCTTGCCAGAGTTTCTGCATCGCAGTCTGAGTCTTTCAACATGTCAGCAGTCTTTGCGATGTGCCAGAGTGTCTGCATCGCAGTCTGAGTCTTTCAACATGTCAGCAGTCTTGCCAGAGTTTCTACATCGCAGTCTGAGTCTTTCAACATGTCAGCAGTCTTGCCAGAGTTTCTACATCGCAGTCTGAGTCTTTCAACATGTCAGCAGTCTTGCCAGAGTTTCTACATCGCAGTCTGAGTCTTTCAACATGTCAGCAGTCTTTGCGATGTGCCAGAGTGTCTGCATCACAGTCATCACGTCCATCATGTCCATCATGTACGTCCGAGGATAATGATTATGTTTTGTGTTTCTGTGTTCTGAGTGCTGTGATCTCAGAGAAGGATTATTCCAAGAAACTACTACAGTGATGCATGTGATTTTGGTTGAGTCATTTGTTTTCATCATCCCACAAATAGATAACATGAAATTTATTACAGTTTCCATATAAAGCCCTAAACAGGCGTTCAGTTTTTGCTACTAGTAAACGATTAACATTTGCATGATAGTCAGTCGTGTTCGACTGTGACTATCAGAATTTCGTTACGAATTTAGACCTCTTTCTGTTCGATATGGTGTTCCGCAAGGTACAGTTCTTGGTCCGGTACCATGTAGTCTGTACACTGTCCGACATCACCAGGCAACATGGATGTGGTGTTCCGCAAGGTACAGTTCTTGGTCCGGTACCATGTAGTCTCTACACTGTCCGACATCACCAGGCAACATGGATAGGGTGTTCACAAGTTGGCAGGTGACACCCCAAATCACGACAGCTCCCTTCTTCCCTTGTTTCTTTCATTCTCCTCTTTCATTCATTCCTTTTCTGATTCTTCCTTTCTTTTTTTGTTTCTTTCGCTCTTTCTTCTTCTTTCCTTCTTTCTTTCTTCCTTTCTTTCTTTCCTTCTTTCCTTCCTTTCCTTCCTTTCCTTTCTTCTTCCTTTCTTTCCTTCTTTTCTTTCTTCCCTTTCTTTCCTTTCTTCCTTTTCTTCTTTCCTTCTTTCCTTTCTTTCTTTCCTTTCTTTCCTTCTTTTCTTTCTTCCCTTTCTTTCCTTTCTTCCTTTTCTTCTTTCCTTCTTTCCTTTCTTCCTTTCTTTTCTTCTATTTCTCCCTTTTTTTCATTGGTTCAGCCCTCAATTTTTCTTTCTCCAAAATGATTTTGCCCGCCTTGCGACAGATCGATACCGGGGAACACATTGATGGATAACGTGTAACCTGATGCAGATGCTGACAGAGCAGGGGAGAGAATCGATGCTCAGTCACACAGGACATGCAGAGTTGTGCCCAAAGTCTGATGGAGAGGAGCTTTGGGTGGACGGTCCTTCTGCCTGATTGGGCAGGGAAATGTTCTACTGATTTTTTTTTCTGATTGGAGGCAAAATGTCAAAAGAAAGGCAGCCATTTCACAGCAATTAAAAACACACTTTGTACGTGGTCGTGCATCACCTTTCAAGGTAACGTCAGTTTCCGTTTCCACTCTGGCTCCATGGCGAGTCAGTGCCCAAAGGTGCTGTTCCCACCCACAGGGAATGCTCACTGAAGTCTGGTTCCATGGTGAGTCAGTGCCCAAAGGTGCTGTTCCCACCCCACAGGGAATGCTCACTGAAGTCTGGTTCCATGGTGAGTCAGTGAGTGTCCAAAGCTGCTGTTCCCACCCACAGGGAATGCTCACTGAAGTCTGGTTCCATGGTGAGTCAGTGTCCAAAGCTGCTGTTCCCACCCACAGGGAATGCTCACTGAAGTCTGGTTCCATGGTGAGTCAGTGCCCAAAGGTGCTGTTCCCACCCCACAGGGAATGCTCACTGAAGTCTGGTTCCATGGTGAGTCAGTGCCCAAAGGTGCTGTTCCCACCCCACAGGGAATGCTCACTGAAGTCTGGTTCCATGGTGAGTCAGTGAGTGTCCAAAGCTGCTGTTCCCACCCCACAGGGAATGCTCACTGAAGTCTGGCTCCATGGTGAGTCAGTGTGTGCCCAAAGCTGCTGTTTCCACCCACAGGGAATGCTCACTGAAGTCTGGTTCCATGGTGAGTCAGTGCCCAAAGCTGCTGTTTCCACCCCACAGGGAATGCTCACTGAAGTCTGGTTCCATGGTGAGTCAGTGCCCAAAGCTGCTGTTTCCACCCCACAGGGAATGCTCACTGAAGTCTGGTTCCATGGTGAGTCAGTGAGTGTCCAAAGCTGCTGTTCCCACCCCACAGGGAATGCTCACTGAAGTCTGGCTCCATGGTGAGTCAGTGTCCAAAGCTGCTGTTTCCACCCACAGGGAATGCTCACTGAAGTCTGGTTCCATGGTGAGTCAGTGCCCAAAGCTGCTGTTTCCACCCCACAGGGAATGCTCACTGAAGTCTGGCTCCATGGTGAGTCAGTGTCCAAAGCTGCTGTTCCCACCCTACAGGGAATGCTCACTGAAGTCTGGTTCCATGGTGAGTCAGTGAGTGTCCAAAGCTGCTGTTCCCACCCCACAGGGAATGCTCACTGAAGTCTGGCTCCATGGTGAGTCAGTGTGTGCCCAAAGCTGCTGTTTCCACCCACAGGGAATGCTCACTGAAGTCTGGTTCCATTGTTAGTCAGTGTCCAAAGCTGCTGTTTCCACCCACAGGGAATGCTCACTGAAGTCTGGCTCCACGGTGAGTCAGTGTCCAAAGCTGCTGTTTCCACCCCACAGGGAATGCTCACTGAAGTCTGGCTCCATGGTGAGTCAGTGAGTGCCCAAAGCTGCTGTTTCCACCCCACAGGGAATGCTCACTGAAGTCTGGCTCCACGGTGAGTCAGTGTCCAAAGCTGCTGTTTCCACCCACAGGGAATGCTCACTGAAGTCTGGCTCCACGGTGAGTCAGTGAGTGCCCAAAGGTGCTGTTTCCACCCCACAGGGAATGCTCACTGAAGTCTGGCTCCACGGTGAGTCAGTGTCCAAAGCTGCTGTTTCCACCCCACAGGGAATGCTCACTGAAGTCTGGCTCCATGGTGAGTCAGTGTCCAAAGCTGCTGTTCCCACCCACAGGGAATGCTCACTCAAGTCTGGCTCCACAACTGAACTATTGTTGTCGGTATGTCTCTCTACTTTTGTCACAATTTTTGTCATTGATTTGAAGTAGTGTTCTCTTTGCCCTGAGGGATGGATCTAAAGAACCACATGTTGGTCTGTTCCTCTCTCTCTCTGTCTCTCTCTTTATCTCTGTCTCTGTCTGTCTGTCTGTATCTCTCTCTCCCTCTCTCTGTATTCCAGTTGTGATCAGATCAGTAAATAATTCACACACACCCTGTACGGTCTACCCCTAACCGCGTAGCCAACCCCAATGTTATCATGTTCAAATAGTAACCGTTATCACATGCTACACACCAACGCTGTCCATAAATAGTAACCACACCATGTCACATGCTACACACCAGCGCTGTCCATAAATAGTAACCACACCATGTCACATGCCACACACCAGCGCTGTCCATAAATAGTAACCACACCATGTCACATGCTACACACCACACCATGTCACATGCTACACACCAGCGCTGTCCATGTCCAGTATTCAGGTCAAGAACGGAAGCAGGCACAGCACCCCTCCCCCTACCCCTACCCCCACAACCACTCCCACCCCTCAGCAGCTGAATAGACGTTGATTATCGACCCTTACGACAGCCATCGAGGCGAGAAAGAAGCGGAAATAGCGCACCAGTCAGGCCGGGCCCAAGTTACGGCCCCTGGTTTTTACTCTTTTACTTTTTCCCCCGCCTGGTTCTTGGTATTTGCCGACATCTTCCCCCTCCCACCCTGTCCAGCCTGTTTGTCTTTCTGCTTGTCTGTCTTTCTATCTGTCTTTCTTTCACTGTCTCTCCATCTCTCTCTCTCTCTCTCTCTCTCTCTCTCTCTCTCTGTCCATCTGTCTCAATCTCTCTCTGTCTCTGTTTCCGTCTGTCTGTCTCTCTGTCTGTCTGTCTCTGTCACTCTCTCTCTGTCTCTCAGTCTCTCACTCACTCGCTCTCTCTCTCTCTTTCTCTCAGTCTCTCTCTTTCTCTCAGTCTCTCTCTCTCTCGCTCAGTATCTCTCTCTCTCTTTCTCTCAGTCTCTCTCTTTCTCTCAGTCTCTCTCTCTCTTGGAGAAGTGCCCCGAGTCCCCTGGTTTTGAACTGTGGTCCATGGCCAAAGTTCATTAAAACAATTTCGTTCGTTCGTTCTCTCTCTCTCACTCTGTCTCTCTCTCTCTCTCCGTCGCTCGTGCTCTCTCTCAGAGGGGGACGATTTGATGGAAGGACAAATGTTTTTGATTGCCTTAGGTGGCACAGCTAATGGACAGTTTGGCGTGAAGCGGGAGTTTGGTTTTTTGGTGCTTTTTTGTTGTTGTTTTTTTTTTATATGTCAGAGCGGTTTAAATCATAAAAAGACGTGCTATCTTTTTTTTTTTTTATCAAAAAGATGATGTGTAAGATTTTTTGTTTGTTTGTTGAATGTTAGGGTGTGGAGAAAACCGTAATGTATATCTGATGTTTGCAGTTTGTGATGTGAGGCTGGAGGAGAAGGTGGAAACAGGGGACCCGGACAGAGGCCAACACACACCATACATTCCCTGCACACCATACATTCCCTGCACACCATACATCCATACATCCACTGCACACCATACATCCACTGCACACCATACATCCATACATCCACTGCACACCATACATACACTGCACACCATACATCCACTGCACACCATACATCCACTGCACACCATACATCCACTGCACACCATACATTCCCTGCACAACATACATTCCCTGCACACCAAACATCCACTGCACACCATACATTCCCTGCACACCATACATTCCCTGCACACCATAAATCCACTGCACACCATACATCCATACATCCACTGCACACCATACATTCCCTGCACACCATACATTCCCTGCACACCATACATCCACTGCACACCATACATTCCCTGCACACCATACATCCACTGCACACCATACATTCCCTGCACACCATACATCCACTGCACACCATACATCCACTGCACACCATACATTCACTGCACACCATACATCCACTGCACACCATACATCCACTGCACACCATACATTCCCTGCACACCATACATTCCCTGCACACCATACATCCACTGCACACCATACATTCCCTGCACACCATATATTCCCTGCACACCATACATTCCCTGCACACCATACATCCACTGCACACCATACATCCACTGCACACCATACATACACTGCACACCATACATTCCCTGCACACCATACATCCACTGCACACCATACATCCACTGCACACCATACATACACTGCACACCATACATTCCCTGCACACCATACATCCACTGCACACCATACATCCACTGCACACCATACATTCCCTGCACACCATACATTCCCTGCACACCATACATCCACTGCACACCATACATCCATACATCCACTGCACACCATACATTCCCTGCACACCATACATTCCCTGCACACCATACATCCACTGCACACCATACATTCCCTGCACACCATACATCCACTGCACACCATACATTCCCTGCACACCATACATTCCCTGCACACCATACATCCACTGCACACCATACATCCACTGCACACCATACATCCATACATCCACTGCACACCATACATTCCCTGCACACCATACATTCCCTGCACACCATACATCCACTGCACACCATACATTCCCTGCACACCATACATCCACTGCACACCATACATTCCCTGCACACCATACATCCACTGCACACCATACATCCACTGCACACCATACATTCCCTGCACACCATATATTCCCTGCACACCATACATTCCCTGCACACCATACATCCACTGCACACCATACATTCCCTGCACACCATACATTCCCTGCACACCATACATCCACTGCACACCATACATTCCCTGCACACCATACATTCCCTGCACACCATACATCCACTGCACACCATACATCCACTGCACACCATACATCCATACATCCACTGCACACCATACATACACTGCACACCATACATCCACTGCACACCATACATCCACTGCACACCATACATCCACTGCACACCATACATTCCCTGCACACCATACATTCCCTGCACACCATACATCCACTGCACACCATACATCCACTGCACACCATACATTCCCTGCACACCATACATCCACTGCACACCATACATTCCCTGCACACCATACATTCCCTGCACACCATACATCCACTGCACACCATACATCCACTGCACACCATACATCCACTGCACACCATACATTCCCTGCACACCATACATCCACTGCACACCATACATCCACTGCACACCATACATCCACTGCACACCATACATCCACTGCACACCATGGAGAACCAACACACACCATACATTCACTGCACACCATACATCCACTGCACACCATGGAGAACCAACACACACCATACATCCACTGCACACCATACATTCACTGCACACCATGGAGAACCAACACACACCATACATTCACTGCACACCATACATCCACTGCACACCATGGAGAACCAACACACACCATACATTCACTGCACACCATGGAGAACCAACACACACCATACATCCACTGCACACCATGGAGAACCAACACACACCATACATTCACTGCACACCATGGAGAACCAACACACACCATACATTCACTGCACACCATGGAGAACCAACACACACCATACATTCCCTGCACACCATACATCCACTGCACGCCATGGAGAACCAACACACACCATACATTCACTGCACACCATACATCCACTGCACGCCATGGAGAACCAACACACACCATACATTCACTGCACACCATGGAGAACCAACACACACCATACATTCACTGCACACCATACATCCACTGCACACCATACATCCACTGCACACCATGGAGAACCAACACACACCATACATCCACTGCACACCATGGAGAACCAACACACACCATACATCCACTGCACACCATACATCCACTGCACACCATACATCCACTGCACACCATACATTCACTGCACACCATACATCCACTGCACACCATGGAGAACCAACACACACCATACATCCACTGCACACCATACATCCACTGCACACCATACATCCACTGCACACCATACATCCACTGCACACCATACATCCACTGCACACCATACATCCACTGCACACCATACATCCACTGCACACCATACATTCACTGCACACCATGGAGAACCAACACACACCATACATTCACTGCACACCATGGAGAACCAACACATACCATACATCCACTGCACACCATACATCCACTGCACACCATACATCCACTGCACACCATGGAGGACTCTGCACTAATCTGTGATCAGTCAAAAGAGTTGAAACACAGGCACAAGGGAGAAGAAACATGATGCAAAGTAACAGTAGCACCTGTGCCAAATTTCACACAAACTGCTTCTTTTACCATGCCTTTTTGAAATCTTCCGAACTATTCTTTCTTACGTTGTTTACTTCATCACGACGCTGTGTAGAACCTGTCGTAATTGTCGGTACAGACTTGGTTCTTGATGTTCTCGTTTTTCTTCAGGGTTTTTACTATTGTAATTCAAACTCTGTACATTTTCCAAAAGATCAGACAAGGAGAAATCGAGATGGATTAGACCATGAACTGTTATTCACACAAAGTGACAGACCTCGGTGTACTGCAGCTGCAAGACTTCGGTTGAAAGTCACACGTTTCGAAACCAATTGGATTATGGGGGTAAAGCGCCATGTAAAGAAAAAAAAGATAATTAAAAACAACTTTTAGATAAACAGAGTTGTTTTTATTCACAAACTCACTCCCCAAAATCAAAGAAACTGTCCACGGTCTCAGAATACGGAACTGTCAGTCTGTCAGCTTGTTGGTGACGTCACTCAGACACGAGGAAAACGATTGGCTAGTTGACGGGCGGCGCGTGAGCACGGGCGGGGACGTACTCGTATGGCTGTCGGGGCAATTTGAAGACTACGCATAAACAGACGTCAGATGTGAGGAGGCGACAGGGCGGGGAAAAGCCCTTTCCATATTCATTAACCGATTATCTCCCATCGATCGCCTTACTTGGCCACAGACAGGAGGACTGAAGGGCAGTGCTCTCCCTTTGGTTGTGGAGTCAAGGATTCTGAATGCTGTCATGCAAAACCACGCACACTTAGAGTGAAAGCACTATGCGCGTGAAAGCATGCGGGTGGGCACACACACACACACACACACACACACACACACACACACACACACACACACACACACACGATTTTCATTCAGCATTGATGGTTATCCCCAAACTTTACTAAACACCCCTTGGATACATGAGCTGTTGGAGAAGCCAATGAGCCATCACACAGCTCCCAGTTAATGTCCACAGCTCCCAGTTAATGTCCACAGCTCCCAGTTAATGTCCACAGCTCCCAGTTAATGTCATCCCACAGCTCCCAGTTAATATCGACAGCTCCCAGTTAATGTCCACAGTTCCCAGTTAATGTCCACAGCTCCCAGTTAATGTCATCCCACAGCTCCCAGTTAATGTCCACAGCTCCCAGTTAATGTCCACAGCTCCCAGTTAATGTCATCCCACAGCTCCCAGTTAATGTCCACAGCTCCCAGTTAATGTCATCCCACAGCTCCCAGTTAATGTCCACAGCTCCCAGTTAATGCCATCACACAGCACCCAGTTAATGTCCACAGCTCCCAGTTAATGTCCACAGCTCCCAGTTAATGCCATCACACAGCACCCAGTTAATGTCCACAGCTCCCAGTGAATGTCCACAGCTCCCAGTTAATGTCATCCCACAGCTCCCAGTTAATGTCATCCCACAGCTCCCAGTTAATATCGACAGCTCCCAGTGAATGGCATCACACAGCTCTCAGTTAATGTCCACAGCTCCCAGTTAATGTCATCACACAGCTCCCAGTTAATGTCCACAGCTCCCAGTTTATGTCCACAGCTCCCAGTTAATGCCATCACAGCTCCCAGTTAATGTCCACAGCTCCCAGTTTATGTCCACAGCTCCCAGTTAATGCCATCACAGCTCCCAGTTAATGTCCACAGCTCCCAGTTAATGCCATCACAGCTCCCAGTGAATGCCATCACACAGCTCCCAGTTAATGTCCACAGCTCCCAGTTAATGCCATCACAGCTCCCAGTTAATGTCCACAGCTCCCAGTTTATGTCCACAGCTCCCAGTTAATGCCATCACAGCTCCCAGTTAATGTCCACAGCTCCCAGTTTATGTCCACAGCTCCCAGTTAATGTCCACAGCTCCCAGTTTATGTCCACAGCTCCCAGTTTATGTCATCACACAGCTCCCAGTTAATGCCATCGCACAGCACCCAGTTAATGTCCACAGCTCCCAGTTTATGTCCACAGCTCCCAGTTAATGCCATCGCACAGCTCTCAGTTAATGTCCACAGCTCCCAGTTAATGCCATCGCACAGCTCCCAGTTAATGTCCACAGCTCCCAGTGAATGCCATCACACAGCTCCCAGTTAATGTCCACAGCTCCCAGTTAATGCCATCACAGCTCCCAGTTAATGCCATCACACAGCACCCAGTTAATGTCCACAGCTCCCAGTTAATGTCCACAGCTCCCAGTTTATGTCATCACACAGCTCCCAGTTAATGCCATCACAGTTAAGGCCATCACTGCTCCCAGTTAATGTCCACAGCTCCCAGTTAATGCCATCACAGCTCCCAGTTAATGTCCACAGCTCCCAGTTAATATCCACAGCTCCCAGTCAATGCCATTACACAGCTCCCAGTCAATGCCATTACACAGCTCCCAGTCAATGCCATTACACAGCTCCCAGTTAATGCCATTACACAGCTTCCAGTCAATGCCATCACACAGCACCCAGTTAATGTCCACAGCTCCCACTTAACGCCATAACATTCAGTGAACATTCCACAGTCCACAAACTCCGCTGCCCTTCTTGGTATCCAGGAGCCAGTTGCACTGCTCGGACGGAAAGAGCCTAGCATGGTCGTAACCCGCTACTAACTGTGTGTAGTATGGAACTGACCAATGGCGTAGTTCGGTCAACGTAGGCATTTAGTCACGTGTAATTGTCAAAAAGTTAGAACCAAGCAATGCAACTGGCTCCAGGGACATGTTTTTTTTCCCCTGTTTCTGTGATTGTGGTGGACAGTGCGTAGAGAATTAGCTTCTTTTCTTCAGGTCAAAGATACCATAGCCCTACGGCCACAACATTGTGAAATCACATTCACCATGTCCAGGGCTGGGCTCAGTCATCTCCTTCCGTTTTCCGAAAGTGAATCAGCTATCCATCCACAGCTGGGTGGAGTGAGGAAAACCGGAGAAAAGTGCCTGTTCCGAGGACACAACACCATGCCGAAACGGGGCCTCGAACCCTGATCACTGGTGAACGCTGAATCAGAGTTCAGTGACTGACAAATTATGCCACGGCACCCCTGATACCCTACCCCTTCGCCCTCTCCCCACCCCCCACAACCTCTCTCCTCGAATTTCTGGCAGTGTGATATCATCAAGGTTTCAGCTGTGATACTGTCGGCATATATCAGTGGTGGGAAATCGTTATTACTTCTGAAAACAATCACAAAATGATATCGTCTGCTCGTGGTATTGTTTCTGCATCTGCATGGTTTTGAAATCGTTCGGTCAGCCTCGACTGACGATCATTTGATTCCCAATTTCCCTGTTTTATCCGCAAACTGTGTCCCTGGTTTAGGTTTTTTTGTCTCATGTTTTGCTCTCTGTCTCCCCTCTGTCTCTCTGTCTTTGTTTCTGTCTGTGTCTCTCTCTCTCTAATTCTCTATCTTTTCTCTGTCTCTCTGTCTCAGTCTCCTTCTCTCTGTCTCTGTCTCTCATTATCATTCTCTCTCACAACCTCTCTGTCTCTCATTATCATTCTGTGTGTGTGTGTGTGTGTGTGTGTGTGTGTGTGTGTGTGTGTGTGTGTGTGTGTGTGTGTGTACAAAATTGCTTGTCAGAGCGTACATGTACGCACATGCATGAGAGCATTAAGAATCCACGACTCCACAACCAAAGGGAGAGCACTGCCCTTCAGTCCTGTCTGTGGCCTAAGTCAGGCGATCGATGGGAGATAATTGGTTAATAAATATGGAAAGGGCTTTCCCCCGCCCCCACACCCCCCTCTAGCCCGCCTTCTCACATCTAACGTCCATTCATATGTTATTTTCAAATTGCCCCGACAGCCACACGACTGCGTCCCCCGCGCCACCAGTCAAATGGCCAATCGTTTTCCTCGTGTCTGACTAAATGCTGAAATTGTTGGACATTTCTTTTGATTTGGGAGAAAGGGAGTTTGTGAATCGTATCAACAAAACTGTTTGTCTCAAAGCTAACCCCCCCCCTCCCCTCCCCTCCTCCCTTATTTTTAATACCCTTTAAACCTTATCACACAGTCCACAAAATAAAAATGAAAACTGCCTTGACAGGATCACGTGACGGACTTACTGGCCTTGCTAAAACAACTCTCTCCAAGGAACCGTTGAAGGAGGGTGACAGGGAGAAGGCAGAAAACACGATGGACTGACAACGTTGCACAATGGACAGGTAAAACCATTGGCTGAGACCCAGGGCTTTGACACACAACCCGACAGAACTGAAGAAATCTGGAGACCAGTTCAGTGTGGCGCCCCAGCGTCTCTCCACAGAGTTAAGGGAGAAGAAGGAGGAGGAGGAGGAGGCGGAGGAGAAGGCCCCATTTAATTCAGAAACGTGTGCCTTTCACCCAAGTTCAAAATGAGTGGAAGAAATCCTGGGGACTTTCTTTCACATTGCATCGTTTGTTTAGGCCAGGAGAAATCCTGGGGACTTTCTTTCACATTGTATCGTTTGTTTAGGCCAGGAGAAATCCTGGGGACTTTCTTTCACATTGTATCGTTTGTTTAGGCCAGGAGAAATCCTGGGGACTTTCTTTCACATTGTATCGTTTGTTTAGGCCAGGAGAAAATTAATGGGCAAGTTTCTGACTTCCTGTAATGTTATTCTTCTTGTTATTCTTGTCAGAATAAATCTTCTTTTCTTCTTTTTTTTTGCGTGTGTGTGTCGTTCTATCCGTCTGTCTGTCTGTTCAACTGTCTGTCTGTCTGTTCAACTGTCTGTCTGTGGACAGTGGTTTCGTTGCATGTAATTAAACATGAGTTATGATGGTGCGGTGTGTGCAAAATCCTGTGCTGTCCCTTTCGTAACGAAGAATTAACAACAAATCTACATGATTCATGTTGCATCAGTTCATGAATTTCGCTGTAATTACTTTCGTAACGAAGAATTAACAACAAATCTACATGATTCATGTTGCATCAGTTCATGAAATTTCGCTGTAATTACTTTCGTAACGAAGAATTAACAACAAATCTACATGATTCATGTTGCATCAGTTCATGAATTTCGCTGTAATTACTTTCGTAACGAAGAATTAACAACAAATCTACATGATTCATGTTGCATCAGTTCATGAATTTCGCTGTAATTACTTTCGTAACGAAGAATTAACAACAAATCTACATGATTCATGTTGCATCAGTTCATGAATTTCGCTGTAATTACTTTCGTAACGAAGAATTAACAACAAATCTACATGATTCATGTTGCATCAGTTCATGAAATTTCGCTGTAATTACTTTCGTAACGAAGAATTAACAACAAATCTACATGATTCATGTTGCATCAGTTCATGAATTTCGCTGTAATTACTTTCGTAACGAAGAATTAACAACAAATCTACATGATTCATGTTGCATCAGTTCATGAATTTCGCTGTAATTACTTTCGTAACGAAGAATTAACAACAAATCTACATGATTCATGTTGCATCAGTTCATGAATTTCGCTGTAATTACTTTCGTAACGAAGAATTAACAACAAATCTACATGATTCATGTTGCATCAGTTCATGAATTTCGCTGTAATTACTTTCGTAACGAAGAATTAACAACAAATCTACATGATTCTTGTTGCATCAGTTCATGAATTTCGCTGTAATTACTTTCGTAACGAAGAATTAACAGTTTCAGTTTCAGTTTCAGTAGCTCAAGGAGGCGTCACTGCGTTCGGACAAACCATATACGCTACACCACATCTGCCAAGCAGATGCCTGACCAGCAGCGTAACCCAACGCGCTTAGTCAGGCCTTGAGAAAAAACAAACAAACAAAAAAACAAAAACAAAAAAACAAATCTACATGATTCATGTTGCATCAGTTCATGAATTTCGCTGTAATTACTTACGTCATCCACACCTTCCTATCTTCCATAAACACAGGACAAACAAGGGGATTCAGCTACCTTTATAAAAAAAGGCTATGAAAATTTTTTGTTGAGAATACATTTATCACACAATCTCCTAAATGTTTATATATATATATATGATTTATTGTTCAATTTGCCGACAAAGAGTGCTTCTTGACTACTATTGCTGCAGCTGCTGCTGCTACTGCTGCTACTACTACCACTACTACTAATACTTATTTCCTTGGGTGAATATAAATTCGTTTCGTTTCGTCCACCTCTCCCTCTCCCTCTCTCTGTCCCTCTCCCTCTCTCTCTCTCTGTCTCTCTGCTTCAGCACCCCTTGTCACACATCAGGCTTTCATTCTGCTTCCTGTTTCTTCCACGCTTCGCCTTCTTTCCCACCCTCCTTCCTGTCTTCCTGTCCTTCCTTCACCTTCTCTCCCACCTCCTTCCTGTCTTCCTTTCCTTCCTTTCTTCACCTTCTTTCCCACCCTCCTTCCTGTCTTCCTTTCCTTCCTTTCTTCACCTTCTTTCCCACCCTCCTTCCTGTCTTCCTTCACCTTCTTTCCCACCCTCCTTCCTGTCTTCCTTCACCTTCTTTCCCACCCTCCTTCTTGTCTTCCTTTCCTTCCTTTCTTCACCTTCTTTCCCACCCTCCTTCCTGTCTTTCTTCACCTTCTTTCCCACCCTCCTTCCTTTCTTCCTTCACCTTCTTTCCCATCCTCCTTCCTGTCTTCTTTCCTTCCTTCCTTCACCTTCTTTCCCACCCTCTTTCCTTTCTTCCTTCACCTTCTTTCCCATCCTCCTTCCTGTCTTCCTTCACCTTCTTTCCCACCCTCCTTCCTTTCTTCCTTCACCTTCTTTCCCATCCTCCTTCCTGTCTTCTTTCCTTCCTTCCTTCACCTTCTTTCCCACCCTCCTTCCTGTCTTCTTTCCTTTCTTCCTTCACCTTCTTTCCCATCCTCCTTCCTGTCTTCCTTCACCTTCTTTCCCATCCTCCTTCCTGTCTTCCTTCACCTTCTTTCCCATCCTCCTTCCTGTCTTCTTTCCTTCCTTTCTTCACCTTCTTTCCCACCCTCCTTCCTGTCTTCTTTCCTTCCTTTCTTCACCTTCTTTCCCACCCTCCTTCCTGTCTTCTTTCCTTCCTTTCTTCACCTTCTTTCCCACCCTCCTTCCTGTCTTCTTTCCTTCCTTCCTTCACCTTCTTTCCCACCCTCCTTCCTGTCTTCCTGTTCTTTCTTCCTTCATCTTCCTTTTCTCTTCCTTCACCTTCTTTCCCACCCTCCTTCCTGTCTTCCTGTTCTTTCTTCCTTCATCTTCCTTTTCTCTTCCTTCACCTTCTTTCCCACCCTCCTTCCTGTCTTCTTTCCTTCCTTTCTTCACCTTCTTTCCCACCCTCCTTCCTGTCTTCTTTCCTTCCTTCCTTCACCTTCTTTCCCACCCTCCTTCCTGTCTTCCTGTTCTTTCTTCCTTCATCTTCCTTTTCTCTTCCTTCACCTTCTTTCCCACCCTCCTTCCTGTCTTCCTGTTCTTTCTTCCTTCATCTTCCTTTTCTCTTCCTTCACCTTCTTTCCCACCCTCCTTCCTGTCTTCTTTCCTTCCTTCCTTCACCTTCTTTCCCACCCTCCTTTTTGTCTTCCTTTTTTTTCTTCCTTCGTCTTTTTTCCTTCTAAAACCCGTGCAGCCGCTCACATCTCAGCGATTCCTTTTAGGCAATGTCCTCCCTTAAACAGTCCAGCCATTTCGTTCTCAACTGCCTGTTTACCGGACGATCGATCTGGTCAAAGACATTTCGAGTCCGATAAAACTGTCTCAGCCTTTTTTTTTCTTCTTCTTTTTTTTTTTTTTTTTTTTTTTTTTTCCTTTTTTTTAACCAAGGAGAAGGCTGTTTGTGATTCCATGCTGAAAATTTCCCCTGTACTCAGCATGGAGAGAGTGGGAGAATACTAGAACCAGGGGCCGTAACTTGGGCCCGGCCTGACTGGCGGGTTATTTCCGGTTCTTTCTCGCTCCGCTTGTTGCTGAAAGGGGCGGTAATCAAGGTCCACTCAGCTGCTGTGGGTGGGGTGGGGGTGAACTGGTCTTGGCCTCCTTTCTTCACAGGGACAGCGCGGGTGTGTGGCATGTGTGATGCTGGGTATGAACACTATCAAAACAGCGTGCCTTCAATGTGATCACTGGAGGGTGAATCGTGATGAGAGCTGGATGAGAGAAAGATAGAGAGAGAAAAGAAAGGCTATTAACATGCATTCTGTGTGTGTGTGTGTGTGTGTGTGTGTGTGTGTGTGTCTGTGCCTCTGTGTGTGTGTGTGTGTGTGTGTGTGTGTGTGTGAGAGAGAGAGAGAGAGAGAGAGAGAGAGCAGGACGTGAGCATCAGGACGGTGGAGCTATGCCAGAACTTTTGCTTGATGTCGGTGTCTGACGGTCATTGTCCTGGAAAACACAGGCAGTCTCCGTGTGTAACGTGCCAGGCAACGTTCAGTAGGGTGTGCTTCTTTCAGATTATACACTGACGCATTTCCATGTCTGTATGTATGTCTGTCTGTCTGTATGTAGGTAGGTTGGTAGGTAGGTGTAAGCGCACGTCCATCATAGGCATCCATCAGTCTTGGGAGATGTTGGAGTGTGGAAGGATCCAGGAAGGATTCAGGAAGGATTCAGGAAGGAAGGAAGGAAGAACAGGAACGTAGGAAAGAAGGAAGAAAATGAAAATGAAAATAAAAACGAAGACAGAAAGAACGGAATATATATATATTACAAGAAACAATGAAAGAGGGAAACACAGAATGAAGACAGGAAAAGAAAGAAAGAAAGAAAGAAGCAGGTGATGACACCTGGTGAAAGAAAAAAAAAAAAGTAAATGAAAGAAGGGCAAAGAAAGAAAAAAAGACAGAAGCGAAAAAGGAACAAAGACAAAGGAAAGACAAAAATAAAACAGAATATCCAAACTGCTTCCCGATCTGTTCAATACTCAACCTGTCAAAAACCCACAGTCCGTCATAAAGGAGAAATGAAGTGTTCCTGGCCACTACGCTGTCTCTCCACTTACTGTTGAAATCAGATGTTCAGCATTTCAGACAGTACGAAATTGAAAAAATTGCTCATGCGCAATATCGCCTTCTTTAGAATTCTTTCATTTGCCAAAACCCCCACAAAAAACTCACCCTTTCCAGTTGATTATACGCTGAAAGAAATGAGTTCTATTAACTTGTCAGTTTATGGAACGTCTCAGCCAAGAGACGAGAAAACTGATTGGTTATTGATTTGTCGCGAGGCGAGCACGTGCGCTGACCCAGTCTGGCCCTGAAGGCAATTTGAAAAATACAGATTGCCGGGCCACTGGTGTCTGGAAGAAGAGCAACCCAGTCTATATTTATTGACCAATCAGAGCTCGTCCATCATTTAGTGTCCCTTCTCCGCCGTGCCAGTTTCAGTTCTTGGATATTGGGTTTGCTGGTTTGCAAGTAGGTATAACTTCTGTGCACTACTTTTTTTTCATCTTGTCTCCAGTCATTTCTTTTTTCATTTACTACACATGCATGAAGTATCCGTTCATGGTCATGAATACGGAGACATGAAAATATGGAAAAAACAAACCAAATGAAAAGTTATGAGTTATCAATTAATACAGGAATGTTGACTTCGGGTATCATTATTAGGGCTGCCACAGTGAATTTTATTCTCTCCGTTTCATCTGAAGGAAGTGCCATGGCAGAGTCGGTACGGCAATGACTTCTGGTCTACATATCCATTTGGACAAAGTGTTGAGGCTTCAGGGAAGGCACGTTATTCTGATTTTCCACTCTCCACCCAATTGTAAATGGGTGTCTGACTTTGGATGGGGAAGGTCAAAGCAGCGGGAGGACGGGATTGGGCCCCACCTTGCTATGCCGAGCCCCAGACACAGTGGATATGAATTCACTGCCCCACCTTGCTATGCCGAGCCCCAGACACAGTGGATATGAATTCACTGCCCCACCTTGCTATGCCGAGCCCCAGACACAGTGGATATGAGTTCACTGCCCCACCTTGCTATGCCGAGCCCCAGACACAGTGGATATGAATTCACTGCCCCACCTTACTATGCCGAGCCCTGAACTCTGGACATGAATTCACCGCCCTGATGGCTGTGAAAGGCTATGAGACCTTTAACCTTTAACATTTTCATCAAGCATCATGTCAGTCTGACACTGGTTCCCTGGTGATTTAAGGACACAGCAGGATGAACACTGACGTGTGTGTGCCCCACCACTGCTTGAAAGGAAAACAAAACCAGCCACTCACTCACAACACCCTTACAAACTGACCACACGTCGGGAGAGGTGGGTTTCATTAATCTGTCAGCTCGTGAAGCAGAGAGACCAGAAAAAAAATTATTGGCTGTTGATGTGCTGAGTGCAAACACAGGAGGTTACGTGGTACAACCATGACGGCAGTTTCAACACACACACACACACACACACACACACACACACAGATGTTTGACACAAGGAAGAAGAAGAACTCAGTGTGCATGTATCCAACATTTATTCCCCTTAGTGAAGGACGTGACTGTTGTAACCGTAAGGTAAAGTGTCAAACTTCTGTATGGACAGGAAAAAAAAGCAGAATATCAAAACTGGTGACACAACCCTAAGCTTATAATAAACAGTTACTTGAAATACACCCTGTCTGTTCTAAGGGATACAGAAATTGTTCTTGATCTCAAGACGTCCTTCTGTTGACGTCAGATGTTGAGCATTTCAGACAGTATGGAAATGAAGAAAATGCTCACGTGCGATATCTCCTTTTTTAATCATCCAGTTCACCACAAACTCACTTGCCAACTGATCACACGCTGAGAGAAATGAGTTCTATTAACTTGTCAGCTTAAGGGACGTCTCGGCAGAGAGACGAGAAAACTGATTGGTTATTGATTTGTCGAGAGGCGAGCACGTGCGTTGACCCAGTCTGGCCCTGAAGGCAATTTGAAAAATACAGACTGCCGGGCCACTGGTGTCTGGAAGAAGAGCAACCCAGTCCATATTTATTGACCAATCAGAGCTCGTCCATCATTTAGTGTCCCTTCTCTGCTGTACACACGGTGGTGATAGTGACTGCAGTTTCTTTCTTCTTTCTCCAGTCCTTCTCCCTTCTTCTTTCTCCAGTTCTTCTCCCTGCTTCTTTCTCCAGTCCTTCTCTCTGCTTCTTTCTCCAGTTGTCCTTCTCCCTGCTTCTTTCTCCAGTCCTTCTTTCTCCATCTTTCTCCAGTCCTTCTTTCTCCTTCTTTCTCCAGTTGACCTTCTCCCTACTTCTTTCTCCAGTCCTTCTCCCTGCTTCTTTCTCCAGTCCTTCTCCCTTCTTTCTCCAGTTGTCCTTCTCTCTGCTTCTTTCTCCAGTTGTCCTTCTCCCTGCTTCTTTCTCCAGTCCTTCTCCCTGCTTCTTTCTCCAGTCCTTCTCCCTTCTTTCTCCAGTTGTCCTTCTCTCTGCTTCTTTCTCCAGTCCTTCTCTCTGCTTCTTTCTCCAGTTGTCCTTCTCCCTGCTTCTTTCTCCAGTTGTCCTTCTCTCTGCTTCTTTCTCCAGTCCTTCTCCCTGCTTCTTTCTCCAGTTGTCCTTCTCCCTGCTTCTTTCTCCAGTCCTTCTCCCTTCTTCTTTCTCCAGTTGTCCTTCTCCCTGCTTCTTTCTCCAGTTGTCCTTCTCTCTGCTTCTTTCTCCAGTTGTCCTTCTCCCTGCTTCTTTCTCCAGTCCTTCTCCCTGCTTCTTTCTCCAGTCCTTCTCTCTGCTTCTTTCTCCAGTCCTTCTCCCTGCTTCTTTCTCCAGTTGTCCTTCTCCCTGCTTCTTTCTCCAGTCCTTCTCCCTGCTTCTTTCTCCAGTTGTCCTTCTCTCTGCTTCTTTCTCCAGTTGTCCTTCTCCCTGCTTCTTTCTCCAGTCCTTCTCCCTGCTTCTTTCTCCAGTCCTTCTCCCTGCTTCTTTCTCCAGTTGTCCTTCTCCCTGCTTCTTTCTCCAGTCCTTCTCCCTGCTTCTTTCTCCAGTCCTTCTCTCTGCTTCTTTCTCCAGTTGTCCTTCTCCCTGCTTCTTTCTCCAGTCCTTCTCTCTGCTTCTTTCTCCAGTTGTCCTTCTCTCTGCTTCTTTCTCCAGTCCTTCTCCCTGCTTCTTTCTCCAGTCCTTCTCTCTGCTTCTTTCTCCAGTTGTCCTTCTCTCTGCTTCTTTCTCCAGTCCTTCTCCCTGCTTCTTTCTCCAGTCCTTCTCTCTGCTTCTTTCTCCAGTTGTCCTTCTCCCTGCTTCTTTCTCCAGTCCTTCTCTCTGCTTCTTTCTCCAGTTGTCCTTCTCTCTGCTTCTTTCTCCAGTCCTTCTCCCTGCTTCTTTCTCCAGTCCTTCTCTCTGCTTCTTTCTCCAGTTGTCCTTCTCTCTGCTTCTTTCTCCAGTCCTTCTCCCTGCTTCTTTCTCCAGTCCTTCTCCCTGCTTCTTTCTCCAGTCCTTCTCTCTGCTTCACCTTGCCCAAGACACAGTGGATATGAGTTCACTGCCCCACCTTGCTATGCCGAGCCCCAGACACAGTGGATATGAATTCACTGCCCCACCTTGCTATGCCGAGCCCCAGACACAGTGGATATGAATTCACTGCCCCACCTTGCTATGCCGAGCCCCAGACACAGTGGATATGAATTCACTGCCCCACCTTGCTATGCCGAGCCCTGGACACAGTGGATATGAATTCACTGTGCCACCTTGCTATGCCAAACCCCAGACACAGTGGATATGAATTCACTGTGCCACCTTGCTATGCCGAGCCCCAGACACAGTGGATATGAATTCACTGCCTTATGGCCGTAAAGGGCAAGGGGACTCTTTACCTTCAACCTTGTAGAAGGGAAAACAAAGCTGGGTACATACTTCCGGGACCAGATGAAGGCCATGGCTGACTCTGGCTACAGTCGGCCACCTTGTACAAAACTCGTCATGGCTGTGTTGCGTTGCATTGTGTTGTGTTGTTGCATCGTGGTGTGCTGTGTTGTGTTGTTGCATCGTGGTGTGCTGTATTGTGTTATCTTTTTGTCACAACAGGTTTACCTGCCTGAAATTCGGGCTGCTATCCTGTTGGGGAGGGGGGGGGGGGAGTGGTGAGGGGGAGGGGGGGTCCAGAGGTCAAAGTCCCAAACACGCATGTGGTTGTACAGAGCTGCTGACTCTACACAAATTAATAAAGACAGAACAAAACAGACACCAGACCTGTGCAGTTATTCAGATTTTGTTTGCCCTCTGTCCCTACTACTACTGCTACTACTACAACACCTCGTCATAATAATAATGATGATAATGATAATGAGTATTGAGCTCTACCTCCTCAACACAGGTTCCCAGATAACAAACACTGACATCTGTATGGGGGAAGAGGTTACAAAAATAAAAGCACAGACACAATGTAATCAAGACTGTAAAAAAAAAATTAAATAAAAAAAAATTGTAAAAAAAAGACAAATGGAATGTGTCAATAATTCCTCTCTCTTTCTCTTTCTCTCTCTCTCTCTCACACACACACACACACACACACACACACACACACACATGCCAGTTCAATTGTCTACAACTTATAATGAGCAACGTAGATTACCTCTTGTGGGCTTGCTTCGCGTTGTTCAACGTCTTCAAACTGAACAGCGACACAGGTCTTGATCACATTTGACAGTTGAAGGTAAGTAACTCCGTTCTTCATAGTCACCGTCGCGTCAATGAAAAGTTCTTCCCCTTCGATCTCCAGTCCAGATATGCAACCGCGTGTTTTTTGTTGTCCTTCAGTTTCAGAGTGCAGTGAGACACACACACACACACACACACACACACACACACACACACACACACACACACAGGCCAACAGACCGACAGACAGACAGACAGACAGACAGAGAAATCAAAACTCAAAACGTTTTAATTCAAGGATTCAGATTGAAAGACATGGCATATTTTTCCGCCCATTCATGGATAATCAGAGAGAGACAGAAAGAGATGATATTGATACAGAGCGACAGACAGACAGACAGAGAGAGGGGGAGGAGAGAGAGAGAGAGAGAGAGAGAGAGAGAGACAGAGAGACAGAGAGAGAGAGGGGAGAGACAGAGAGAGAGAGAGAGAGGTGCATAAATACACACAGAAAATCTACAAACGCGACATAACGTTTTGTGTTTCTAACGAGATATTTTTGGACTAAAGCATTCAGAGTAAAACGTGGTCAGTCGTTACTAAACGCCTGTTCTTCGTTATTTACTTTTGTTCAGCCCTTTCGGTGAGTCTTTTAGTTGTTAGTGTAAACGTTGGTCACATGACTAATCATTTCTATACCTCTGTAGTGATCAGATTATTTGTGTCTCCCTTTTAGGAATTGGGGCGATGGCAGATTTAGACCTCTCACTTTGGAAGACGCCATGTCGAAAATGATGAAAAACAAAACTACTAAGTACTTTATTATACCATCACTGGAATATTTTAACATTCCGTAACTTCATTGTCTGGTCCACACTTCAAACTGAAAATTATATCATACAAAACCACTAAGTATTCTGTTATACCATCACTTGAATAGCTCAGCGCTTCGTAAATATCTTGTCTGGCCCAGCGCTTTTACCACACTTCAAATCGGTTTTCCTTTTCCAGTTTCGTCCTTCCTTGTACACTTATCAGAAAGTTGTTCGGACTGTTCTTGGTCGTTCTTCAAGATCGATATTAGGCCTAACACAAGATGAAAATTATTCTGTCATTATTGGATACTAATTACATTATAAATGAGAACTAGCGAGCGAGCGGGAGAGAGAGAGAGAGAGAGAGAGAGAGAGAGAGAGAGAGAGATCTAATCCAAGAAGCTTATTCATTACGTTTGCCGAAAGCTTAGAAAAAAGGAACAAAAGTAATCCTTTGTGCGCCTCCACTCTTCCTTCATCCCCCCTCCCTCCCTGACCCCCAACACACACACACACACACACACACACACACACACACACACACACACACACACACACACACACACACACACACACACACACACACACACACACACACACACACTAATCCTGCATACACCCATTGAACGTTAATCCAAGAGCCGCTTAATCAGACAGTTCTCAGTGATGCAGGGTTAGCGTCAGAAACAATCGGTGTGTGTGTGTGTGTGTGTGTGTGTGTGTGTGTGTGTGTGTGTGTGTGTGTGTGTGTGTGTGTGTGTGTGTGTGTGTGTGTGTGTGTGTGTGTGTGTGTGTGTGTGTGTGTGTGTGTGTGTGTGTGTGTGTGTTCCCAGCTAAGCCATGCTAGTGTGGTGACTTAATCCCGTAGACACGTACTATAATAGCGGTATTAATGTTGTGTAGTCTGTAATACAGTCATGTCAATTCTCCATTCTGCTACAAATGTTACAGGCGTCATTCGTAAGACGGTGTTCCACGCTATTCGTACCCCCGTTGGTATTTTGCCCCGGATAAAATCTGGGTAGTCAAAATTTACACCGGGGTCAATGTAGACGAGACAAGAATGACACCCGGAGGTACAGTTCAACTAGTCAGAATTTGTCCCCCCCCCCAATCCCCCCACCCCACCCCCACCCCGTCACAAGCCCCCATGGTTTTTGCTTCCCTCACACTACCTCATCACAGATACAGGGGTCATTCTAGGCCAGATGGAAACGACCCCCGGTGTGAATTTGGCCCAGAAACAATCACCACAGACTACCAATGTAGCTGTCACTCCCCCACAGACTACCAATGTAGCTGTCACTCCCCCACAGACTACCAATGTAGCTGTCACTCCCCCACAGACTACCAATGTAGCTGTCACTCCCCCACAGACTACCCATGTAGCTGTCACTCCCCCACAGACTACCAATGTAGCTGTCACTCTCCCACAGACTACCAATGTAGCTGTCACTCCCCCACAGACTACCAATGTAGCTGTCACTCCCCCACAGACTACCAATGTAGCTATCACTCCCCCACAGACTACCAATGTAGCTATCACTCTCCCACAGACTACCAATGTAGCTGTCACTCCCCCACAGACTACCAATGTAGCTATCACTCCCCCACAGACTACCAATGTAGCTATCACTCCCCCACAGACTACCGATGTAGCTGTCACTCCCCCACAGACTACCAATGTAGCTGTCACTCTCCCACAGACTACCAATGTAGCTGTCACTCCCCCCACAGACTACCAATGTAGCTGTCACTCCCCCACAGACTACCAATGTAGCTGTCACTCCCCCATGTTTCTTTCCATGGTGTTATAATGGAGAGGATCAATAAATGTTGGCTCAGTCAGAAAAAAATCACCCCTGTGTTAGTTTGATTCAACCCGTGGAAAGGGCTATTTCTGTCCTTTTCAACACCTTGATTCATCCCGTGGAAAGGGCTATTTCTGTCCTTTTCAACACCTTGATTCATCCCGTGGAAAGGGCTATTTCTGTCTTTTTCAACACCTTGATTCATCCCGTGGAAAGGGCTATTTCTCTCCTTTTCAACAGCTTGATTCATCCCGTGGAAAGGGCTATTTCTGTCCTTTTCAACAGCTTGATTCATCCCGTGGAAAGGGCTATTTCTGTCTTTTTCAACAGCTTGATTCATCCCGTGGAAAGGGCTATTTCTGTCCTTTTCAACACCTTGATTCATCCCGTGGAAAGGGCTATTTCTGTCTTTTTCAACAGCTTGATTCATCCCGTGGAAAGGGCTATTTCTGTCCTTTTCAGCACCTTGATTCATCCCGTGGAAAGGGCTATTTCTGTCTTTTTCAACACCTTGATTCATCCCGTGGAAAGGGCTATTTCTGTTGGAGCGGGGTTAGGGATCAGCTACAAGTGACCCCGGGGGTCATTTCCGGCCAGCCCAGAAAAGCCCGGGGTAAAACCCGGCATGGGGCAGTTTGTAGCTGTTACACCGAGTGACGGGGTTGTGTATCACTGTGTTGTTTGCCTGTGGGTCTGTGGGTCTGTGTGTCGGTGTGAGGTGTAGGGGACAGCTGTGGACCCGCGTTATCTGCAGACAGTGGTCAGTGACGTTCGTCTGCATGTCTGTCTGTGTATGTATGTATGTACGAGGAAAGATGGTGTGTGTGTGTCTGTGTCTGTGTGTCTGTGTGTGTGTGTCTGTGTATGTATGTATGTACGAGGAAAGATGGTGTGTGTGTGTGTGTGTGTGTGTGTGTGTGTGTGTGTCTGTGTCTGTGTCTGTGTCTGTGTGTAATTATATTCTAACATGACTTACCAGGCACTTGGTTGTCTGTTGTTTATTTTATTGACTCACTTGTGTAAACAAAGCGAGTCTATGTTATAACCAAGTGTTTGGTTGTGTGTGTGTGTGTGTGTGTGTGTGTGTGTGTGTGTGTGTGTGCGTGGGGGTGGGGTGGGGGGGGGGGTGAGTGTGTGTGTGTGTTTCTATCTGTCTGTCTTTGTATGTATGTATGTCTGTGTGTTCATAGTAAACATTAACATTGCCATTTTCTCTGGAAATACTTTGCCAATACCAAATTTGGCTTAAACATGATAAGAACAAAAATTTCACACTCATACCAATAATAGGTTGTAAGTCTCCCGAATTAAGCCGTATTTCCGGATCATTAACGGTTTATTTCGTTGAGGCTCGTTCCGGAATCCGAAAATGTCATTTACCGCTTCCCAGTTGCCAGAACGTAGGCAATGCTTGGTAAGAAGATGGCATGACATCTTTTTTCTTGTTCGTAACGACAAGAAAAGAAATATGGATTCTGGACAGAAAACACATATTGACACTAACTACACCATCAACGTGTTTACTGCATATGAATATATGTGTGATGCTGTATCAACTGGAATGAACATAAAAGAAAAATCGATCGATCGTGGTTTTTTTTTTTTTCATTTTCGATCAGACTTGTCAGACTGGTTTGTGCAAATCTATATATGTTGCAGTGTGCCTGAGGCGATGTCAACGTCTCCTTTGCGGTCGAGTTAAAACAATTTCCCAGATAACCTAGGTATGTCAAGAAAACATTATGTAAATGGTGTTATTACCTCAAATACAATAATATTTTTATCGTGCTGAGAAAGAACCATAGCTTTAGATATTAAATTTGGTCAGGTGACGTCAGATGCGGCATAGTGTTGGGGATAAAACAACTTGTTTCTGAACAGAACACCGCTAGCTGGCCTTTTTTGCCCCCAGAGCTTATTAATATTTAATACAGAACACATTTTAACAATTAAAAAAATGTTCCCTCGTGATTTTTTGCTGGATACAGTGTGCGTCACAAGTGACTCTTGAAGGCCTCGCCTCTCTTGTTGTTTGTACGTGTAGAACGGTAAAATTTCTGTACTTGTGCATGGACAACATGTGTGTGTGTGTGTGTGTGTGTGTGTGTGTGTGTGTGTGTGTGTGTGTGTGTGTGTGTGTGTGTGTGTGTGTGTGTGTGTGTGTGTGTGTGTGTGTGTGTGTGTGTGTGTGTGTGTTGTGTGTGTGTGTGTGTGTGTGTTGTGTGTGTGTGTGTTGTGTGTGTGTGCGTGCGTGTGTGTGTGTTGTGTGTGTGTGTGTGTGTGCGTGCGTGTGTGTGTGTTGTGTGTGTGTGTGTGTGTGTGTGTGTGTGTGTGTGTGCGTGCGTGTGTGTGTTATGTGTGTGTGTGTGTGTGTGTGTGTGTGTGTGTGTGTGTGTGTGTGTGTGTGTGTGTGTGTGTGTGTGTGTGTGTGTGTGTGTGTGTGTGTGTGTGTGTGTGTGCCGTGCTGTGCAGACCCTATGGCGGGCACAGTGAGCGGGGCCACCAGCCGTGACCTGGAGTGCCCGGTGTGCCGCCAGGACCTCAGCCAGCCCAAGATGTTGCCGTGCAGCCACCTGGCATGTCGGGGCTGTGTGCTGTCCATGCTGCACGCCGCGTGTGGCACAGAGGACCCGCCCTCCCCCCTCCCTGCCTGCCCCACCTGTAAGGTGCCCATCGTGGGAGGGGCGGGTGGGGGGGCAGGTGGGGGCGTCGTGGCCCTGGCGGAGGAGGACCTTCAGGCCCTGGTGGACGGACTGCCCACAGACCTGGCCACCATGACTCTGCTGGACAGCCACAAGGTGCCGTTCTTTTCCCTCTTCTTTTTCTTTCTTTCTTTAATTTTGTGTGTGGCGTCTTTTGTTGATTTGTTCATTTTGTTATTTTCTACTTTCATTCGTTATATCATCATCCATTTGTTTATATGTTTCTCTCTCTCTCTCTCTCTCTCTCTCTCTCTCTCTGTGTGTGTGTGTGTGTGTGTGTGTGTGTGTGTGTGTGTGGTCTTGCTTATCATCATCAGAACTCTTGATGGTACCCCTCCCTAGGTCCTCAGCAGCCAGCATGTGTGCAAGGTGTGTGAGAACAGCGTGGCGGCCACGTCTTTCTGCCTGCACTGTCACGTCAAGCTGTGCCGCACGTGCGCCAAGGGCCACGCCAAGCTGCCCGCCCTGCAGCACCACCTGCTGGAGGACCTCACCCACCTCACGGCGCAGCGATTGGCTGCCAGCATTCTCTCGCGATGTAAGACCCACGACGATAGGCCGGCAGAGGTCTTCTGCTCCGCCCACTCCGAGCTCATTTGCATGCTGTGCGCCACGACCAATCATCGGGGTTGTTCAGAGGTGAAGGTCATTCCTGACATGGCCAAAGAAAAGAGGCTGGCGCTTAAACAGGACGTGGCGGCGTTGAGGGAGAGGGAGAAGGTTCTGTCAGTTCAGGTTCGTGGTTTGTGTTCGGCCAGATGTTTCTCTTTCCGTTTGTCTGTCTGTCTCTCTTTTTGTTGTGCATTTGCATTCTGTGTCATCTGTGTGTGTGTGTGTGTGTGTGTGTGTGTGTGTGTGTGTGTGTGTGTGTGTGTGTGCTTACACGGTTCGTTCTCTCTGTTTCTGTCTCTGTCTACGTCTGTCTGTCTGTCTTTCTCTCCCTCTCCCTCCCCCCCCCCCTCTCTCTCTCTCTCTCTCTCTCTCTTGCAACTTGTGAAAGATCTTAAAGATGGACAGAAATTTCCTCCCTTGGTTTATATGTAAGTGTGTATATGTATATATGTATGTATGAATGTGTGTGTGTCTGTATATATATATATATATATATATATATATATATATATATATATATATATATATATATATATATATATATATATATATATATATATATAACAACATATATACATACATACAACTTGCTTTCTCTCTCCCACCAGGTCAAGGAGGTCAAGGACATGTTCAAGGTCCTGCGCAAGCGGGTCAAGGACACGTGGGATGACCTCCTGCAGAACGTGAAGCGACGTCGCGTGGAGCTGAGCGGGGCCATCCAGGCTGAGGAGGACTGCGCCATGGCCACGGTCAGCCAGTGGGAGAAGACCCGGGCCGCCATCAGGACCAACGCCAGCTCCCTGGAGAGCCTGGCGGACACCGCCCCGGATGTGGCCCTCCTGGGCATGCTCAGCAAGCTGACGTCACGCCTGCGCGAGCTGGACCAGCGGAGCAGGACCTCGGAGAAGGCAGGGCCCATAGTGGACGTGGCTTTCGAGACGCAGAAACTGAACCACCTCAAGTCGGTCGTCTCGGGTCTAGGTCAGTTCAGTGCGGGGAGCGGAAGCGAAACAATGTCTATATCCAAGGTCGCACAATTTCAAACGAGAGATGCTGTATTTCCTATCACCATTTTTGTTGTTTTGTTTACCATTGACTTTCTTTCGTCCCAATTTTTGAACTGCACTTTAATGTACTGCTTATTGCTGATGAACTGAGATTTTTTTGTTTTGTTTGTTTGTTTGTTTGTTTTCAGGTAGGTGTGTGTGTGTGTGTGTGTGTGTGTGTGTGTGTGTGTGTGTGTGTGTGTGAAAAAGAATCTCTTTCCAATGATTACCTTTCCGTAGAACGTAATTTTTCTTTGAGGGTGTGTGGGGTGGGGTGTGTGTGTGTGTGTGGAGGATGTGTGCTGTTGTTTCCTTGTTATTGTTGTGACCATTTTCCCTTGGAGCAGGGGTTCGAGCCCCGTGTTTCAACACCTGAGCTATGCAGGTGTTCTGCCTCCCCTCCACCCACCCCCCCACCTTCCGTGTGTGTGTGTGTGTGTGTGTGTCTGTCTGTCTGTCTGTCTGTCTGCCTGTTCCTCTCCCTCTTCCTGTCCCTGTCTCTCTCTTGTTCTCTTTCCTTAAAAAGAACAAACAATTCGGACAATGAGGATGCATGATGATGACATGTGCAGGCCGAGTTACCACGAAGAACAGAGGCCGACACAGCCACAGTGCAAAGAACACCTCCAGTTCCTGATGACCTCACCCAAACCAATGACGTCACCACGAAGAACAGAGGCCGACACAGCCACAGTGCAAAGAACACCTCCAGTTCCTGATGACGTCACCCAAACCAATGACGTCACCACGAAGAACAGAGGCCGACACAGCCACAGTGCAAAGAACACCTCCAGTTCCTGATGACGTCACCCAATCCAATGACGTTACCACGAAGAACAGAGGCCGGCACAGCCACGGTGCAAAGAACACACCCAGTCCTTGATGACGTCACCAAACCAATGACGTCACCACGAAAAACAGAGGCCGACACAGCCACAGTGCAAAGAACACACCCAGTCCTTGATGACGTCACCCAAACCAATGACGTCTTCACGAAGAGCAGAGGCCGACAGAACCACAATGCAAAAAAGATACCCAGTCCTTGATGACATCACACAAACTAATGACGTCTTCACGAAGAACAGAGGCCGACACAGCTACAGTGCAAAAAACACACCCACTTTTTGATGATGTCACCCAAACCAATGACGTCACCAGTGTTTGTGATTGTCATCAGAGCAGCATGTTTACATACGGCGAAATCGGCAATTTCCAACCCATCAGTGTATAGTTGAGGGGTCAGCGGTGGAGTGGGGTGGGGGGACGTGCTTGGAGATTGATTTAGTTTGGTTTTTGAGATTGATTTAATTTAGTTTTTGTCTCCTTAATCATGTTTTATTCGAGTGATGTGTGTGTGTGTGTGTGTGTGTGTGTGTGTGTGTGTGTGTGTGTGTGTGTGTGTGTGTGTTTGTATGCGCTTGTTTTTTTTGTATACTGTATATTGTGCATGAATGCATTTGTATTTGTGCAAGTCAAACTTTTGTTGAAAATACCACGAGATCCCTGTGTGACTGTCAGTCTGCAGCAGTGTTAGCTGTAGTAGTAGTAGTAGTAGTAGTAGTAGCAGCAGCAGCAGTAATAGTAGTCGTGGTGGTGGTGGTGGTGGTGGTGAAGGTGGTGGTGGTAGCAGCAGTAGTAGTAGTAGTAGTAGCGGCAGTAGCAGCAACAGCAGCGTCATTTTGATCTGATCGGCACGTCCTGGTGCAGTTGAAAGACGTCATCATCATACCGGCGTCATTTTGATCTGGTCGGCACGTCCTGTGGCAGTTGCAGCCTGAGTGTAGTCTCGTTGTCAAGTGACTTTGGAGTTTCGCATAGGTAAACGTATGTTGTGTTCAAAAGTCAAGATTTTTCACAAAGATCAACGAAGTAATGTGTTTGAAATCAAAGTCATGACAAGCGAACAAACAAGAAATGGAAACTTAATGAGGAGGAATGAATGTACAACTGACTTTTTTTTTTAAACTAATGAATTCACACGTTGTACACTAGGCTACCAATGTTGCGCGCTTTGGACTTTCTTGATGTTTGTGAATGCAAATCATGCACCTGAAATGTTTAATGATTGTGTGAAAATATCTGCAGATTGTATTACATGCATTGTTTCTCTAAGAATAAAAAGCCACAGTTTGGATCTGGATCAGCAGACGGAGTACATCTGTGACAGTTCTGTCTGTGAGGACTACAACACGACACACCACAACACAACACAACACGACACACCACAACACAACACAACACCAGAACACAACACAACACAACATCAGAACACAACACACCATAACACAACACAACACCAGAACACAACACAACACAACACCAGA
>NC_134904.1:41291647-41304147 GCF_041734735.1 Babylonia areolata | reverse complement strand
AGATCTGTGATCAGCAGCAGAAGATTCGTGGCGTTTTGTGTCCGCCTGTCTTCCCCCAGATTTCCTTTTATTACCCCAGGCCAACATGGCGGGGCCGGAAGTGTTTGACAAGGCCTCTGTGTCGTGTGGACAAAGGCATTTCTGCAATCTCCTTTCAGTGAAGCTCGAAATGCCACCTCGTTTTCTCTCTCTGCTGCCGTCATAATCCTTCTGCTTTGGCGAAGGTCAGGTTGTGTAGGATGCTGGTTGTGGTGGGGGTATAGTCTGTTCCCTCTCACGGCCTTACTGCCTCGTTCTCTTTTTCGTGTGTGTGTGTGTTGAGAGCGGGAAAGGAAATTGCTTATGAAGTGTGAAGTGTTTCAAAACGGCATTCTCCTCTCAACTATGATGACACTTTGCTGCTAAGCCCTTCACCCTGGTACAGGGACGTTTGATACAGTCAGCACTACAAACCCCACACAGACATACCTGTGACGATACGTTCATCTTCACACCTGGCTGCCAGGAATGTGTGTGGCTGTGTGGAGGAGAGTCCTCATGGGCGGTGTCACCCTCACCCTTCACACAGGCATGCCCAGGCTGACTGCGGTGCACGTGCAGAGCTGTAGGTGTGAGGGTTAACTTCACCCCTTCACGGCTGAACTCGGCTGACATCAGATCAGTGTGACATGAACGTGAAGTGCTGTGGCTGGTCTTTGATTAGTTTGAAGTGCTGTTACTGGACCTCCAGTTACTTTGAAGTGCTGTGGCTGGTCTTTGGTTACTTTGAAGTGCTGTGGCTGGTCTTTGATTACTTTGAACTGCTGTGACTACACTTTGGTTACTTTGAACTGCTGTGACTGGACCTCGGTTACTTTGCACTTTGCACTGCTGTGACTGGACCTCGGTTACTTTGAACTGCTGTGACTGGACCTCGGTTACTTTGAACTGCTGTGACTGGACCTCGGTTACTTTGCACTTTGCACTGCTGTGATTGGACCTCGGTTACTTTGAACTGCTGTGACTGGACCTCGGTTACTTTGCACTTTGCACTGCTGTGATTGGACCTCGGTTACTTTGAACTGCTGTGACTGGACCTCGGTTACTTTGCACTTTGCACTGCTGTGATTGGACCTCGGTTACTTTGAACTGCTGTGACTGGACCTCGGTTACTTTGAACTGCTGTGACTGGACCTCGGTTACTTTGAACTGCTGTGACTAGACCTCGGTTACTTTGCACTTTGCACTGCTGTGATTGGACCTCGGTTACTTTGAACTGCTGTGACTGGACCTCGGTTACTTTGAAGTGCTGTGACTAGACCTCGGTTACTTTGAAGTGCTGTGACTAGACCTCGGTTACTTTGAACTGCTGTGACTGGACTTCGGTTACTTTGAACTGCTGTGACTGGACCTCGGTTACTTTTAACTGCTGTGACTGGACCTCGGTTACTTTGAACTGCTGTGACTGGACCTCGGTTACTTTGATGTGACTGGACCTCGGTTACTTTGAAGTGCTGTGACTGGACCTCGGTTACTTTGAACTGCTGTGACTGGACCTCGGTTACTTTGAAGTGCTGTGACTCCCAAGAGGATGAAGTTCAGATAAAGAGTGATTGAGAACCGTGACCTGTCAAATCCATTTTATCTCAGGGAGGTGACAGCCCTTCACTGACCAGTGTACTGACCAGTAGCAGCCAAGGGGTTAAACACCGCACATACACAAGCGTACGATGTGTTTGCGTTGACCTATACCGTAACGTACACACTGACACCTCCCTGTTTGGTCTCTTCTCTACAAAAGGGCAGGGCTAGGGAAAGCTCTCGTCTTACGTTGGTGTGTGTGTGTGTGTGTGTGTGTGTGTGTGTGTGTGTGTGTATATATGTGTGTGTGTGTGTGTGTGTGTGTGTGTGTGTGTGTGTGTGTGTGTGAAGTCATGTGAAGTCAAGTCAAGTCAAGTCAAAATAATATTTATTGAGGGTAAAAGAATAAGCTTATACAGCTTTTTTACATCATGCCCTCAGTGTGTGTGTGTGTGTGTGTGTGTGTGTGTGTGTGTGTGTGTGTGTGTGTGTGTGTGTGTGTGTGTGTGTGTGTGTCTGTGTGTGTGTGTGTGTGTGTTTCTGTCTGTCTGCGTCTGTGTGTGTGTGTGTGTGTGTGTGTGTGTGTGTGTGTGTGTGTGTGTGTGTGTGTGTGAATCTTTTGCAAATTTTCTCTGGAAATACTTTGGTTGCAGATACCAAAGTTGGCTAAAGAATATTGAAAATCGGTTCTATTCACACAATAAATATTCGTGCGTGTCATGTAGTCTGTATCATTCCCATAATAATGTAAATTCGGCTTTAGGAGGGAAGGGCGTGATTGAAAAAATAACAAAGTAGCCAGAAATGTTTCACTGGTCATGTTAATTCACTCTTTCATTCCATGTTCTTACAATTTAGCACTTGTATACCAGCCGTTTTATCGTCTGTAGTTCAAAGAGGAGATTCCTCTGCTCAGTATGGAAATTACACTGATGAATAGCACACACACACACACACACACACACACACACACACACAGAGAGAGAGAGAGAGAGAGAGAGAGAGAGAGAGAGAGAGAGAGAGAGAGAGAGAGAAATCTGTTGTGATAAAAAGAAATACAAATACAAATACAAATAATACACACACACACACACACACACACACACACACACACACACACACACACACACACACACACACAGAAAGAGAGAGATGCCAACAGCAGCAAAATTTTGCCAAGCAAAGAGACATCAATCTGACTGTTCTATGGGATTTTCTAACGGATCTATGTCTGTCTATCCCGTAGTCTCGTAGATCGTGGGGGCAGCACACATTTGGCAACCAGCCTCCTCTGTCCCTCGTGTTGTCTGTCCTGACTGTGTCACTCACGGTCAGACCTGTCCACTGTGAGATGTTGTCTGTCTTTCTGACTGTCTCACTCACGGTCAGACCTGTCCACTGTCAGATGTTGTCTGTGCTGACTGTCTCACTCACGGTCAGACCTGTCCACTGTGAGATGTTGTCTGTCCTGACTGTGTCACTCACGGTCAGACCTGTCCACTGTGAGATGTCTGTCCTGACTGTCTCACTCACGGTCAGACCTGTCCACTGTGAGATGTTGTCTGTGCTGACTGTCTCACTCACGGTCAGACCTGTCCACTGTCAGATGTTGTCTGTGCTGACTGTGTCACTCACGGTCAGACCTGTCCACTGTGAGATGTTGTCTGTCCTTCTGACTGTCTCACTCACGGTCAGACCTGTCCACTGTGAGATGTTGTCTGACTGTCTCACTCACGGTCAGACCTGTCCACTGTCAGATGTTGTCTGTCCTGTCTGTCTCACTCACGGTCAGACCTGTCCACTGTCAGATGTTGTCTGTGCTGACTGTCTCACTCACGGTCAGACCTGTCCACTGTCAGATGTTGTCTGTGCTGACTGTCTCACTCACGGTCAGACCTGTCCACTGTCAGATGTTGTCTGTGCTGACTGTCTCACTCACGGTCAGACCTGTCCACTGTCAGATGTTGTCTGTGCTGACTGTCTCACTCACGGTCAGACCTGTCCACTGTCAGATGTTGTCTGTGCTGACTGTCTCACTCACGGTCAGACCTGTCCACTGTGAGATGTTGTCTGTGCTGACTGTCTCACTCACGGTCAGACCTGTCCACTGTCAGATGTTGTCTGTCCTGACTGTCTCACTCACGGTCAGACCTGTCCACTGTCAGATGTTGTCTGTCCTGCCTGTCTCACTCACGGTCAGACCTGTCCACTGTGAGATGTTGTCTGTCCTGACTGTCTCACTCACGGTCAGACCTGTCCACTGTCAGATGTTGTCTGTCCTGACTGTCTCACTCACGGTCAGACCTGTCCACTGTCAGATGTTGTCTGTCCTGTCTCACTCACGGTCAGACCTGTCCACTGTCAGATGTTGTCTGTCCTGTCTCACTCACGGTCAGACCTGTCCACTGTGAGATGTTGTCTGTCCTGTCTCACTCACGGTCAGACCTGTCCACTGTCAGATGTTGTCTGTCCTGTCTCACTCACGGTCAGACCTGTCCACTGTGAGATGTTGTCTGTGCTGACTGTCTCACTCACGGTCAGACCTGTCCACTGTGAGATGTCTGTCCTGACTGTCTCACTCACGGTCAGACCTGTCCACTGTCAGATGTTGTCTGTCCTTCTGACTGTCTCACTCACGGTCAGACCTGTCCACTGTGAGATGTCTGTCCTGACTGTCTCACTCACGGTCAGACCTGTCCACTGTGAGATGTCTGTCCTGACTGTCTCACTCACGGTCAGACCTGTCCACTGTGAGATGTCTGTCTTTCTGTCTCACTCACGGTCAGACCTGTCCACTGTGAGATGTCTGTCTTTCTGTCTCACTCACGGTCAGACCTGTCCACTGTGAGATGTCTGTCCTGACTGTCTCACTCACGGTCAGACCTGTCTACTGTGAGATGTCTGTCCTGACTGTCTCACTCACGGTCAGACCTGTCCACTGTGAGATGTTGTCTGTCTTTCTGACTGTCTCACTCATGGTCAGACCTGTCTACTGTGAGATGTTGTCTGTCTGTCCTGACTGTGTCACTCACGGTCAGACCTGTCCACTGTGAGATGTTGTCTTCCCATCTTTTCCTCTGCCTGTCTGTTCCGCTTGGTCCCTGCACTGCTCCCTGCAGGAAGGTGTTGGCCAGTCCTGGTGAACTTTGATTTGTGCCCCCCTGCTGTATGTGTGTGTGTGTGTGTGTGTGTGTGTGTGTGTGTGTGTGTGCGTGCGTGCGCGCGTCTACAGTTGACTTAATGAAGACTTTGCGCCTTTTAAATATTAGTAGTAGTAGTATTTTTATGTATGTATCTATTATTTTTATTATTTTATTTTATTTTATTTTATTTTTAAATTTAATTTTAATTTAATTTAATTTTTATTTATCTTCTTTTTTCTCAAGGCCTGACTAAGCGCGTTGGGTTACGCTGCTGGTCAGGCATCTACTTGGCAGATGTGGTGTAGCGTATATGGATTTGACCGAACGCAGTGACGCCTCCTTGAGCAACTGATACTGATACTGATAGTGCTGCATAATAACATCAAAACTTCAAATACCAGCAGTGAACGGGAGCTTGGGGCAGGGAGAGAGTGGTGGAGATTTGCCTTTTTTATGGAGGGTACAGGAGTGTGCAATGTTTATATCCAATGCAAAAAAAAAAGATTTTTTTGTTCTTTCATTTTCTTCCTTTTTCATCTCACTTTTCCCCTCACCTATTTGGTATTTTTGTGAAATACCGTGTCCCTCAGTTTTTATATTTAATTCGGTAGATCTGTTATTCTGTTTTATCTTCTTTTTTTTTTTTTGTTTGTTTGTTCCTTTTGTGTTTTAAACGCTTTTTGAAAAAAAAACCCCAAAAAACAACGATTATTCATTTCAGTTGCATCCAGCTTCATCATCATCATCATCATCATCACTCCTCCTCCTACTACTACTACTATTACTATTACAACAACTATTACTTCTTCTTCTTCTTCTACAACTACTAGTACTGCTGCTGCTGCTGCTGCTACTTAAGGGCCGCAAAATTTAATGACAATAGCAGGAATGACAGGTCTGACTGATAAATTTTTGTATGGACAATGTATTGTCAAGGACAACGCCAAGGTTCCCGACTGAGCTGGAATGAGGGATGGATGTACTGTCAAGTTTCATTGTGTCAGTTGTAATGGAAGAGAGTTTTTATTTAGTTCCCATGATCATTGCTTCGGGTTTGTCCGTGTTCAATTGTAATTTATTCAGAGTCATCCAGATTTAACTGTCCAGGAACCAGTCGGATGTTTCTTACAAGAGCGAGGACAATTTTTCAGGGGTGTCACTCTTCTGAAGTTGAGTGTCATCAGCATAAGAACGAGGAACGACATTGTGGAGCTTGATCGTTTCAGCGTGAGGAGAGTGTACAGTGTGGAGAGAACGGGGCCTAAAACAGATCCCTGCGGGACTCCGTGTTCGATTTTAATGGGCTTAGACTTATCAACGATGACAGACTGGAATCGGTCAGTGAGATAAGATTTGAACCAGTTTAGAACAGTGCCGTTGATACCAAATGTAAAATGAAGACGGGAACGAAGGATTGAATGGTCTATCGTGTCAAAGGCGGCTGACAAGTCGAGAAGAGTGAGAAGGGAACTTTTTACCTGAGTCGAACGCTAGCAGTAGATTAATCAGGATGCGGAGGAGAATGAAGAAAAAGAAGAAGAAGAAGAGGAGGAGGAGGAGGAGGAGAACCTCACCACTACAACAGTGACGAGAGCCAAGGGAAACAAACTATACCCAAACAATCAAAACAAAAACAAAACAACACACCCACCACCACCACCAGCACACCATGTCTGGGAAGTCACGTGACGGGACGTGAGTGGACGTGACGAGACGTGGTGTGCCGTGGGGGTGACGTGGCCAACTGTTGGCGAGTGAGCGCGGACCAAGGAGCGCGGGTTCAAATCCCTTGCCAAACACGGCCATGGGAAGGTGGTCTTGGAAGAGTGTGCGAGCTGGAATGTGACAGAGCTTCTTGTCTTCTTCTGGTGTGTGTGTGTGTGTGTGTGTGTGTGTGTGTGTGTGTGTGTGTGTGTGTGTGTGTGTGTGAGTGTGTGTGTGTGTGTGTGCGTGCGCGTGTGCATGTGTGTGTCTCTGTGTGTCAGTGTCTGTGTGTCTGTGTCACTGTCTGTAAGTCTCTGTGTGTGTCTGGGAGGGATGTGTGTGTTTGTGTGTTCCTGTGTTTGCATGTATTTGTCTGTGTGTTTGTGTATGTGTGTGTCTGCGCGCGCGCGCATGCGTGTGTGTATGTGTGTTTGTCTGTGTATGTTTGTACAGTTCGGTGAGTCTGTGTGTTTATCTGTTTGCCGGCCAGTCAGTCTGTATTGTTCCCTCTCTCTCTCTCTCTCTCTCTCTCTCTCTCTCTCTCTCTCTCTCTCTCTCTCTTTCAGACGGGCATAAATGATGTTTCTAAATGGTGCATATCCAACTCTATTGCTCTCCATCCTAAAAAACAACAACAACAAAAAACAAAGAGTATGATTCTAGCACCAAGACAAAAACTTAAAACAACAACAATACAAATCCACTTGTCCTCACTTTGAATGTCGATGACAACTCCATTGAACAGGTCCACGAGCACCGTGTCTTGGGAGTCATAATAGATGATGAACTGAAATGGCAATCACACATTATCTCTGTCTGCACAGAGAGAGAGAGAGAGAGAGAGAGAGAGAGAGAGAGAGAGAGAGAGAGAGAACTCCGAACTCAAAACGTTTTTTTTATTCAAGTATTAAGATTTTCGGCATGGCCCATTCTTCCAATCCACATCAGTTACAATAACACACACACACACACACACACACACACACACACACACACACACACACACACACACACACACACACACACACACACACAGATTGACAGATGGATAAGAGAGAGAGAGAGTGGTGGGGGGGGGGGGAGAGAAATGTGTCATCAGTATCGACAACCTGATGACTAAAGCCACGTTGTTGTTATCATCAAGTCCACGAAGACGGTTGTAATTAATACTAAAATTTCTGCTACCATCACCAACATCATTTATACTACAGCTATTGTCACCACCATGATGGATTGAAATGAATATATTCACGCATGCACACACATTAGAAGAAAATGGAAGAAATGCAAACAAGCAAATAAAACAAAGTGAATGTATAGAAAAAAGGACAAACTAAGAACAAGAGCAAAACAAGAACAAGGAGAAACAATAACAATGTATCCAATAAACATTAATGCCCTCATTGTTACTGCCAACGGTCGCTTCCATATCTGAGTCATTTATGGTTAGAAAGATTGAAGATATTTGACTTGAAAGTAGGTAGAAAACTGCTCGTTTGTATATGTACAGGGAGTGAGTTCCATAGGGACTGGAAGAATGGGCCATGCCTAAAACTTTAATACTTGAATAAAAAACGTTTTGAGTTCTCTGTCTATCTCTCTCTCTCTCTGTCTCTCTCTCTGTCTGTCTCTCTCTCTGTCTCTGTCTCTCTCTGTGTGTGTGTCTCTCTCTCTGTCTGTCTCTCTCTGTCTCTGTCTGTCTCTCTCTGTCTGTCTGTCTGTCTGTCTGTCTCTCTCTCTGTGTCTGTCTCTCTCATTCTCCACCCAGTCTTTCTTCTTCTGTTTCTCTCCCTTCATTCTTACTTTCTCTCTCCTCCATTACTGTATCATTTGTACATGTCCTTGTAATATCCTATAAGTTATTGATATATAGAATCATGTGATGTAGAGAAAGATTTTTGATTGTATTAACTTGAAAAATGGATGGTCATGAGTTAATCTATCTACAAGCTGGTTTTTTTCTGTTTGATTTTGTGTAATTGTTTTCACCATTATTGTTCTGATTGTACCCCCATGTCACTAGAGCTGTACAGCTAATGACATTAAATATTTCAGTGTTCAGTGTTCTCTTTCTGTCTGTCTGCTTGTCTGTCTGTCTGTCTGTCTCTCTCTCTCTCTGAATATTTTTCTCACTCGTCTGAGTTTTGTGGAAGTCCACTCAGACATCTTCAGCACAATCTGCAATATCCCACCACGGTAATTTCTATACAAGTAATGTAAGTAAAATCTTTTTTTATTTTTTTTTTTTATTTAACGGAATTCTCTTATGACATTTTCATCAGATGTGTGATGGCATGGCCAAACCTGGAAAGCCTCGTGTAACACAATACCTAATTACACAGTGCCATCATCAGTCGATGTCATCGATAAAGCAAACAGGAATAAACGTGGGCATGCAGTGTTGTAACAAAAAAAAACAACAACACTTGTCAGTTCAGTGTCGTGTCGCCAGGGGGAATAACTATCCAGTCTCATGATCACTTCAGAAGACTTGGTGCTAATTTTAGCAGTTATCGCCCCTTATTCGTAAGAAGCTCCATCAGCGAAAAGTCAGTGTGTGTGTGTGTTGTGTGTGTGTGTGTGTGTGTGTGTGTGAGAGAGAGAGAGAGAGAGAGAGAGAGAGAGAGAGAGAGAGAGAGAGAGTGTGTGTGTGTGTTACTGAATAATGATTGAAGTAAAATGAATGACTGAATTAATGATTGCTTCATACTTAGATGCAAACCAGTGACACTGAAACTAGCATCGCTATAATTTATAAAAGAATCATTAAATCATTAAGTATTGACAATCTGATCAGTCCATAAATAATCTGGATCGACAAATCAAGCAATATCACTAAGTGAATAAATCCAGATCATGCGTTCAATGTATGAATGTGTGTGTGTGTGTGTGTGTGTGTGTGTGTGTGTGTGTGTGTGTGTGTGTGTGTGTGTGTGAGTGTGGTTTTAGTGCGTTTGTGTGCGTTGTGCGTGCGTGTGTGCTGTTCTCGATACCCCACCCCACCCCCGTGTACAGTACAACCATGTTATATTTTCTGGGTAAACTGAAAGGATTTTAGTAATTACTGTATATGTTTCATGTGTTGGGTTTTGTCCGTTTTTTTGCGGTTTCATTTTAAAGTGCGTGCAGTCTCTCCGTTTTACTGGCGTCAGTGACAAAAATGCTTTGGAAATTCTGACTGGCAAGCATCGTCAAAGTTGTCATCATGATCTTATCTTCTCCCCCTCCACTAGACCTTGAGTGGTATCTGGACGCTAGTCATTCGGATGAGACGATTAACCGAGGTCCCGTGCCGTGCAGCACTTCACTTGTGCACTTAGCGCACGTAAAAGAACCCACGGCAACAAAAAAGGGTTGTTCCTGGCAAAATTCTGTAGAAAAATCCACTTCAATCATCATGATAGGAAAAACAAATAAAACTGCACGCAGTAACTTGAAAAATACAAAAGTACAAAAAAAGAAAAGAAAAGAAAAAGAAAAAGAAAAAAAAAAGGTAGTGCTCTCAACTTGATGTAGCGACGGGCTCTCCCTGAGGAGAGCAGCTCGAATTTCACACAGAGAAATCTGTTGTGGGGAAAAAAAAAAAAAAAAAAAAAAAGAAGAAGAAGAAAAAAAGAGAGAAATACAGAAATACAGATGGCATCCGGACAACGTAAAAGTCGATCCGATTCATGGCGCGGCGGTCCGTGGTTTTATTCCGCCCTGGAAAAGAAATGAACTATCCCGTTACTCAGCGACCAGCTGTCCAGTTTATTATTGTTTCGCTCATGTTGTTCCGGTCACGGCAACTGATAAACCCAGCTGTTTTCTAAATTAGTTTGTCATTTAATCCCCGAGTCCAGATGCTACACACAGTGGAATACTCACTGGCAGATTTGTTGCTCATAAAACTGAAACTGAACCAAAACAGTCCAGAGAACTGAAACAAACCCGGCGGGTCCAGATCACGTGTTTCCACATTGGAACAAGTGACAGAGATGCAGTTCATGTATGATTACCCAACACACACACACACACGCGCGCGCGCGCGCACGCATACATACGGCACACTATTGAGCAGCACATTGGATGAGGCAGGGCGGAAGAGACCCAGTGACCTTGGAAACCCACGTGACTGACCGACAAAGGCAGCTTGTTCCACACCACTGCACCAAGACACGTGGAAGAAAGACTTGAGCTTTGACCTTCAACCTGTTTCTTTCTGACTGGTCAGCACTCATGATTCGGCAGACCGAGTTAATTAGTAAACAGCATGGAGACAGTATCCAACAATGACTCAAGGCTGCCTTTGCTGTAAACTGTCCGAAACGTGACATCTCATTAACCCAATGTTCCGTTTACTACTGTAAATAGTAATATATATCTGTCAACTGTGATCCCCCCGGCATTGGTCCATTCAATAAATTTTACTAGTGTCAGTGTCAATGTTCCGTTTACTACTACCGTAGTTCAAACGTAAGAATAATAATAATGATAAAAATTATTTTTAAAATGCTAATGAAGCCGTTGTTCTCCAGGTACGCGCGCACGCACACACACACACACACACACAGACAGAGGGGCAGACGGAAACTGCTCGCGAGAGACTGAGAAAGTGAGATAGAAACATAAACAGCATGACACTGAAGAAATCGCAACTACCGTATAGACCTCAATACAAGCACGCGCAAGTCTCTCTCTGCCTCCGTGCGCATGTAAATTCCTTGACAAACTTCAAAATGTATTTATCGAAGATATTGATGCTGTTGTGCGTTCTTTAGTTAAACGTACATCAATAAAAAAAAAAATAATGTGATTTTCGATGAAAATCCATCCCCAAACGACGTTCCCGACCACACGTTCCCCTCTGTTGTTTTGTGTGAGGCGTGTACGTTTTGAATCCATGTCGCGTGCTCGCGCGCAGGCGGAAGGTCTTGCTGGGGCATGACTATTCAAGGAGTGCTGACAAGCCACGTGTTGTTCCATTGTAATGGAAGGGAAAAAAGGACTGCAGCCGATGCTACGGAATGTTTTTCACCAACTTCTGAGGTTTCGCGGTCGGATTGTTTTTGAACTCTGACGTTCGTCTGAGTTGACCCCAAGTGACCCGACTTGCAGCAAAGACAAAGCAGCCAGCTCGGTGGAGGTCTATTCTTAGACACGCGAGTGAATGCCAGCGACTCGGACCTTGATCCCTGCACGCATTTTGGTTCGCTGTCGACCAATCACAGCAGGGGTTAGAACGGGGTCGCCCACAACAGAAAACGTGCTTCCGCCAGCATCATCAACTCAGAGCGAGCAGACGTAAACTTAGAATGGGTCAAAACAGACCCTCCTTTCTCCGTATATACTCTTTATATCGCCATAAACGGTTTCAATGTGAGTTTTGTTTTAGTTAACCACCACTTTTCGTCAAAAACGCTTGTTTTTGAATGTTTTGTGAAAGACGCACTGCTGGTGTTATTTGGATTCCGTTTTTATTTTTTTTATTTTCACCCTCTCTCTCATTGCAGCTGGTTTCTTTCTTTCCTTTTTGGCCAAGAAAAAAAATTGCATAGTCAGCTGATTGAACCACAGGAACTAAAATTCGGTGTTTTTGATTCTCTTACCAGAGGGGAAAAAAAATCAGCGGGATAGTGTTTCTGTTTTTTGTCGTTCCGCCCATCCCCCCCACAAAAAGCCATGGCTCTGCGTGCATGCGTCCGATGCAATGATTTGCACAAGGTGGCACAGTGCACCAGCCTACAACAAGCAGCTGTTCAGTTTTCTCGAGCTCTAACAACAAAAGAAAGCCTTGAAGAAAGAGAGAGATCACAGTCGGTCACCTCTTTCTACTACCAAAGCGCCATCGACCAAGCAGCTTCCAAGGTTGGTATCCGACCAAAGTTTCATATCCAGTTAGAAGTGCATTCATTGTTGTTCTGTTTTGCTTTTTCATAAATCGGTTATATGCATCGTTCAGATATTTTGAAAAAAGATATGACCATTGTTTTCATTCTGTTACCAAAATCAGTGTTGATGACAGCAAGTGATAGAGCATTTTAAGAAGGTATTTAATTTTTTTTTTCTCCTGGCGATGGAAATGATTATCTATGATTTTTTAAAGCAAATTTA
>NC_134904.1:41284147-41286647 GCF_041734735.1 Babylonia areolata | reverse complement strand
CAGAAACAGGCAGCTGGAGAGAAAGGAGGCTTCTGATACGAAAATTCCCTTGCTACCTGTACAAGGAGAGTGATTTGTTGTATACAGTAGAAGGCAAAGTTGGTCAGGTGTGTGACTTGTGTTCCAGTGTTCACCAGTGAACAGGGTTCGAGGCCCAGTTTCTGCATGGTGTTGTGTCCTCAGGAAAGGCACTTTACTCAAGCTTTCCTCACTCCACCCAGGTGTGAATGGCTATCTGACTTCGAGTAGGAAAGGTGATTAAGTTAAAACGGTGGAAGGAAAGGGTTGAGCCCCACCCTCCATGCCGAGCACCAGACACAGTGGATATGAGTTCACTGCCCCACCTTGCTATGCCGAGCCCAGTCACAGTGGATATGAGTTCACTGCCCCACCTTGCTATGCCCCCAGACACAGTGGATATGAGTTCACTGTGCCACCCTCCATGCCGAGCCGCAGACACAGTGGATATGAGTTCACTGCCCCACCTTGCTATGCCCCCAGACACAGTGGATATGAGTTCACTGCCCCACCCTGCTATGCCCCCAGACACAGTGGATATGAGTTCACTGCCCCACCTTGCTATGCCGAGCCCCAGACACAGTGGATATGAGTTCACTGCCCCACCTTGCTATGCCAAGCCCCAGACACAGTGGATATGAGTTCACTGCCCCACCCTGCTATGCCCCCAGACACAGTGGATATGAGTTCACTGCCCCACCTTGCTATGCCCCCAGACACAGTGGATATGAGTTCACTGCCCCACCTTGCTATGCCAAGCCCCAGACACAGTGGATATGAGTTCAGTGCCCCACCCTGCTATGCCCCCAGACACAGTGGATATGAGTTCACTGCCCCACCCTGCTATGCCCCCAGACACAGAGGATATGAGTTCAGTGCCCCACCTTGCTATGCCCCCAGACACAGTGGATATGAGTTCACAGCCCCACCCTGCTATGCCCCCAGACACAGTGGATATGAGTTCACTGCCCCACCTTGCTATGCCGAGCCCCAGACACAGTGGATATGAAACCACCAAAAACAACAACATTGACAGCAGCAAGAAGAAAGCATGAAACAAGCACAACAGCTGTAGGTGTTATCAAGATAACAGACACACGACTTCAAGCCACTGCTGCTGTCTTGCGCTCCCCATGAGGCAAATTATCATAAGGTGCCATAGGCTTTTTACTGCAACCGTAGGGGCAGTGCATTGATATTGACTGTGATAGGGCACAGTACAGTAAGGCGGGAACCAACCCTCTTTGTTTTCCATTCAAAACAAAACAAGGAGAAACATGGGTTTCTAGAAAGACCCAACACGTCCGACCCCAATGTCAGCAGGTTGTGACCCACACTGTGTCAGGAATGTCAGTACGTAGCGTTCAGTGCCCTCTCTGCCCTGCCAAGTATAGGAGTGTCAAGGTCAACGCCAAAAACCAACAACGCCCCCCCCCCCCCCCCAAACCCCCTAGTCCTCCCCCCAGCCGCCCCCCCCCCTCCCAACTCTCGTCTCGGCTTCTATTCCTCCCTCATGCCACCACTGTGCTCCTCATTTATCTTCCCACTATGTCTTCAGTACACAATGTTAAGGCCAAACTTTGGCCAAGATCCTTGTTCTTCAGTGCTACCAGATAACTGTGGAATTGAGCCAGTTACGTTTAGAGCAACCGATAATGCTTTGCCTGTTAATACAGCGTTTCGACAATTTACCCGGAAATGAAGGAATCTGTGATGAGTGCTTCACGAACGACATTGCTGTTGAGGTCCATTTCTTTGTGTGCCCTTCTGACAAAAATGTTTATATCAATATAGATATTAAGCAGCCTGCTTTAACTCCATTAAGTCCCACTTACTGTTTTCTGAAGAAGAAGAAAAAAGAATATTGCCAGAATTTAATCAATTGTTTCTTCTATTTTCGATAAAATTTTGATTTTTGATACGGAAAAGAATTCTGTCAATTGCTAATGAAAAAAATTAATGTTCATGTGTAATTGCGCGTTATCGCGACTGGTTGTTTTGTTTTGTTGTTGTTGATGTTGTTGTTTTTAACAAAACGTTTTTTGTTTGTGTGGTATGTATCGGGTGTCCCCCCAAAAGTGAACCGCTTTTTGACAAGTATTTTCTCAGTAATAGGTCAACCGAATTCATTGAAAATTTTCACACAGTAACCTTCGGGTATTATCAGCAAGTCTGCAAAATATCTAAAAGTTCGGACGCAAATTATGCGAGTATTGTCAAATTCAAAACAGCATGTCAAAAAATCGAATATCACAGCTGTGCAATGTGACCTTCATCGTGTTCATGCCTGCTGCCAGGTGTTGGTATCTGTCAATCAGTGTCAGTCTAAAAATAGCATGTCCGGGTGTCCAAGTCTATTGATTTTGTTGTTGTCTGTATCCAATATCAGTTCTGTCCAAAGTTTCAGTTGTGATAAGGTTACCATTGAAAACTGTTTCAAGGAGAAAGGTTGGGGTGCCGGAAGAAGGATCGTAAAGGAATT
>NC_134904.1:41194147-41274147 GCF_041734735.1 Babylonia areolata | reverse complement strand
CGTTGGACTTGTGATCCAGTGTTGACCTGTGATCAGGGCGTTGGACTTGTGATCCATTGTTCACCTGTGATCAGGGCGTTGGACTTGTGATCCAGTGTTGACCTGTGATGAGGGCGTTGGACTTGTGATCCAGTGTTGACCTGTGATGAGGGCGTTGGACTTGTGATCCAGTGTTGACCTGTGATGAGGGCGTTGGACTTGTGATCCAGTGTTGACCTGTGATCAGGGCGTTGGACTTGTGATCCAGTGTTGACCTGTGATGAGGGCGTTGGACTTGTGATGCAGTGTTGACCTGTGATGAGGGTTCAGGCTTGTATCCAGGGTGTTGACCTGTGGACAGCACCGTTGATTGCTGATCCAGGTGATGTGATGGGGTCTGACTTGTTGGATGAGGATTGGACCTGTGATCAGGCCGTTGGACATTGTGTGAATCCAATGTTGACCTGTGATCAGGGCGTTGGACTTGTGATCCAGTGTTGACCTGTGATGAGGGCGTTGGACTTGTGATGCAGTGTTGACCTGTGATGAGGGCGTTGGACTTGTGATCCAGTGTTGACCTGTGATGAGGGTTCAAGGCCGCCTTTCGGCATGGTGTTGTGTCCTAGGGGACAGCACCTTCCTCCGATTCTCCTCACTCCAGGTGTGAGTGGGTACCTGACTTGTTTGGGGAGGAGAGGATTGGGCCACCTCCCTGTGCTGAGCCCTGGACACATTGAATGTGAATTCACAACCTCTTTGGTTGTCAAAGGCAAAGGAACCTTTAACCTTAAGTTAAAGTGAGTGGTAATGTTCACCTTTTGAAGACATTGTGAAACTTTGTCATGCCAGACATATGCCAATAAAGCAAGATGGGAGTTTGTCAGGGAAAAAAGGAAAGAAAATAAGAACTGAGGACAAGTAGGGAGGAAGGGATGGAGTCGACAGGTGGGGAGGGATGGGGTGGATGGACAGGTGGGGAGGGATAGGGTGGATGGACAGGTGGGGAGGGATGGGATGGATGGACAGGTGGGGAGGGATAGGGTGGATGGACAGGTGGGGAGGGATGGGGTGGATGGACAGGAGGGATAGGGTGGATGGACAGGAGGGATAGGGTGGATGGACAGGTGGGGAGGGATAGGGTGGATGGACAGGAGTGATAGGGTGGATGGACAGGTGGGATGGGGTGGATGGACAGGTGGGGAGGGATAGGGTGGATGGACAGGAGGGATGGGGTGGATGGACAGGTGGGGAGGGATAGGGTGGATGGACAGGTGGGGAGGGATAGGGTGGATGGACAGGAGGGATGGGGTGGATGGACAGGAGGGATGGGGTGGATGGACAGGTGGGGAGGGATAGGGTGGATGGACAGGAGGGATGGGGTGGATGGACAGGAGGGATGGGGTGGATGGACAGGAGGGATAGGGTGGATGGACAGGTGGGGAGGGATAGGGTGGATGGACAGGAGGGATGGGGTGGATGGACAGGAGGGATGGGGTGGATGGACAGGAGGGATAGGGTGGATGGACAGGTGGGGAGGGATGGGGTGGATGGACAGGTGGGGAGGGATAGGGTGGATGGACAGGTGGGAGGGATGGGGTGGATGGACAGGAGGGATGGGGTGGATGGACAGGAGGGATAGGGTGGATGGACAGGTGGGGAGGGATGGGGTGGATGGACAGGTGGGGAGGGATAGGGTGGATGGACAGGAGGGATGGCGTGGATGGACAGGAGGGATGGGGTGGATGGACAGGTGGGGAGGGATAGGATGGATGGACAGGAGGGATGGGGTGGATGGACAGGTGGGGAGGGATAGGGTGGATGGACAGGAGGGATGGGGTGGATGGACAGGTGGGGAGGGATAGGGTGGATGGACAGGAGGGATGGGGTGGATGGACAGGTGGGGAGGGATGGGATGGATGGACAGGAAGGATAGGGTGGATGGACAGGTGGGGAGGGATGGAGTGGATGGACAGGTGGGGAGGGATAGGGTGGATGGACAGGTGGGGAGGGATGGGGTGGATGGACAGGTGGGGAGGGATGGGGTGGATGGACAGGTGGGGAGGGATGGGGTGGATGGACAGGTGGGGAGGGATGGGGTGGATGGACAGGTGGGATGGGGTGGATGGATAGGAGAGATGGAGTGGATGGACAGGTGGGGAGGGATGGGGTGGATGGACAGGTGGGGAGGGATGGGGTGGATGGACAGGTGGGATGGGGTGGATGGATAGGAGAGATGGAGTGGATGGACAGGTGGGGAGGGATGGGGTGGATGGACAAGAGGGATGGGGTGGAACAGGTGGGAAGAGATGTGATGTATGTATTGTATGTAATGTGAAAATATATGCCTGTATGTATAGACTAAGTGAGACGTGTGGTGTGGTGTGGACAGCTGTGTATGTGTTTCAGAGAAGTGCCCAGTACCTGAGCAAAGAGCTGCCTGTTCGCATCGCTCACCGCATCGCTGGCTTTCGCCACCTGCCCTTCATTGTGGGTTGCAACCCCACCATACTGCAAGTGGTAGGTTCTGATATTGTGTTCCTCTACTGCAACCCCACCATATTGCAAGTGGTAGGTTCTGATATTGTGTCTACTGCAACCCCGCCATACTGCAAGTGGTAGGTTCTGATATTGTGTCTACTGCAACCCCGCCATACTGCAAGTGGTAGGTTCTGATATTGTGTCTACTGCAACCCCGCCATATTGCAAGTGGTAGGTTCTGATATTGTGTCTACTGCAACCCCACCATATTGCAAGTGGTAGGTTCTGATATTGTGTCTACTGCAACCCCGCCATACTGCAAGTGGTAGGTTCTGATATTGTGTCTACTGCAACCCCGCCATACTGCAAGTGGTAGGTTCTGATATTGTGTTCCTCTACTGCAACCCCACCATATTGCAAGTGGTAGGTTCTGATATTGTGTTCCTCTACTGCAACCCCGCCATACTGCAAGTGGTAGGTTCTGATATTGTGTTCCTCTACTGCAACCCCACCATATTGCAAGTGGTAGGTTCTGATATTGTGTCTACTGCAACCCTGCCATACTGCAAGTGGTAGGTTCTGATATTGTGTTCCTCTACTGCAACCCCACCATATTGCAAGTGGTAGGTTCTGATATTGTGTCTACTGCAACCCCGCCATACTGCAAGTGGTAGGTTCTGATATTGTGTTCTTCTACTGCAACCCCACCATACTGCATGTGGTAGGTTCTGATATTGTGTCTACTGTAACGCCGCCATACTGCAAGTGGTAGGTTCTGATATTGTGTCTACTGTAACGCCGCCATACTACAAGTGGTAGGTTCTGATATTGTGTCTACTGTATCGCCGCCATACTACAAGTGGTAGGTTCTGATATTGTGTCTACTGTAACGCCGCCATACTACAAGTGGTAGGTTCTGATATTGTGTCTACTGTAACGCCGCCATACTACAAGTGGTAGGTTCTGATATTGTGTCTACTGTAACGCCGCCATACTACAAGTGGTAGGTTCTGATATTGTTTCTAATGCAACCCCACCATACTGCAAGTGGTAGGTTCTGATATTGTGTCTACTGCAACCCCACCATACTGCAAGTGGTAGGTTCTGATATTGGGTCGCTCTGCATTGGTGTGCATGCCAGGGCAGCTTCTGTGATGGCAGTTGTGTTGTCTGCTTTGGGTACATTTTGGATGTGTGTGTGTGTGTGTGTGTGTGTGTGTGCAAGACCAGACATTGTTCACAAGTTGCTGTAGATCGCATGGACCATTATTACAACTGTCAGCTATCAGCTGGCACAGAACACATATCTTTTTGTGTCTACTTTGGGAAAAAGCATTTGAGCTGAAATTGATGCTGGCCCTGTTTCATTTCATTCCTCTTTGATGAGCAGTTTTTGTGCTGTCAGATGAATTATTCTCTGTGCCAGCTGCTCCTGACATCTGATAATGAATGTTTTCTCTGAATCAAAAGGCAGGACCAGCTGCAGTTTGTGTTTGTGGGCATTTTTGTTGGTGTTGTATTCGTTTGTTTGTCAGTCACTGTTATTTTTGTGGGATCTTTTTAGGAGTTATGGCTTCCATGAACACTGGAGCCTTTGTTTTTTTAAGGGGGTGATTAAATAATAGTTTGCAGACATCACACACACACACACACATGCATGCACATGCACACAATCACACACACACACACTCACCCATCCACACAGACACTCACACACACACACACACACACACACACACACACACACACACACACACACACACACACACACACACACACCTGTTTCATTAAATGACAACCCCATAGCCCTGACCCCAGTTGTCATGAAATGTTTAGAACGCATCGTCTTGAAACATGTTCTAGCATACACAACACCATTCCATGATTAATACCAGTTTGCATCCAGATCCAACTGGAGTACGACTGATGCCACACTTACACTCTTGTACCATGCATACACTCATCTGGAGAAACCAGATTCTTTAGTTTGCATTTTATTTATTGACTTTTCATCTGCATTTAACACCATTCAGCCACATCTCCTGGTCCGTAAGCTTCTTTCATTCAACATCAGTACAAACCTCATTTTATGGGTGAACAGTTTTCTTGTTCAGAGAACTCAGTCAGTCCATTTTGGACAAGCTCTGTCTTCTGTGAAGACAACTTCCACAGGTGCCCCTCAAGGTACAGTTTTTGCACCTGTTCTCTTCACATTGTATACAAATGACTGTACTGGCTCAGTCACAACTCCTTTAATTAAGTATTCTGATGACTCATCCCTGGGAGATCTTTCAAATTCTGATGCTGTTTATTTCGAGCAAGTTAAAAAAAATTTCCTCCTGGTGTAAAGATAACTATTTACATCTTAATGTTCAGAAAACTAAAGAAATGGTAACTGATTTCAGAAAAAGTGCCTCTCCAGTTCCTGACCTGTTCATCAATGATACAAAGGTTGAAAGAGCGCATGAATATAAATACCCACGGACTATTCGTGATAAGCTGAATTTTACTCCTAATACAAATTTTATTCACAAAAAATGCCAGTCTCACATCTGTTGTCTGCAGAAACTCAGAAACATCAGAGTAGACTTGAAAGTACTTCAAGGATTTTATAGATGTTTTATTGAGTCTGTGTTAACTTTCTCTTTTATGTGCTGGGATGGTGGTCTCGCTGTGAAGAATAAGAATATACTGAACCAGACTGTGAATGTGTGCAGTAAGGTCGTGGGAGTGAGACAGGACAGCTTGAGCGAACTGCACAATGCCAGAGTACGACAGAAAGCCAAATGCATTACAAGTGACAGCAGCCATACGCTGGCAAATTATTACCAACTCTTACCTTCAAGCAAACGCTTTGCTTCTGTGTCCCAAAATTTAAAACAAACAGAACCAAATGCAGCTTTATTCCAACCTCAGTTCAGCTGTTAAACAGCAATAATTAATAATCAGGTCTGTGATTAAAAAATGTATGCCAGAGTGTGTGCATGTGGAATGTGACATCTCAAATCAAAGTATTGTTGAATTGCATTGTTATTACATATCTTATGTCTACTTTTAGTATGCTGTTTTATGCCAGTTTTGTTCCTATCCTTTAACTGACTGCATTACACCTGTATGGCTGTGATGATGTATGTATGATTTACTCTAAGTTACCTTTTAAAAGTTTCTGTTGTTGTTTTCTGTTTTTCTGTGTCATCTGACGTAATGTGTTGTGGTTTACTTTTTGTTTTTCTGTGTCATCTGACATGATGTTCATGGTTTACTTTTTGTTTTTCTGTGGCCTCTGACATGATGTTCATGGTTTATTTTTTGTTTTTCTGTGGCCTCTGACATGATGTTCGTGGTTTTTTTGTTTTTCTGTGGCCTCTGACATGATGTTCATGGTTTATTTTTTGTTTTTCTGTGGCCTCTGACATGATGTTCATGGTTTATTTTTTGTTTTTCTGTGTCATCTGACATGATGTTCATGGTTTATTTTTTGTTTTTCTGTGTCATCTGACATGATTTCATGGTTTATTTTTTGTTTTTCTGTGGCCTCTGACATGATGTTCATGGTTTACTTTTTGTTTTTCTGTGTCATCTGACATGATGTTCATGGTTTCAGCACGAACTGTACATCCGGGCCTTTCACATCTTGTCCAGCTTTCCTGTGGTGAGTTTAACCCTTTGTGCGATGTCTGCACTGTACATTGTTTTGTATTTTACTCTTTCCTGTGGTGAGTTTAACCCTTTGTGTGATGTCTGCACTGTACATTGTTTTGTATTTTACAATCACTTTCCTGTGGTGAGTTTAACCCTTTGTGCGATGTCTGCACTGTACATTGTTTTGTATTTTACTCTTTCCTGTGGTGAGTTTAACCCTTTGTGTGATGTCTGCACTGTACATTGTTTTGTATTTTACAATCACTTTCCTGTGGTGGGTTTAACCCTTTGTGTGATGCATGCACTCTACATTGTTTTGTAGAGAATTCTTCTACCAAATTTTGCCAGGGGAATTTCTCCTTTTGCTGTTGGGTTCTTTTGCACAAAATATATCCTTAACACAGGACCTTCGTTCATTGTCTCATCCAAAAGAACTAGCATTCAGACCACCACCTAGGGTCTAGTGGAGGGTGAGAAAATGTTGGCAAGTGTGGGATTCAGTCTCACACACAGATCTCTGGCTGCCTGGCAGATGCATAGCACAGGCCACCAGTGCACACGGATGGTGAATGCAGGGTGGTCTGTGTGAACTGGGTCAAATATGGCAGCTCTGTCACTGATCACTTCTTCAGCTTTTGTGGCATTCATTTGTGGGGTGTGTGTGTGTGTGTGTGTGTGTGTGTGTGTGTGTGTGTGTGTGTGTGTGTGTGTGCATGCAAGTTTGTGTGTATATATGTGTGCTTTGTGTCTGACATGTTACAGTAAAGCTGTGAGAGAGGTTTGAAAGTGCAGTAAAATGTGCTATTATTATTATTATTATTATTGTTTTGGTTGTTCTTATTATTTAATTGTTAATTATCCTCTTTCACTAGTTCCCCCTAACTCTGTCTGTCTTATCTGCCTGTCTGTCTGTCCGTCTCTCTCTCCCTCTCTCACACACACGCACGCACGCACGCACACAGTTTACATGCAATTATTTCTCAACCACCCTTCCCTCTCCACCTCCTGTGTCCCCACTTCCTTCTCTCTGGATGCCCCCTCCCTGTTTTCCCCTCCCATGTAATATAATATCAAAGTGGAAAGAGGTTAGAGTGAAGACTCCTTCTCACACTGGGTTGTGGTGTCACAGATCAGCAGTCTGGAGGAGGAGGAGAAGTACTCCGAGACCCTGCGACAGCTGTTGGACGACCACAAGGATGTGGTCACTCTGCTGGCCGAGGGATTCAGTCAGGTCCGCAAACACATCACGGTCAGTGGTTCTCTTGTTTGCTGGTGGTTTGCGTCTTGTGGCATGGTCAGCAAAGGATGAGAAATGATGTTGAAGTGATTATGTGGAAAGACACTTCAAGGAAGTTAGTCAGCACCAGCCACTCAAAGCCAGCAGTCACCCCACTGGGTGTCAGGATCTATAATAATTTTTTATTTCAATCTCTTACATCTGTGTATTATAATTCTGCATTAGGTTTGTTTTATTTCATAATTCATTCCTTTCATTCATTCATGTGTAGATTGCTGTGTTGGGTGGAGGGCTAAGCTGACAGTCAAAATGCTGCAAGTTGGAATCGCTCAAACCCAGACATAAATATTGGTATTTTTACTGCCCATCTTAATTAAGATGTTGGTGTTGTGATGGTGTCAGTGCAGTGACAGACATCCCCCACCCCCATCCCCCCTCTTTCCTGGGCTGGTTATAACTCCCTGTGAGCCATATCACCAGAGGTGGTGTCAGTGTAGTGTTAGACTCCCCCCCCCCCCCTCCTCTTCCTGCAAAATTCCCTGGGATGGTTATAACTCCCTGTGGGCCATATCACCAGAGGTGGTGTCAGTGTAGTGTTAGACTCCCCCCCCCCCCCTCCTCCAAAATTCCCTGGGATGGTTATAACTCCCTGTGGGCCATATCACCAGAGGTGGTGTCAGTGTAGTGTTAGACTCCCCCCCCCCTCCTCCAAAATTCCCTGGGATGGTTATAACTCCCTGTCGGCCATATCACCAGAGGTGGTGTCAGTGTAGTGTTAGACTCCCCCCCCCCCCCCTCCTCCAAAATTCCCTGGGATGGTTATAACTCCCTGTGGGCCATATCACCAGAGGTGGTGTCAGTGTAGTGTTAGACTCCCCCCCCCCCCCCCTCCTCCAAAATTCCCTGGGATGGTTATAACTCCCTGTCGGCCATATCACCAGAGGTGGGCGTCAGTGGAAAACCGAAATGTAACTATGACTTAATGATTGTCTTGTCTGTTTTTTTTCTGTGTGTGCTTGTGCTATGTTCTGCTTTCTGCTTTCAGCCCTGTTGGGATCTGCATGACGTTAGACACACATATTACACGACGCTTTCTTTGAAGGCCTTGTTTCATGATGTCCCTCCGTGGACGCTGATGGACTTCTTGAAAGAAGTGAACATTTTTAATCAGATTTGAAGGTTTTAAACTATGGAAGTTTTTTTTAAACTTTGAGTGGAAAGTTTGAAGCGGTGATTCGTTTTAATTGTTTGTTTTTTACCCATGTAGTAGTTATTAACGTGGCAATAGCCTTGAGATGGCCTTAGTGGTCGGCGAGGCTCTAAGCACCATAATTTCATTTCATTCTGCTTTCAGCCTGTCATGGCATGTATTTGAACAGTGATGTTCATGTTCTGTGTTTTGGCCTGGTTGTTGAGTGGTGAGGGTGGTGTGTGTGTTGACAGGATGAGAACTTGATCCGCACATTCCTGGACCGAACTCTGACCTCTCGCCTGGGGATCCGAATGCTGGCTGAACATCACCTGTCTCTGCACGACGAGAAGGTCAGTCAGTCCATCAGTGAGTGAGTCGGTCAGTCAGTGTGAGTGTGAGAATGAGTCAGTCGGTCAGTGTGAGTGTGATAATGAGTCGGTCAGTCAGTGAGTGTGAGAATGAGTCGGTCAGTCAGTGTGAGTGTGATAATGAGTCAGTCAGTGAGTGTGAGAATGAGTCGGTCAGTCAGTGAGTGTGAGAATGAGTCAGTCGGTCAGTGTGAGTGTGAGAATGAGTCGGTCAGTCAGTGTGAGAATGAGTCAGTCAGTCAGTGTGAGAATGAGTCGGTCAGTCAGTGTGAGAATGAGTCGGTCAGTCAGTGTGAGTGTGATAATGAGTCAGTCAGTCTGTGTGAGAATGAGTCGGTCAGTCAGTGAGTGTGAGAATGAGTCGGTCAGTCAGTGAGTGTGAGAATGAGTCGGTCAGTTAGAATGAGTCGGTCAGTCAGTGTGAGAATGAGTCGGTCAGTCAGTGAGTGTGAGAATGAGTCGGTCAGTCAGTCAGTGTGAGAATGAGTCGGTCAGTCAGTGTGAGAATGAGTCGGTCAGTGAGTGTGAGAATGAGTCGGTCAGTCAGTCAGTGTGAGAATGAGTCGGTCAGTGAGTGTGAGAATGAGTCGGTCAGTCAGTCAGTGTGAGAATGAGTCGGTCAGTCAGTCAGTGTGAGAATGAGTCGGTCAGTCAGTCAGTGTGAGAATAAGTCGGTCAGTCAGTCAGTGTGAGAATGAGTCGGTCAGTGAGTGTGAGAATGAGTCGGTCAGTCAGTCAGTGTGAGAATGAGTCGGTCAGTGAGTGTGAGAATGAGTCGGTCAGTCAGTGAGTCAGTCAGGGCTCCCACTTTTCCATGAATTCATGGATTACAGCAAAAAGTAAAAATGATATTCAGAAAAAAAAGAAAGAAAACCAAAAAAACTCAGCCCCCAAAAAAGTGTCACTTGGATCCTGGAAGCACTGGCAGTGTGCGCTAGCAGACGAAGCAGAAATCAGGAAATTTCCCGTAAAAATCTGTTTCATGAGAGCAGGTGGTCGCTATTAATTTTTGTCAGACTGGTTGAATTCAAAAGCAAGGAAAAATGTCACGCTCTGACATCATGGTGTCGGCAAGATGCTGCAAAAGTTAAAATTTATGGCAGGAAGTGCTATATATGTGCTCCATTTTGTGTCAGATTGCATCATTTTAAATGAAAATTTCAAATTGTTTTCCTCAGTTGGAGTCCTGGTTGATGAGTCAGTGACAGTGAGTCTCCCCCTTCACTGATTTATTTTGCAAAGCATTCCCTTCGCTTTGTTTCAAAGTCACATTTTTCAAAAAATTATTTCATGATGATAAATTGAATAAGCAACAACTGCTTTTCTTTTTTTTAGTTGACGCCTAACCATATATGAAAAGAAAAGAAAAAACAACCAAAAAGAAAACATCAGTTGTGTGTGTGTGCTTGGATGGCTGTCTTTTCATGAGAGCAGCCCGAATTTCACACAGAGAAATCTGTTGTGATAAAAAGAACAAAAAGAAATACAAATACAAATTTTGGTGTGCTGTGCTTGAGTCATGGGAATGGAGAGGGTACAGTACAGTGAGTTGCATTGTGCAGTACTGTATGTGCGACAAGAAAAGGAAATGATTATTTGTGGTTTAAGAGTGTCCTGGACACTCTTAAACCACAAATAATCATTTCCTTTTCTTGTCGCACATACAGGAGTAACTAGTGTGTCAGTACAGAAAACACAACAACAATAAGAAGGGAAAAAAAAGGAAGATGAGTGCGGAATGTGTTGTGTTGTAAGCAGCGGGGTTGGAGGTTCACGTGCTGACAGACTGTCATTCTTTGTTGGGTTTTTTTGCATGCTGTGTTTTTTTTAGTTTTTTTTTGTTTTTTTGTGTTTTTTTTCACTTTTGTGAACTGTTTTTTTGGTGTTGATTTTTTTTTTAACCTCTTCCATGGACCATGCAACATGTTGCACTTTGTCATCAGTGTTTAGCTCCCTACACCCCCCCCCCCCCTCCCCCCCATTCCTCCCCCTTTTTTTGTCTCTCTGACCTGCCCACTGAACCTGTCGTACCATTATTTTTATTTATTTTTTTAAGATAAATATTGATATTCATGTTTCTTTTGTTATATGGTTTTTGTGGGCTAGTGTTTTGCTGGTTTCATATAATGCTGACTTTCAAAGATAATGGGAATATAATGGAAATATGATAGATTATTTTGTGTGCACATATATAATTATACATGCACATTCACACACACAAACACACACACACACACACTGACTCTCTCTCTCTCTCACAGACACACACACACAAGGACCTATGCACCTAACATATGGAACATATATGATGATAGTGAGGACAAGATAAACTGAAAGAATACCAAGATGTAAAACACAACAAAGGTTAAACAACAACAACAACATCAACAACATGGTTAGTGGAACAACAACACGGTGAATGGAACAACAACAGCGACAACTACAGCAGCAGCAACAACATGGTTAGTGGATCAGCGACAACAACAACATGGTTAGTGGAACAACAGGAACAACAGCAACATGGTTAGTGGAACAACAACAACATGGTTAGTAGAACAACAACAACAACAACAACAACATGGCAAGTGGAACAACAATAACAACAACATGGCAAGTGGAACAACAACAACATGGTGAATGCAACAACAACATGATTAGTGGAACAACAACAACAACAACATGATTAGTGGAACAACAACAACAACATGGTGAATGGAACAACAACAATAACAACAACATGGTTAGTAGAACAACAGCAGCAACATGGCAAGTGGAGCAACAGGTTAGTGGAACAACAACAGCAACAACAACATGGTAAGTGGAACAGCAACAACAACAAGAACAACATGGTGAATGTTGATGTTTCAGGCCAACCATGTGGGTGTGGTCAATGTTGCCTTCTCTCCCCGCAAGCTGATTGAGAAAAGGGGGCAGTTTGTCAGGTCAGTTACTGTCTCTGTCTCCTGTCTGTCTCTCCCTCTCTGTCTGTCTGTCTGTCTGATTTCCCGTCTGTCTCTCCCTCCCTGTCTGTCTGTCTCTCCCATTCTCACTTCTCCCACATCCTCTGCACAGATGATGAAGATGTCAGTAACATCCTGCATTTGTGAAGCATCTGAAGTCAAGTCAGAGACATGAAAGCATTGTGATCACTATGATCTTCATAAGATTAAAAGATTAAAAGAAATTTAATCCGTATGTCCCTTTTGGGTTGTGCAGGATATGTAACAAAACATTCACACTGGATGACACCTGTGTTCTAACAATGATCACTTCACCCCCACAGATATATTTTCTCCACCTCCACTAGACCTTGAGTGGTGGTCTGGACGCTAGTCATTCGGGTGAGATGATAAACCGAGGTCCCATGCGCAACATGCACTTAGTGCAAATAAAAGAACCCACGGCAACGAAAGGGTTGTTTCTGGCAAAATTCTGTAGAAAAAATCCACTTCGATAGGAAAACACAAAAAAACTGCATGCAGGAAAAAAAAGAGGGGGTGGCCCTCTCAGTGTGGCGACACGCTCTCCCTGGGGAGAGCAGCCTGAATTTCACACAGAGAAATGTGTTGTGACAAAGAAAGAGAAATACAATACAATACAATACAAATACAATTTCAAACCATACAATCCTCAACCTCCTTCCATCATCCCTCCCCCTCCCCCCACCCCCGGCCCCCAGTGCAAACAAAAACAAATCACCTGTTCCCCCCTTCCCTGCAGTGTTGGGCACAACTGTAGGAAATCTCACAAAAACATGTGCGCGTAGCTTGTTTGGAAGTACGCAAGATAGGATATGTTGCAGTTTCACTATATCATATCACCAGATATTCAGCAGTTTATCATAATCACCAGATACTGAACAGTTAATCATGATCACCAGATATTCAACAGTTTATCATAATCACCAGATACTGAACAGTTAATGATAATCACCAGATATTCGACAGTTTATCATAATCACCAGATACTGAACAGTTAATGATAATCACCAGATATTCAACAGTTTATCATAATCACCAGATACTGAACAGTTAATCATAATCACCAGATATTCAACAGTTTATCATAATCACCAGATATTCAACAGTTTATCATTATCATCAGATATTGATAAGTTAATCAGAAAAAAGTATGGCTGTGTACATGTATGTTTACATGAAGGGAAGATCTTTCATTCACATTTATTTTCTCTTCATTTCTCTCTGGTCTCACACTTTTTTTCTGGGTGGTTGGAAATATTTTTGTGCTTCTGTACATAGCATTCAAATATTGTTTGGTTTTTTTCATTTGATGATTATATTGATCTTTGCTGTCTGCTGTGACCCATGACGTGTATTTATTTTCGCTTTTCTCATATATGTTGACACACCCCTTTATGAAGGGCCATGACCTGCATTTGAATAAACCATCTGAGTCCCACTCTCTGTCTCTCTCTCTCTCTCTGTCTCTCTCTCTGTCTCTCTTTTTTTCTCTTAATCATCTATCTGCTCAAATGATAATGTTCATCTTTTTAATAACCATTTAAAAGTTTTCTTCTTTGCTCAGTGTTTTAGACATTGAAAAGCATGTATGGCTTATTCTTTTAAGTTGAATAAAAATGGCTTCTTTTGTATGTTCATTCATTCTCTGTGTTGTCTTGATGGATGTATCTTTGTCTCTGTCTCAGTCTGCCTGTCTCTCTCTGTAGCTGTCTCTTTGCCTGTGTGTGTGTGTGTGTGTGCGTGTGTGTGTACGTGTGCGTGTGCGTGTGTGTGTGTGTGACTCTGTATGTCATCAGACCGACAGATTTACATACACAGGCCAGCTTTTGTCCTGTAAACAGAGGCTCCCCATTTATTCAGCTGTCTTTTCCCAGATGGATTCACTCAGCTTTGTTTGGAACAGCACAACAGTGCACAGTTTTTTTGGGGGGTTTTTTGTTGTTTTTTTGGTGGTAGTTTTTGTTTTGTTTTGTTGAATTTTTAGGCTGTGTGTGCTGACTTGCGAGAGGACAAGAGAAAATACATAGTGCATGGGCAGGTCGTTCTCCTTGTTTAAAGTACTGCCAGGAACTTGGTTTTAGTTTTGTTTTTGAATTCTACCAACTTTTAGGGAGCATGGGGTGATACTGGGAGGGTTCTTGTACTTACCCAGCGAGTGGGGAGTGTGTTCATGACTTGAATTATCATCATTATTTAGGGATTTGGGACTGCCCTGACCTACTTGTAAGGAGGACGGTGTAGGACTCTTAAACATTGAGGGGAGACAGTATAAAGCACAGATGTTTTGGACTGTTCCATCGTGTAGGGGAGACAGTATAAAGCACAGATGATTTGGACTGTTCCGTCTTGTAGGGGAGATAGTATAAAGCACAGATGTTTTGGACTGTTCCGTCTTGTAGTGGAGACAGTATAAAACACAGATGTTTTGGACTGTTCCGTCTTGTAGTGGAGACAGTATAAAGCACAGATGTTTTGGACTGTTCCATCTTGTAGGGGAGACAGTATAAAGCTCAGACGTTTTGGACTGTTCCATCTTGTAGTGGAGACAGTATAAAGCTCAGACGTTTTGGACTGTTCCATCTTGTAGGGGAGACAGTATAAAACACAGATGTTTTGGACTGTTCCATCTTGTAGTGGAGACAGTATAAAACTCAGATGTTTTGGACTGTTCCATCTTGTAGTGGAGACAGTATAAAGCACAGATGTTTTGGACTGTTCCGTCTTGTAGTGGAGACAGTATAAAGCACAGATGTTTTGGACTGTTCCGTCTTGTAGTGGAGACAGTATAAAGCACAGATGTTTTGGACTGTTCCGTCTTGTAGTGGAGACAGTATAAAACACAGATGTTTTGGACTGTTCCGTCTTGTAGGGGAGACAGTATAAAACACAGATGTTTTGGACTGTTCCGTCTTGTAGGGGAGACAGTATAAAACACAGATGTTTTGGACTGTTCCGTCTTGTAGTGGAGACAGTATAAAACACAGATGTTTTGGACTGTTCCGTCTTGTAGTGGAGACAGTATAAAGCACAGATGTTTTGGACTGTTCCGTCTTGTAGTGGAGACAGTATAATACACAGATGTTTTGGACTGTTCCGTCTTGTAGTGGAGACAGTATAAAGCACAGATGTTTTGGACTGTTCCGTCTTGTAGTGGAGACAGTATAAAGCACAGATGTTTTGGACTGTTCCGTCTTGTAGTGGAGACAGTATAAAGCACAGATGTTTTGGACTGTTCCGTCTTGTAGTGGAGACAGTATAAAACACAGATGTTTTGGACTGTTCCGTCTTGTAGTGGAGACAGTATAAAGCACAGATGTTTTGGACTGTTCCATCTTGTAGGGGAGACAGTATAAAGCTCAGACGTTTTGGACTGTTCCATCTTGTAGTGGAGACAGTATAAAGCTCAGACGTTTTGGACTGTTCCATCTTGTAGGGGAGACAGTATAAAACACAGATGTTTTGGACTGTTCCATCTTGTAGTGGAGACAGTATAAAACACAGATGTTTTGGACTGTTCCGTCTTGTAGTGGAGACAGTATAAAACACAGATGTTTTGGACTGTTCCGTCTTGTAGTGGAGACAGTATAAAGCACAGATGTTTTGGACTGTTCCGTCTTGTAGTGGAGACAGTATAAAACACAGATGTTTTGGACTGTTCCGTCTTGTAGGGGAGATAGTATAAAGCACAGATGTTTTGGACTGTTCCGTCTTGTAGGGGAGACAGTATAAAGCTCAGATGTTTTGGACTGTTCCGTCTTGTAGTGGAGACAGTATAATACACAGATGTTTTGGACTGTTCCGTCTTGTAGTGGAGACAGTATAAAGCACAGATGTTTTGGACTGTTCCGTCTTGTAGTGGAGACAGTATAAAACACAGATGTTTTGGACTCACCTGCCTTATTGGGTTGTGTTATTATGTGTTTGGGAGGAGGGGGAGCTGGATAACACATACATGTTGGACTGTGAATGGTCTTGACATGTGAATCATCTTGACATGTGATATGAATGGTCCTGACATTATTATTATTATTTGTATTATTATTGTCATCATTATTATTATTATTATTATTATTGTCATCATCATTATTATTATGAGCATTTATGCCTAATCTTGAAAATAAGCCCTATGCATTCACAAATAGATCAAACACTTAATATCAAAAAGGAAAAATTGAACACAAAATACCAAAAATTATTAAGAATTATTCATCCCCCCCCCCCCCACACACACACACACACACGCACACAACACACAAGCACATGCGCATGCACACACATGCCATAGCACACAATCATAAACAGAATTATAGTCAAAAATACAAGCAACAAATTCTGAAACTCTTTCTCTCATGTGATGTGAATGGTTTTGACATGTGAACCATCTTCGCTTGTGGACGTAACTATTTACATGTCATGTGAACTGTCTTGACGTGTGAATGTATTGACACATAGAGTGAGTGAGTGAGGTGCAGATTACGTTTCCTGTGGAGGTACCCACAGTGATAAGTGATCATGAGTGTGTGTATATGTGTGTATGCCATGGGTGGTTGTGTGTGTTGACGTGGATGTGTGTGTGTTGGCGTGGATGTGTGTGTGTTGATGTGTGTGTGTGTTGACGTGGATGTATGTGTGTTGATGTGTGCGTGTGCTGTGTTGATGTGTGCGTGTGCTGTGTGTGTATGTTGACGTGGATGTGTGTGTGTTGATGTGTGCGTGTACTGTGTGTGTGTGTGTGTGCTGTGTTGATGTGTGTGTGTGTTGACGTGGATGTGTGTGTGTTGATGTGTGCGTGTGCTGTGTGTGTGTGTTGACGTGGATGTGTGTGTGTTGATGTGTGCGTGTGCTGTGTTGATGTGTGTGTGTGCTGTGTGTGTGTGTGTTGACGTGGATGTGTGTGTGTTGATGTGTGTGTTGACGTGGATGTGTGTGTTGACATGGATGTGTGTGTTGATGTGTGCGTGTGCTGTGGATGTGTGTGTTGATGTGTGCGTGTGCTGTGTGTGTGTGTTGACGTGGATGTGTGTGTTGATGTGTGCGTGTGCTGTGTGTGTGACGTGGATGTGTGTGTGTTGATGTGTGCTGTGTGTGTGTGTCAGGTCGATCTGTGAGGGGAAGTTTGGCAAGGCTCCGGACATCGTGGTGAACGGCCACCTGAACACCACCTTCCCCTACATCCCTCCCCCTCTGGAGTACATCCTCACTGAGCTGCTGAAGAACGCCCTCAGGTACCGACTCCATAGGTCATCCTGGTTGTGGTGTTTGCTGCTGTCCCGTCATCTGCACCATCTGTCCTGGTGGTGGTGTTTGTTGCTGTCCTACCATCTGCACCATCTGTCCTGGTTGTGGTGTTTGTTGCTGTCCCATCATCTGCACCATCTGTCCTGGTTGTGGTGTTTGTTGCTGTCCCACCATCTGCACCACCTTCCTGGTTGTGGTGTTTGTTGCTGTCCTACCATCTGCACCATCTGTCCTGGTTGTGGTGTTTGTTGTTGTCCCACCATCTGTCCTGGTTGTGGTGTTTGTTGCTGTCCCACCATCTGTCCTGGTTGTGGTGTTTGTTGCTGTCCCACCATCTGCACCATCTGTCCTGGTTGTGGTGTTTGTTGCTGTCCCACCATCTGCACCATCTGTCCTGGTTGTGGTGTTTGTTGCTGTCCCACCATCTGTCCTGGTTGTGGTGTTTGTTGCTGTCCCACCATCTGCACCATCTGTCCTGGTTGTGGTGTTTGTTGCTGTCCCATCATCTGCACCATCTGTCCTGGTTGTGGTGTTTGTTGCTGTCCCATCATCTGCACCATCTGTCCTGGTTGTGGTGTTTGTTGCTGTCCCATCATCTGCACCATCTGTCCTGGTTGTGGTGTTTGTTGTTGTCCCACCATCTGTCCTGGTTGTGGTGTTTGTTGCTGTCCCACCATCTGCACCATCTGTCCTGGTTGTGGTGTTTGTTGCTGTCCCATCATCTGCACCATCTGTCCTGGTTGTGGTGTTTGTTGCTGTCCCACCATCTGCACCACCTTCCTGGTTGTGGTGTTTGTTGCTGTCCTACCATCTGCACCATCTGTCCTGGTTGTGGTGTTTGTTGTTGTCCCACCATCTGTCCTGGTTGTGGTGTTTGTTGCTGTCCCACCATCTGCACCATCTGTCCTGGTTGTGGTGTTTGTTGCTGTCCCATCATCTGCACCATCTGTCCTGGTTGTGGTGTTTGTTGCTGTCCCACCATCTGCACCATCTGTCCTGGTTGTGGTGTTTGTTGCTGTCCCACCATCTGTCCTGGTTGTGGTGTTTGTTGCTGTCCCACCATCTGCACCATCTGTCCTGGTTGTGGTGTTTGTTGCTGTCCCATCATCTGCACCATCTGTCCTGGTTGTGGTGTTTGTTGCTGTCCCATCATCTGCACCATCTGTCCTGGTTGTGGTGTTTGTTGCTGTCCCATCATCTGCACCATCTGTCCTGGTTGTGGTGTTTGTTGTTGTCCCACCATCTGCACCATCTGTCCTGGTTGTGGTGTTTGTTGCTGTCCCACCATCTGCACCATCTGTCCTGGTTGTGGTGTTTGTTGCTGTCCCACCATCTGCACCATCTGTCCTGGTTGTGGTGTTTGTTGCTGTCCCACCATCTGCACCATCTGTCCTGGTTGTGGTGTTTGTTGCTGTCCCACCATCTGCACCATCTGTCCTGGTTGTGTTTGTTGCTGTCCCACCATCTGTCCTGGTTGTGGTGTTTGTTGCTGTCCCACCATCTGCACCATCTGTCCTGGTTGTGGTGTTTGTTGCTGTCCCACCATCTGTCCTGGTTGTGGTGTTTGTTGCTGTCCCATCATCTGTCCTGGTTGTGGTGTTTGTTGCTGTCCCACCATCTGCACCATCTGTCCTGGTTGTGGTGTTTGTTGCTGTCCCATCATCTGCACCATCTGTCCTGGTTGTGGTGTTTGTTGTTGTCCCACCATCTGCACCATCTGTCCTGGTTGTGGTGTTTGTTGCTGTCCCACCATCTGCACCATCTGTCCTGGTTGTGGTGTTTGTTGCTGTCCCACCATCTGCACTATCTGTCCTGGTTGTGGTGTTTGTTGCTGTCCCATCATCTGTCCTGGTTGTGGTGTTTGTTGCTGTCCCACCATCTGCACCATCTGTCCTGGTTGTGGTGTTTGTTGCTGTCCCATCATCTGCACCATCTGTCCTGGTTGTGGTGTTTGTTGTTGTCCCACCATCTGCACCATCTGTCCTGGTTGTGGTGTTTGTTGCTGTCCCACCATCTGCACCATCTGTCCTGGTTGTGGTGTTTGTTGCTGTCCCACCATCTGCACCATCTGTCCTGGTTGTGGTGTTTGTTGCTGTCCCATCATCTGCACCATCTGTCCTGGTTGTGGTGTTTGTTGCTGTCCCACCATCTGTCGTGGGTCTGGTGTTGGTTGCTGTCCCACCATCTGTCCTGGTTGTGGTGTTTGTTGCTGTCCCATCATCTGCACCATCTGTCCTGGTTGTGGTATTTGTTGCTGTCCCACCATCTGCACCATCTGTCCTGGTTGTGGTGTTTGTTGCTGTCCCACCATCTGCACCATCTGTCCTGGTTGTGGTGTTTGTTGCTGTCCCACCATCTGCACCATCTGTCCTGGTTGTGGTGTTTGTTGCTGTCCCACCATCTGCACCATCTGTCCTGGTTGTGTTTGTTGCTGTCCCACCATCTGCACCATCTGTCCTGGTTGTGGTGTTTGTTGCTGTCCCACCATCTGCACCATCTGTCCTGGTTGTGGTGTTTGTTGCTGTCCCACCATCTGCACCATCTGTCCTCTTGGTTGTTTCTTTGCTGCTGTCTTGCTGCCCCATCGTCTGCTCCATTAAAGTGGCATTCCTCGCACGCTGCTCGTTCTGAGTTCCCTGACCAAGAGTCTTTTTGTTTTGGGTTGTTTTTCAGTGTGTGCACTGAACTTGTGGGATTGTATCTTGTCTTGTATTGGCTGTTCAGAGTTTGTGTGCGGCTTGCAAACCACTGGCCAGCCCAAGAAACATGCAGCAGAAGTAGTGGATTTAACTTTAATCAAATGATGTTTTTTTTATGTGATTTGTTTATTTTGTTTGATTATTTTATTTTATTTTATGTTAATGGTTTATGCATACAAACCCAAGTTAGGCTCTCAAGAATGGAGAAAAAGTGTGGAGGCTGTGGCAGTGTTGTTTTTATAATGTGACACATTCCTGTCTCCCTTCAGTTATTTTCTGCAGCGTTGTCAGAAGAAAACGTGGTACAGTTATCTTTGGCATGTTGATCTCTCTTTCTGTCTCTCATGTTCACACACACGCACATACCCCCACCCCCGCCTCCCCCAAACCCCCCGCTCCCACCCCCCACCCCGACAGCACGCAGTGACGGAGGGCAGTGTTGTTTCAGGGCCACAGTGGAGACTCACGCTGACGTGGGACCCATGCCTGAAGTGGTGGTCACCCTGGCCAGCAACGACAACGACTTCGTCATCAGGTCAGACACTGTGGGAGGGGGGGTGGTGGGGGGGGAACAGGGAGAGAGGAGGAGAGACAGAGATAGACTGGGCACAGACGCTTGAGTCAGTTGGCTTAAGATGGAGGAGGAGAAGAGAGGGGTTCTCTTTGAGTTGAGGTGTGTGTCACTATGTGTTAGATTTGGGTGTGTGTCACTGTGTGTTAGATTTGGGTGTGTGTCACTGTGTGTTAGATTTGGGTGTGTGTCACTGTGTGTTAGATTTGGGTGTGTGTCACTGTGTGTTAGATTTGGGTGTGTGTCACTATGTGTTAGATTTGGGTGTGTGTCACTGTGTGTTAGATTTGGGTGTGTGTCACTGTGTGTTAGATTTGGGTGTGTGTCACTATGTGTTAGATTTGGGTGTGTGTCACTGTGTGTTAGATTTGGGTATGTGTCACTGTGTGTTAGATTTGGGTGTGTGTCACTGTGTGTTAGATTTGGGTGTGTGTCACTGTGTGTTAGATTTGGGTGTGTGTCACTGTGTGTTAGATTTGGGTGTGTGTCACTGTGTGTTAGATTTGGGTGTGTGTGTGTGTGTGTGTGTTAGATTTGGGTGTGTGTGTGTGTCACTGTGTGTTAGATTTGGGTGTGTGTCACTGTGTGTTAGATTTGGGTGTGTGTGTGTGTCACTGTGTGTTAGATTTGGGTGTGTGTCACTGTGTGTTAGATTTGGGTGTGTGTCACTGTGTGTTAGATTTGGATGTGTGTGTGTGTCACTGTGTGTTAGATTTGGGTGTGTGTCACTGTGTGTTAGATTTGGGTGTGTGTCACTGTGTGTTAGATTTGGGTGTGTGTCACTGTGTGTTAGATTTGGGTGTGTGTCACTATGTGTTAGATTTGGGTGTGTGTCACTGTGTGTTAGATTTGGGTGTGTGTCACTGTGTGTTAGATTTGGGTGTGTGTCACTATGTGTTAGATTTGGGTGTGTGTCACTGTGTGTTAGATTTGGGTATGTGTCACTGTGTGTTAGATTTGGGTGTGTGTCACTGTGTGTTAGATTTGGGTGTGTGTCACTGTGTGTTAGATTTGGGTGTGTGTCACTGTGTGTTAGATTTGGGTGTGTGTGTGTGTGTGTGTGGTAGATTTGGGTGTGTGTGTGTGTCACTGTGTGTTAGATTTGGGTGTGTGTCACTGTGTGTTAGATTTGGGTGTGTGTGTGTCACTGTGTGTTAGATTTGGGTGTGTGTCACTGTGTGTTAGATTTGGGTGTGTGTGTGTGTCACTGTGTGTTAGATTTGGGTGTGTGTCACTGTGTGTTAGATTTGGGTGTGTGTCACTGTGTGTTAGATTTGGGTGTGTGTCACTGTGTGTTAAATTTAGGTGTGTGTCACTGTGTGTCAGATTTAGGAGTGTGTCCCCCCTTGCCCCCTCCCCCCCCCACACACACACACTAAAAAAAGACACCATATCATTGATATAAGGCATTTTGGCAAAGAAAAAAAATCATTACCAGTATTTATTTTGGAACTGGCAAGGACTATGGCTTCAGATGTCAGCTCTCTTTCACTGATCACACATGAACATGGACTGGACAGTGTAACAATAACAGAAAAGACAGCTCCATTCCTCACATAACTTCCCAAACCCTCTCCGCTTCCCCCCCCCTCCCCCCACTGACCCCATGTGCTGTTCTCTATAGCATGTTCATGCATGATGTGTGCATCTATACACAGAGATTCTTGGATAGACATTAAGTAATGCTTCGGGTTTGAATTATTCATTAATCTCTCTTCAGGATGTACCTCGTATGACTACAGACGATGTCAGCAACTCCTTGTGTGTGTGTCCACAGAGGATCAGATTAAATCCTGTTGCTTGTTACAGCTCATCCAGTGGTATGGAGGCCTTGTCAGGGTCACACACACACCGGGAGGCCAAAGGGGGTGTTCCTTCCCTGTTGTTTTTTTTTTGTGTGTGTGTTAGATTGACCCATTTATTTGTATTTCTTTTTATCACAACAGATTTCTCTGTGTGAAATTCGGGCTGCTCTCCCCAGGGAGAGCGCATCGCTACACTACAGCGCCACCCATTTTTTTGTATTTTTTCCTGCATACAATTTTATTTGTTTTTCCTATCGAAGTGGATTTTTCTACAGACTTTTGCCAGGAACAACCCTTTTGTTGCTGTGGGTTCTTTTATGTGCGCTAAGTGCATGCTGCATCCAGACCACCACTCAGGGCCTAGTGGAGGGGGAGAAAATATTGGCGGCTGAGCTGTGATTCGAACCAGCGCGCTCAGATTCTCTTGCTTCCTAGGTGGACACGTTACCTCCAGGTCATCACTCCAGACATTGCCTTCTTTCACAGAGCAGACCCCGTGTGAAACGTGAAAGACAAACCACACATGAAAACCGAAAATGGTCTGCTTGCTTGCCAAGGAAGGCGGCTTTGGGTCTGAGCCCAAGTTTCTGTGACACTGATTTCTGTCTTCACTGTGAGCCTGAGATGGGACAGAGACTTGGTTTTACAGGAAAGAGGCATCTTGTTGACTGTTGATTGCGCCAGCTAAACAGTGCTGGTGATGCATTCTTACAAAAGCTTTTTTTTTTCCTTTTGGTGTAAGTTAGGGAAACAAAATGGTGAATCATTTTTGTTCAAGCTGTTCACCTGTACTACATTTTCGATGGCTTTCAGAATCATGTTAAAGAGTCTACAGTTGTGTATCTGTTCATGCAGAAACACACACACACACACACACATATACACACACACGCACAAAAACTTTGAATAATAAACACAAGTGTGGATGATGAAGCTTCAGGAGTGATCTAGAACTTACCAGATGAAGAAGCTTGTGATGGGGATAAATGAACGGTGTGGTTGTCCATGATTGTGTGTTGACATCACAGCTCAAGGAATGAATGATGTGGTTGTCCATGATTGTGTGTTGACATCACAGCTCAAGGAATGAATGATGTGGTTGTCCATGATTGTGTGTTGACATCACAGCTCAAGGAATGAATGATGTGGTTGTCCATGATTGTGTGTTGACATCACAGCTCAGGGAATGAATGATGAGGTTGTCCATGATTGTGTGTTGACATCACAGCTCAGGGAATGAATGATGTGGTTGTCCATGATTGTGTGTTGACATCACAGCTCAGGGAATGAATGATGTGGTTCAGTCCATGATTGTGTGTCGATATCACAGCTCAGGGAATGAATGGTGTGCTTCAGTCCATGATTGTGTGTTGACATCACAGCTCTGCATTTTGGTGAGAAGAATTCCTGACATCCTGCACAATACACCCTTTCAAAAAAATTATATTTCAGTGTCAGGAAAAGAATCTAAAACAACTGGACAGAAACAATCCCCACAGAAACGTATTGCCACTAGTCACCTTGATCAGCTGCCCAGAACATCACAGTCACTTTCCATGAAAGACAGCATCCATTACAGGTGCCTCTCCCACAGTCCCATAATCCACATGGGGAGAGTTTTTCCGGGACGTGGTCACACACACAGACCTGGTGTTGGAGGACACGCCGAGCTTTGGGGGCACAAAGTCCACACAGGGGGGTGTGGGGGCACGGCACTCCTCAAGGTCAGAGATGTCGGACATGCCTGCCAGGGACTGACAGCTGGATGTACCCAGGGGATCCTCGTCCAGCTCGGCAATGTTCGTGCCGGGCCGCACCACGTCTGTCAGCTTCTGTATGGGTGGGAGGGGGTGGGTGGAGGAGCCTGGCTGGGGGTGGGGGTTGGGGGCGGAGAGGCTGGACTTGAGTTCGATGAGGTCTGCGAAGAACTCTGCGTCGTCCTCCATCCTGTCCCTGCAGTAGTCCAGCTGGTTGAGCGTGTCAGTGGAGGTGTGCTGACGTCGCAGGACCAGGTCGCCAGGCATGCCGATAGAGGGCAGCACGTGGTACTTACGCTGAGACACCAGCGGGTCGGAGGGCAGGATTCCCTCCAGGGGGTTGTACAGCTCCCGTGGCTTGTCGGGAAAGGAGGCGGTGGACGTGTTGGCCTGCAGAAAGGACAGCTCGCGGTCCAGTGAAGAGGGGTGGGTGGAGGGGTGGTGGGTGCGCACGACGTTGTAGCTGGTGGCAGGACGGGGGGCAGGGAGGTTGGTGAAGACGGCTGCCCATCCCTGCAGCCTGTCCTGGTATCCAGTGCTGTCCACGTGTGAAGATAGGGAGGAAGCCTCCCGCAGCAGGAGGGATGTCCGTGTGTTGCTCCGCTCCACACTCACGTCCGTCAGGCTGCTCACCGCTGAGCCTGGGCACCCCCGCCTGGGACCTGAACCTCCCTGCCTGGGACCTGAGCCCCCTGTCTTGGCCGCTAGGCCCCGCTCCATACTGCTGTGTCGCCGCCCTCCTCCGCTGTCGGACCATGACTCCTTCCACCGCTGCTGACCCATAGAGGTCATGGGGGCACCCGCTGCTCAGGGTGTGGAGAGGGTAGAGGTGGGCTTCACAGCTGTAGAGGTGTGGGTGGGCCCTCACAGTTGTAGAGGTGTGGGTGGGCCCTCAGAGTTGTAGAGTTTTAGGTGGGCCCTCACAGTTGTAGAGGGGTGGGTGGGCCCTCACAGTTGTAGAGGTGTGTGTGGGCCCTCACAGTTGTAGAGGTGTGGGTAGGCCCTCACAGTTGTAGAGGTGTGGGTAGGCCCTCACAGTTGTAGAGGGGTGGGTAGGCCCTCACAGTTGTAGAGGGGTGGGTGGGCCCTCACAGTTGTAGAGGGGTGGGTGGGCCCTCACAGTTGTAGAGGTGTGTGTGGGCCCTCACAGTTGTAGAGGTGTGGGTAGGCCCTCACAGTTGTAGAGGGGTGGGTGGGCCCTCACAGTTGTAGAGGGGTGGGTGGGCCCTCACAGTTGTAGAGGGGTGGGTGGGCCCTCACAGTTGTAGAGGGGTGGGTGGGCCCTCACAGCTGTAGAGGGGTGGGTGGGCCCTCACAGTTGTAGAGGGGTGGGTGGGCCCTCACAGTTGTAGAGTTGTTGTCCCTGATGGTGGTGACAGAAGTGGAAAACTGATCAGTTGGCTGGGAAGTCTTTATGTCTGGATCTTACTGCTGGCGCCACGTCTGGGTCTGTGGTGTCTCAGGAGTGATGTATTGTTGAAGATGCCTTGGTTCATGGTCAAAATGGTGCTTGAATTCTGGCACTTTAAAGAAACAACAAACGAACAAAAAATTAACAACAAAATCAAAAATCAAAATACAGAAACATTATGGTCAAGTTGTCCTTCATTATCATCATTTGCTACCATCAAAAAAACATGTATGAAAGTCTGTCTGACTATGACCAACAGAACAGCAGAGGAGGCAACTGCAGTCCTGACTTTCCAGGCAAGAATTTGATAGGAATGAAGAATGTCTTGCCCAAGTTACTTCCCCTTTCTCTCAGCCAAGAGGGATTTAGCACACTACAGAGGCCAACTAAGACTATTCCCCAAGGGTGCAGCACTAAGAGCCAGTGCAATCTTGCCTCCTAGCTTGAGAGTTATAGTCCTTCACAAAAGACTGCACTGTAAATGAAATGAGGTTGCGTTAAAGAAACCATTGATCATACAGCTCTTATTTTACTGTTGGCCCAACTGTCAGCTATAAACATCGATCAGACTCTGAGAGTCCAGAGTTGGGCTTGTCAGAAACACAAGATGTGATAAATTTTTTAACCCCTTTGGGGGGTTTTGGTCATAAATCAAAATGCAAAACACACAAAACCAGAGGAATCGTGTTTGTGGTTGTTACTTGAATATGCTAAAACCCACTTTAACATGAAAATTGAATGGTAAACATTTACCATGAATTTTGTTCACTCAAGTTAAATAAAATGTTCACTTCCTGACTGAACACAGGTTTATTTTTATGAAATAAATTGAGTTGGAACTTTGTGGGTTTGAGACTGGAGAAGGAAAATTGTGTGGGGGGGTGGGGGGGGGGGGGGTGAGAGAGAGAGAGAGAGAGACTTTTTCTCTTTCCAGTGATGAACTGTCTGTGCTGTTTTGCTCTGGCGATTAGGTAGTGAAATTGTATACACAGGAATAGACGCTAGTTGTCCATTCTGCAGTGATGGCCTTTTTAAGAAATATTTTTTGCGTGGCTTTGAAGTGTTTGGGGTTTTTTTGTACAATTTTTTTGTGATCTGGGGATGACGAATGAAGTGGAAGGGCGGATTTCCTGAATACAGCCTTGTCTTATTTGCCTTCAGGAGCTGAAATGGTATTGATACATCATCAGCTGCCTTGTATTGTGGAGTGGGTCTTTCTTTCTTCTTTTTTTGAGGGGGGTTGGGGGGGGAGGGATGTGGCAGGGTTTCTGTTTGCAGTTGAATGTTTTATTCAGTTTAGCAGTCCTGGTATGGCCCTGTGTTTGGCTGGACTATAGGAACAATGTCAGATGTCCATTCAGCAGTGCCTGTCTTGTGATGGGTGGTCTCTTCTCACTGCCACATGACATGGATTGTTTCCCCTGCTGTCTCTTCTCACTGCCACATGACATGGATTGTTTCCCCTGCCCTGCTGTCTCTTCTCACTGCCACATGACATGGATTGTTTCCCCTGCCCTGCTGTCTCTTCTCACTGCCCCTTGACATGGATTGTTTCCCCTGCACTGCTGTCTCTTCTCACTGCCACATGACATGGATTGTTTCCCCTGCACTGCTGTCTCTTCTCACTGCCACATGACATGGATTGTTTCCCCTGCCCTGCTGTCTCTTCTCACTGCCCCTTGACATGGATTGTTTCCCCTGCACTGCTGTCTCTTCTCACTGCCCCTTGACATGGATTGTTTCCCCTGCACTGCTGTCTCTTCTCACTGCCACATGACATGGATTGTTTCCCCTGCTGTCTCTTCTCACTGCCACATGACATGGATTGTTTCCCCTGCTGTCTCTTCTCACTGCCACATGACATGGATTGTTTCCCCTGCTGTCTCTTCTCACTGCCACATGACATGGATTGTTTCCCCTGCTGTCTCTTCTCACTGCCACATGACATGGATTGTTTCCCCTGCACTGCTGTCTCTTCTCACTGCCCCTTGACATGGATTGTTTCCCCTGCCCTGCTGTCTCTTCTCACTGCCACATGACATGGATTGTTTCCCCTGCACTGCTGTCTCTTCTCACTGCCACATGACATGGATTGTTTCCCCTGCGCTGCTGTCTCTTCTCACTGCCACATGACATGGATTGTTTCCCCTGCACTGCTGTCTCTTCTCACTGCCACATGACATGGATTGTTTCCCCTGCACTGCTGTCTCTTCTCACTGCCACATGACATGGATTGTTTCCCCTGCTGTCTCTTCTCACTGCCACATGACATGGATTGTTTCCCCTGCTGTCTCTTCTCACTGCCACATGACATGGATTGTTTCCCCTGCACTGCTGTCTCTTCTCACTGCCACATGACATGGATTGTTTCCCCTGCGCTGCTGTCTCTTCTCACTGCCACATGACATGGATTGTTTCCCCTGCACTGCTGTCTCTTCTCACTGCCACATGACATGGATTGTTTCCCCTGCCCTGCTGTCTCTTCTCACTGCCACATGACATGGATTGTTTCCCCTGCCCTGCTGTCTCTTCTCACTGCCACATGACATGGATTGTTTCCACTGCTGTCTCTTCTCACTGCCACATGACATGGATTGTTTCCCCTGCACTGCTGTCTCTTCTCACTGCCACATGACATGGATTGTTTCCCCTGCTGTCTCTTCTCACTGCCACATGACATGGATTGTTTCCACTGCTGTCTCTTCTCACTGCCACATGACATGGATTGTTTCCACTGCTGTCTCTTCTCACTGCCACATGACATGGATTGTTTCCCCTGCGCTGCTGTCTCTTCTCACTGCCACATGACATGGATTGTTTCCCCTGCGCTGCTGTCTCTTCTCACTGCCACATGACATGGATTGTTTCCCCTGCGCTGCTGTCTCTTCTCACTGCCACATGACATGGATTGTTTCCCCTGCTGTCTCTTCTCACTGCCACATGACATGGATTGTTTCCACTGCTGTCTCTTCTCACTGCCACATGTCATGGATTGTTTCCCCTGCGCTGCTGTCTCTTCTCACTGCCACATGACATGGATTGTTTCCCCTGCTGTCTCTTCTCACTGCCACATGACATGGATTGTTTCCCCTGCACTGCTGTCTCTTCTCACTGCCACATGACATGGATTGTTTCCCCTGCACTGCTGTCTCTTCTCACTGCCACATGACATGGATTGTTTCCCCTGCACTGCTGTCTCTTCTCACTGCCCCTTGACATGGATTGTTTCCCCTGCCCTGCTGTCTCTTCTCACTGCCACATGACATGGATTGTTTCCCCTGCCCTGCTGTCTCTTCTCACTGCCCCATGACATGGATTGTTTCCCCTGCACTGCTGTCTCTTCTCCCTGCCCCTTGACATGGATTGTTTCCCCTGCTGTCTCTTCTCACTGCCACATGACATGGATTGTTTCCCCTGCACTGCTGTCTCTTCTCACTGCCACATGACATGGATTGTTTCCCCTGCACTGCTGTCTCTTCTCACTGCCACATGACATGGATTGTTTCCCCCTGCACTGCTGTCTCTTCTCACTGCCACATGACATGGATTGTTTCCCCTGCACTGCTGTCTCTTCTCACTGCCACATGACATGGATTGTTTCCCCTGCACTGCTGTCTCTTCTCACTGCCACATGACATGGATTGTTTCCCCCTGCACTGCTGTCTCTTCTCACTGCCGCATGACATGGATTGTTTCCCCTGCACTGCTGTCTCTTCTCACTGCCACATGACATGGATTGTTTCCCCTGCTGTCTCTTCTCACTGCCACATGACATGGGTTGTTTCCCCTGCACTGCTGTCTCTTCTCACTGCCACATGACATGGGTTGTTTCCCCTGCTGTCTCTTCTCACTGCCACATGACATGGATTGTTTCCCCTGCACTGCTGTCTCTTCTCACTGCCACATGACATGGATTGTTTCCCCTGCTGTCTCTTCTCACTGCCACATGACATGGATTGTTTCCCCTGCTGTCTCTTCTCACTGCCACATGACATGGATTGTTTCCCCTGCTGTCTCTTCTCACTGCCCCATGACATGGATTGTTTCCCCTGCGCTGCTGGCACCTTGACTGGGTGTGGCTGTGAGGGGGTTTGAGATGTTTGGGTGGGGAATTGGGTGTGGGTAGATTTGAGATGTTGGAGTAGGAGTTTTGAGATGTTGGGGGGTTTGGGATGAGGAGGGGGCTAGAGTGGTGGGGGAGGGGGGGTGGGGGGGGAGGGGGGGGGGGGTTGGGGTGAGAGGGGATTGAAGTACTTACAACACTGGCAAGACCTCTACTCCATCTTCATAGACTTCACAAAGGTGTTTGACAGAGTGCGGCATGCTGCCTTACGGACGACCATGAGAGTGTACAGCGTTAACACCAAGCTGTCCAGAGCGATAGAACACCTCTGCAAGGCAGCCAGCGCTGTCTGCTTCTATGGCAGCACAGAGCACTGCTTCACGTCTTCAGTCTGTCAGACAAGGCTGTCCTCTCACACCTGCTCTCTTTTACATCTTTCTCAACAGAATCATGACAGATGCATTGGGAAAATATGAAGGAACAGTCAGCATCAGAGGCAGAACAGTCCTAACTTAAGTTTTACCTTGCAGACAATGGCCTTCCAGAGACAGAAGGTTTTACCTTGCAGTCAGTGGCCTAGCAGGACAGGTTTTACCTTGCAGTCAATGGCCTAGCAGGACAGATTTTACCTTGCAGTCAGTGGCCTTGCAGGACAGGTTTTACCTTGCAGTCAGTGGCCTAGCAGGACAGGTTTTACCTTGCAGTCAGTGGCCTAGCAGGACAGGTTTTACTTTACAGTCAGTGGCCTAGCAGGACAGGTTTTACCTTGCAGTCAATGGCCTAGCAGGACAGGTTTTACCTTGCAGTCAGTGGCCTTGCAGGACAGGTTTTACCTTGCAGTCAGTGGCCTAGCAGGACAGGTTTTACCTTGCAGTCAGTGGCCTAGCAGGACAGGTTTTACCTTGCAGTCAGTGGCCTAGCAGGACAGATTTTACCTTGCAGTCAGTGGCCTTGCAGGACAGGTTTTACCTTGCAGTCAGTGGCCTAGCAGGACAGGTTTTACCTTGCAGTCAATGGCCTAGCAGGACAGGTTTTACCTTGCAGTCAGTGGCCTAGCAGGACAGGTTTTACCTTGCAGTCAGTGGCCTAGCAGGACAGGTTTTACTTTACAGTCAGTGGCCTTGCAGGACTCTGTGACGTGGAAACCAGTGCATAGAAGACCATGCTGATGACCAGTAACACCAGGAGCATAAGCACTTACATCAGAATCAGTGTTATGAAAGTGGAAATAGCCTCCAGTTAAGTACCAGGTAGCAATAGTAACAGACCAAAGATCAAAGCCTGAAATATTGTCCAAGATTCTACAACATCAGCACTGACAAAACTGAAGGCCATTTGGAGCTGTAGGAACATCACACTCTGACTCATCACACTCTGACTCGGCTCAAAGATGAGACTGATGCATTCCTTGGTTATCTCAACATTCCTGTATGTCTGTGAGTCATAGACTTTGGCAGCTCACATGGAGAAGAGCATACAGGCCACAGAAATGAAATGTTTCTGAAAACTCCTTGACATCTCCTACAGAATACCACTGAAGAAGTGAGAAACAGTCAGGCCAGTCTAGATATAACCTAAGTGAAGAAACACAAATTGAAGTGGTACGTCCAGGTCTCTTGACCAGCTGGACTTGCCAAGGCAGTCCTGCAAGGCACAGTGCACAGAAGGGGGAGAGGCAGAGAGACAGAGATGTGAGGGCAATATCACTGAATGGACAGGCCTGAGAGACAGAGATGTGAGAGCAATATCACTGAATGGACAGGCCTGAGAGACAGAGATGTGAGGGCAATATCACTGAATGGACAGGCCTGAGAGACAGATGTGAGGGCAATATCACTGAATGGACAGGCCTGAGAGACAGAGATGTGAGGGCAATATCACTGAATGGACAGGCCTGAGAGACAGATGTGAGGGCAATATCACTGAATGGACAGGCCTGAGAGACAGATGTGAGGGCAATATCACTGAATGGACAGGCCTGAGAGACAGAGATGTGAGGGCAACATCACTGAATGGACAGGCCTGAGAGACAGATGTGGGGGCAATATCACTGAATGGACAGGCCTGAGAGATGTGAGAGCAATATCACTGAATGGACAGGCCTGAGAGACAGAGATGTGAGGGCAATATCACTGAATGGACAGGCCTGAGAGACAGATGTGGGGGCAATATCACTGAATGGACAGGCCTGAGACTGAGCAATGCCCAAAGACAGATGAGGAACAGAGAGAAATGGAGACAGCTGGTCGTCAGGTCAGCAGTGTGCCCCTACGGTAGTGAGATAGGATAGAATGAGAAGGATGTGAGGTATGTAGGATTTAAGGTGTGTGGGGTGGGGGGATTCGGTTTTGGGGTGAGAGGGATTTAGGGTCAAGGGGAGAGGGGCATGAGAATAATTATTAGTGACATTTAGATGACACAAAATGACACAGAAAAAAATCTCCAAAGCACACACACACACACACACACACACACACACACACACACACACACACACTTATTTGAATTAAAAATATAATAAAAAGTAATCAGAGTACTCACTGCTCATGTCTCATACAGAAGAAATGAGATGTGGCACACATCCACACACAGTGACTGTTTCAGATCCTCACTTTCCAAATCCAGTTTGGGGAAGTGTCATCAAACACTAGAAATAAAACATCTGTCAGAGTTTTTCTTGCACATATAAAACGGGTCATTGAAACGAATGTAGACACAGTGTTGCCAAAGATGTGTCAAAGACCGCTGTTTCCACACGACGAGAGAGGTGGGTGAATCCAATCCGCACCAACCTGTTCCAGTTTTACTGAGCAGTGGATCAGATTTGTTGTTCTTGTTGTGGAGCAGCAGTCCAGTCCAGTCCAGAAGCTTTTAGAGTTCAAGCTTGTCTTGTTGCAGTTCCACACAAACGACAGACCACTTTTTGCTGGTTTTCTGTGTGAGTTGCACCACTCCTGGTTACTTTCTCTATGGGCAGCTTGCATCTGTGTTGGTGTCCGTACTGTGAGCTGATGTCTTTCAGTGCAGTGGTGGCTGTAACATCCACATTCTGCTGTTGTGACGAGGGTTTGTGAAGCACAGTGCGTCACTTAAACTGGGGATCCGTGTGATTCACATTTCAGGGAAAACATGCAGTTCACATGACTGCGGCGTCATCCTGTGAGTCAGCCCTGTCTTCCTTGTCACAACATTTCTCTGCGCCACTTTGTCTCTTGGAGAAGAGAGAGAAGAACACTGTAATGGTGTGCCCAGGTTCTGTCTTCCCATGGATGGCCGAGGTGTTTTATTGATGCCTTTTGAGAGTCACTGTGCAGTTTCTGTCTTCCTGTGGATGGCCAAGGTGTTTTATTGATGCCTTTTGAGAGTCACAGTGCAGTCTGTCTTCCCATGGATGGCCGAGGTGTTTTATTGATGCCTTTTGAGAGTCACTGTGCAGTTTCTGTCTTCCTGTGGATGGCTGAAGCGCTTTATTGATGCCTTATTAAGTCACTGAGGTGTTGTATTGATGCCTTGTAATGTCACTGAAGGGTTGTATTGAGGCCTTGTGATGTCACGGAAGGGTTGTATTGAGGCCTTGTGATGTCACTGAAGGGTTGTATTGAGGCCTTGTGATGTCACTGAAGTGTTGTATTGATTCCTTGTGATGTCACTGAAGGGTTGTATTGATGCCTTGTGATGTCACTGAAGGGTTGTATTGATTCCTTGTGATGTCACTGAAGGGTTGTATTGATGCCTTGTGATGTCACTGAAGGGTTGTATTGATGCCTTGTGATGTCACTGAGGTGTATTGATGCCTTGTGATGTCACTGAAGGGTTGTATTGATGCCTTGTGATGTCACGGAAGGGTTGTATTGATGCCTTGTGATGTCACTGAAGGGTTGTATTGATTCCTTGTGATGTCACTGAAGGGTTGTATTGATGCCTTGTGATGTCACTGAAGGGCTGTATTGATGCCTTGTGATGTCACTGAAGGGTTGTATTGAGGCCTTGTGATGTCACTGAAGGGTTGTATTGAGGCCTTGTGATGTCACTGAAGGGTTGTATTGAGGCCTTGTGATGTCACTGAAGGGCTGTATTGATGCCTTGTGATGTCACTGAAGGGTTGTATTGATGCCTTGTGATGTCACTGAGGTGTATTGATGCCTTGTGATGTCACTGAAGGGTTGTATTGATGCCTTGTGATGTCACTGAAGGGTTGTATTGACGCCTTGTGATGTCACTGAAGTGTTGTATTGAGGCCTTGTGATGTCACTGAAGGGTTGTATTGATGCCTTGTGATGTCACTGAAGGGTTGTATTGAGGCCTTGTGATGTCACTGAAGTGTTGTATTGAGGCCTTGTGATGTCACTGAAGGGTTGTATTGATGCCTTGTGATGTCACTGAAGGGTTGTATTGATGCCTTGTGATGTCACTGAAGGGTTGTATTGATGCCTTGTGATGTCACTGAGGTGTATTGATGCCTTGTGATGTCACTGGCATTGGAGCATCAGTAAGTGTTGTTCCTCACCATGACTGGTGAGCCAGTGTCTCCTCCCTGAAGTGGGGAAGCCATGACACAGTCACAGCATCAACACACAGGGCTGTTGGCAAACAAGAATGCTTCCTGCAGGAAAAGACAGTGCAGGAAAGATACGCCCAACACAAAACTCTCCACCCCGTGTTTTAGGTGTGTGAATTTTTGAGGCAAACAACACGACTGACTCTCTCTCCCAAGCTGTGTGGGGTCTGAAAAGAGTCAGCACTGTCTCTTCAACACAGACCAACCCCCAAAACAGTAATGCTGCCTACATGGTGGGGTAAAAATGGTCATAAACAATAAACGTCTGGTACACAAAAGTGAAGATGGGAGTGGCAGCCCACAAACACTGCTGAAGAAGAATCCGACCTGCAGAGACACACTGTCCACCCACACAGGCAGTGAGCAGAGTGAGAGGTGTTCTGATATGTAAGCCAGCACTCCTCTTTTTCCAGTGATATGTGGGTGGTCATTGTGTCATGCAGTTAGAGGGAATATGTGGGGCATTTAGAGACCTGAGCTCAGCCACTTGGCACAGGTCTGCTAATCCTCTGGCTTGCCATGGGGTATTACACCTCTGTGTGTGTGTGTGTGTGTGTGTGTGAGAGAGAGGTGGCATGTGGTGTGTTTAGATCAATGTTTGTTCCAGAGAGAGATGAAAAAAACAAAACAACTGTTTTAAGTTTGTGTGATGATGCTGACATGGGTGGGAGCTCTCAGAAGTGATTTTGGCTATCATGGTAAGATCGGTAATATCGTGACAAATAAAGTGTTGGGAAGAAGCTTACTTTGGTTTCCATCACTTAAATTCAAGCATTGACTGATACACTTGGATTTTGGAACTGTCATTTGCATTTTTTTTTTTTTAAGAATGAAATGAATGACAAAAAATTGGAATAGACTGTCTAATGAGGCTGTTGCAAACAAGTGTGTGTGTTTTTTGGTTTGTTTTGTTTTTGCTGCCCAGTCATGTATGCCATTTCAGTGGCACTGTCCCCACATCACTTCCTCCCAGTCACACAGACACATCACGTGCCAGCACAGAACTCCATTGTGAAGTGTTGATGTTAGCTTTCCAGGAGGCCACACACCAGAGGAGATTGTCTGTCTGTCTGTCTGTCTGTCACCTCTCTGATGAACAGAATCCCACTGTCTGGAATCAGGAAATCCATTAGTCCTTGGTGTTGCGTTGTGTTTGTCAGTATGACTGGTGTGTCAGTATGACTGGTGTGTCGTTAGGTGTCAGTATGACTGGTGTGTCAGTATGACTGGTGTGTCGTTGTTTGTCAGTATGACTGGTGTGTCGTTGTTTGTCAGTATGACTGGTGTGTCAGTATGACTGGTGTGTCAGTATGACTGGTGTTGTGTTGTTTGTCAGTATGACTGGTGTGTCGTTGTTTGTCAGTATGACTGGTGTGTCGTTGTTTGTCAGTATGACTGGTGTGTCGTTGTTTGTCAGTATGACTGGTGTGTCGTTGTTTGTCAGTATGACTGGTGTGTCAGTATGACTGGTGTGTCAGTATGACTGGTGTTGTGTTGTTTGTCAGTATGACTGGTGTGTCGTTGTTTGTCAGTATGACTGGTGTGTCGTTGTTTGTCAGTATGACTGGTGTGTCGTTGTTTGTCAGTATGACTGGTGTGTCGTTATGTGTCAGTATGACTGGTGTGTCGTTGTTTGTCAGTATGACTGGTGTGTCAGTATGACTGGTGTGTCGTTGTTTGTCAGTATGACTGGTGTGTCGTTGTTTGTCAGTATGACTGGTGTGTCAGTATGACTGGTGTGTCGTTGTTTGTCAGTATGACTGGTGTGTCGTTGTTTGTCAGTATGACTGGTGTGTCGTTGTTTGTCAGTATGACTGGTGTGTCGTTAGGTGGGTGTTAATCTGGAGATATGTTTGTTTTTATGTCAGTGTGTGTTTTTATTTTAACTTTAAAAAAAAAAAGTCTGGAGGTGATAAAGCAGAGCTCACCCCACATATGCCCAGTGTATTTTTTGGAGTTAGATGTGGCAGTGAAATAGGTGTAGCATCTGCAAGGAGATGTCAAAGAGGCAAACTGATCCATTTACTGAAGACCACAATATACAAAGCAGGATAATGACAGTGGTATGAATGTGTAAACTGGCTGTCAGCATTGGAAAGATAGCGATGTACAATGCAGGATAATGACAGTGGTATGAATGTGTAAACTGGCTGTCAGCATTGGAAAGATAGCGATGTACAATGCAGGATAATGACAGTGGTATCAATGTGTAAACTGGCTGTCAGCATTGGAAAGATAGCGATGTACAATGCAGGATAATGACAGTGGTATCAATGTGTAAACTGGCTGTCAGCATTGGAAAGATAGCGATGTACAATGCAGGATAATGACAGTGGTATGAATGTGTAAACTGGCTGTCAGCATTGGAAAGATAGCGATGTACAATGCAGGATAATGACAGTGGTATCAATGTGTAAACTGGCTGTCAGCATTGGAAAGATAGCGATGTACAATGCAGGATAATGACAGTGGTATCAATGTGTAAACTGGCTGTCAGCATTGGAAAGATAGCGATGTACAATGCAGGATAATGACAGTGGTATCAATGTGTAAACTGGCTGTCAGCATTGGAAAGATAGCGATGTACAATGCAGGATAATGACAGTGGTATCAATGTGTAAACTGGCTGTCAGCATTGGAAAGATAGCGATGTACAATGCAGGATAATGACAGTGGTATCAATGTGTAAACTGGCTGTCAGCATTGGAAAGATAGCGATGTACAATGCAGGATAATGACAGTGGTATCAATGTGTAAACTGGCTGTCAGCATTGGAAAGATAGCGATGTACAATGCAGGATAATGACAGTGGTATGAATGTGTAAACTGGCTGTCAGCATTGGAAAGATAGCGATGTACAATGCAGGATAATGACAGTGGTATCAATGTGTAAACTGGCTGTCAGCATTGGAAAGATAGCGATGTACAATGCAGGATAATGACAGTGGTATCAATGTGTAAACTGGCTGTCAGCATTGGAAAGATAGCGATGTACAATGCAGGATAATGACAGTGGTATCAATGTGTAAACTGGCTGTCAGCATTGGAAAGATAGCGATGTACAATGCAGGATAATGACAGTGGTATCAATGTGTAAACTGGCTGTCAGCATTGGAAAGATAGCGATGTACAATGCAGGATAATGACAGTGGTATCAATGTGTAAACTGGCTGTCAGCATTGGAAAGATAGCGATGTACAATGCAGGATAATGACAGTGGTATGAATGTGTAAACTGGCTGTCAGCATTGAAAAGACCATGATGTACAAAGCAGGATAATGACAGTGGTATAATGTGTAAACTGGCTGTCAGCATTGGAAAGATAGCGATGTACAATGCAGGATAATGACAGTGGTATCAATGTGTAAACTGGCTGTCAGCATTGGAAAGATAGCGATGTACAAAGCAGGATAATGACAGTGGTATCAATGTGTAAACTGGCTGTCAGCATTAGAAACCTTTCAGTGAAAAGAGTGTCCCTGGGCTTTCCATGTTCCAGCTATCCATGTTCCCGACTTGCTGTGAACTGAACTCATTTATCCATGTTCCTGACTTGCCGTGAACTGAACTCCCATACCTCTTGCCAAACTCTGCATGTCCACGAAGGTTTCAGATCAAACAGATTTGTTCCGGGAGAGATTAATTGGATTAATCCAGATTGAACTAATCCCATCCTGAGCGTCTGTCTGCTAATATCCTATAGGCGAACATTGTCAAATAACAGTAAATGAGAAACATAAGCAGTTGACATACTAACTTTGCCAATCTCTGTGTGTATGACTTCATGAAGTTGCCAAAGTCTTATCTTGCACTGTTTAAGAGCAGAACACTGCTGGCTTGCTTGTCTTAGTTTGGCTTGTATCTTCATTACTTAAACTTCACGTCACTTAGAATGGAACATGTTGTTCACTTTAAAAAAAATTTTTTTTTTGCTATTATGATATGATTAAGTCAATATGTAAATAAAATTAATACTTGGTGTGTTGTTCTAAAGGATGTTAAGTTAAGGCCAGACACTACAGTCAAATAACTTTTTTCTCTCCAACTATCTCTCTCTTTTTTTGTCTACTCGGTGTATCATCACTTGTGGATCACAAAAAAGTGTTATCTAAATTTCTGTGTATACCCGTTGCTATGGAAACAAGTCAAAATGGCCACCAAACAAGGTATCAAAGAAATTGGGTTTGTGGTCCATGTGGTGCATGCAAACATTTTTTGTTATGTGGACTTGATACACAATGACATTATCATTATTTTCACATGAGATTATATTGATTACTTGATACACAATGACATTATCTTTATTTTCACATGAGATTATATTGATTACTTGATACACAATGACATTATCTTTATTTTCACATGAGATTATATTGATTACTTGATACACAATGACATTATCTTTATTTTCACGTGAGATTATATTGATTCTTCAGTTATTCCATTTTATGATTTTTTTAAAATTTTGGGTATTGGGAAATCCTCGAAGTTTACAATGGGTAAAAAGATTGGAACCGCTATGAATTAAAACCCATAGATTATTTTCATACATACTCACAACAAAACTTCAATAACATGTTATAAAACAATCATGCAAAGTCTCATGGTTGTAGGTTTACTCATCATTGAGCAAGACCAAGGTATGTTGTCAAGGCCAGAAACTTGATGACTTGCGTCAAAATTGAACAAAATAAACACTTCCGTGATTCAGTAAGTAATCTTTATTGGCAATTTTTTTCGTTGTTAAAGACATCTTTACAGTGGAAAAACTTATGCATATGATAGAAGAGATGTTCAAGAATCAAAATCCGTCAAAAAACCCAAACCATGAAAAATCATCATTTTGGTCCCTTTTGCACTGCCGTGTCCCCCCTTAATGCAGGGGAATGTATGTTTTTTCTCCCATCCTCTGGACCTTGACTGGTTGTCTGGGTGCTAGCCTTTCACATGAGACAGTGAACCAGAGTCCTGAATGCAGTGTGCACTCAGCACATGTGAAAGATCCCATGGCAGCAAGAGGTGTCCCTGTAGAAACATGTGATTGATCGGGAAAGATTCCATAGCAGCAAGAGTTATCCCTGTAGAAACATGTGATTGATAGGGAAAGATCCCATAGCAGCAAGAGTTATCCCTATAGAAACATGTGATTGATAGGGAAAGATCCCATAGCAGCAAGAGTTATCCCTGTAGAAACATGTGATTGATAGGGAAAGATCCCATAGCAGCAAGAGTTATCCCTGTAGAAACATGTGATTGATAGGGAAAGATCCCATAGCAGCAAGAGTTATCCCTGTGGAAACATCAGATTGATAGGGAAAGATCCCATAGCAGCAAGAGTTATCCCTGTAGAAACGTGATTGATAGGGAAAGATCCCATAGCAGCAAGAGTTATCCCTGTAGAAACGTGATTGATAGGGAAAGATCCCATAGCAGCAAGAGTTATCCCTGTAGAAACGTGATTGATAGGGAAAGATCCCATAGCAGCAAGATGTCCCTGTGGAAAGATGTGATTGATGACCCCAATGAATAACTTCATGGTGTGCTGGATATCTGACCATGGGTGGATAGTGGTATGTACGTGCTGTGCATCAGAATGATGTAATAACTTGGCGCTGTGCTGTGCTGGGCAGGATATCTGACCATGGGTGGATAGTGGTATGTACGTGCTGTGCATCAGAATGATGTAATAACTTGGTGCTGTGCTGTGCTGGGCAGGATATCTGACCATGGGTGGATAGTGGTATGTACGTGCTGTGCGTCAGAATGATGTAATAACTTGGTGCTGTGCTGTGCTGTGCTGGGCAGGATATCTGACCATGGGTGGATAGTGGTATGTACGTGCTGTGCATCAGAATGATGTAATAACTTGGTGCTGTGCTGTGCTGTGCTGGGCAGGATATCTGACCATGGGTGGATAGTGGTATGTACGTGCTGTGCATCAGAATGATGTAATAACTTGGTGCTGTGCTGTGCTGGGCAGGATATCTGACCATGGGTGGATAGTGGTATGTACGTGCTGTGCGTCAGAATGATGTAATAACTTGGTGCTGTGCTGTGCTGTGCTGGGCAGGATATCTGACCGAGGGGGTGGAGTGCCCCAGAAGCTGGCGCGGCGAGTGTTTGAGTACAACTTCACCACGTCGGGCAGCGCCTCACACGACCAGAGCGGTGGTATTTTTGACAGCTTCATGCACAGTGACCACTCCACGCCCACTGCGGGCAAAATGCACGGGTCAGTCACTGTCCACTTGGTGGTGATTGTGGTGGTGATGGGTTTGGTGATGGTGATGGTGGTCATCAACCACAATGTGATGATTATGATCATGATAGTGAAGATGGTAATGATGGTTGTGGTCATCAACCACAATGTAATAATGATACTACTACAACTACTACTGCTGCTGCTGCTGCTGCTGCTAAGCATACTTATATAGCACTTTCAGACCTCTCAAATAGCTTTAGAGTAACATGTGAGTCAGACACAAAGCAGTCAATATGTTTGAGAGGTTCAAAAGCACAATATTCTTATTATTATTGCTGCTATTGTCATTGTAAGTAATAGGTGCAGGTTGTGTACAAGGTACAGGTTTGGCCCCTTGTCCAGTCATGCCTATGAATCAGTAATAATAATAATGATGATAATGATGATGATGATGATAATAACCTCAGTGTAACAGGTACGGGTTTGGCCTGCCATCAAGCTGTGCCTACATATCAGTAATGACAATAATAATAATAATGATAATGATAACCTCTGTGACCAGCTATGGCTTTGGCCTGCTGTCCAGCCATGCCTACCTATCAGTAATGATAATGATGATAATAATGATGATGATGATAATAATGTCTCTGTACACCAGGTACGGGTTTGGCCTGCCGTCCAGCCGTGCCTACGCCAACTACCTGGGGGGCAGCCTGACCCTGGAGAGCATGGAGGGCATCGGCTGTGACCTCTACCTGCGGCTCTCACACATCGACTCTGCCAAGGAGAGCTTCCGCATCTGAGGGGGTGTGGGGGTGGACAGGATGTACGTGAGGGTGAAGGAGGGGGTGGTGGTGGAGGGGGGTCTACCAGTTCCATTCACCACGTCTGTCTGGCCTCCTGCTGACTCCAGTCTAGTTTCCTTTGGTGTGAGCTTTGGTTTTCTGGGTTTATTGCTCTGTATGCTACAGTGTCAGGCTGTTTATAGGTATTTTTTATGTTATTATCGTTATCTAGTTTGGTTGAAGTGATGTTTTTTTATATAAATATGTATTATATTTATTTATTTATTTATTTACTATTATTAATATTTCGCAGAAGTTAGCTTGCAATTGTGTGTGTGTGTGTGTGTGTGTGTGTGTGTGTGTGTGTGTGTGTGTGTGTGTGATGGTAGTGGTGTATGTTTTCTTTTGTGTTTTTTTCCACTTTGACATGCATTCACTGCTTGTTCTGGCCTTGTTGCTGACTGTTGGGATGTTGTGTTGTGTTGTGTACAAGTTGTGGCTGTGGCGTAGTTGACTGTTAGGTTGTCATATACTGTACCATGTCAGCCTGATGCAAACTTGGCCTGTTTCTCTGTTGGCCAAAACTTCACGGCTAACTCAGTACAAAGATGCCTTCGCCAGGCCCTGTGGCTTGCTCAGCCAATCGGCACAGTCCCTGCCTTTAGTGCTGAACAGTTCTTTTCTGTGTGTCTGCTTGAACAGTTTGTTTCTATGTGTCTGTCAGTTGAGTTAGTTTGTGTCTAAACTTGATCCCGAGCTGTGTTCCACATTGAACTTTCAACTTGCTGGCAGTGGTGGGTTACAGCCCAGTGCTGGGTACAGCATGGAAGGCGGGGGGGTTGGGGGGGGGTACAGTGATGGTGTTGCCTGTTTCAAAACCACTGATACGTGTCAGCTGTCTGGAGGGATGCACACTGTTACGTAATACTGTGTTGTACAGTGTGTTGCTGTGATGCTGCCTGTATCCACTGTATAGAGAGGAGGAATCTCAACTTTTATCAGCTGTTGCTGCTGACGTCGTGAAAACAAATTTTACTTTGGCACTGCGTTAAACTCATAGTCTCTGGCTTTGATTATTTTTCTTCTGTTTTGTTTACATTGAAAAGTCATGGAGAACAAGGAAAGGAATCTCTTCTGCTGTTTGTTTGTTCATGTTTTGTGTTCTGCCTGTTCACTGTGGGGGGGGTGGGGGGGGGTGGAGAAGGGGAGGGGTGTGTGGGGGGTGGGGGGGAGAATCTCCTGCATATTTTTGTCACATTGCATTCTATGTGAACTGTGATCAGGGTCAAGAGGAATCTCAATTTTTAACTCATGAATTTGATGCCCAGTGACGGGAAGGAACGGAGAGAGAATATGGGAACACTATGTCCATCTGCAGAATAGGATGCACAGGGAATTACATCGCCTGAACGTGATTTGCTTTCAGAATTGAACAGCATTGTTTGTTTCTGATCACCGTTAATGCTCAGCAGGGTTTGAGTGTCAAGCTAAAAGTTACGGTTTGTCGTACTGGTTTGACCCCCTTGTTTATGGGGATTGTCGTGATGACCTTTCACACTGTTGAACCAGGAACGGTGTACAGACACAAGATTAAAAGGAACATCCATCTGAGAGTTTTGTTTTGTTGTTCCATGTTTGATTTGTTCTTGTTTTGACTTAAGGCAAGTCATTCTTTTTGTTTGGGTCGTTGTTGATGTTCTGGGTGTAAACTTCACTGCATCGTGTGGCTTCATTGTCAGCCTGAAATAATGGCCAGGCAACCGTGACTGGAGAAGGGATGAAGGCAGTCATGACTGTGGAGAATGATGTTGTGACTGTGGAGAAGGGATGAAGGCAGTCATGACTGTGGAGAAGGGATGAAGGCAGTCATGACTGTGGAGAATGATGTTGTGACTGTGGAGAAGGGATGAAGGCAGTCATGACTGTGGAGAATGATGTTGTGACTGTGGAGAAGGGATGAAGGCAGTCATGACTGTGGAGAAGGGATGAAGGCAGTCATGACTGTGGAGAAGGGATGAAGGCAGTCATGACTGTGGAGAAGGGATGAAGGCAGTCATGACTGTGGAGAATGATGTTGTGACTGTGGAGAAGGGATGAAGGCAGTCATGACTGTGGAGAAGGGATGAAGGCAGTCATGACTGTGGAGAATGATGTTGTGACTGTGGAGAAGGGATAAGGCAGTCATGACTGTGGAGAATGATGTTGTGACTGTGGAGAAGGGATAAGGCAGTCATGACTGTGGAGAATGATGTTGTGACTGTGGAGAAGGGATGAGGCAGTCATGACTGTGGAGAATGATGTTGTGACTGTGAAGAAGGGATGAAGGCAGTCATGACTGTGGAGAATGATGTTGTGACTGTGGAGAAGGGATAAGGCAGTCATGACTGTGGAGAATGATGTTGTGACTGTGGAGAAGGGATGAAGGCAGTCATGACTGTGAAGAAGGGATGAAGGCAGTCATGACTGTGGAGAATGATGTTGTGACTGTGGAGAAGGGATGAAGGCAGTCGTGACTGTGGAGAAGGGATGAAGGCAGTCATGACTGTGAAGAAGGGATGAAGGCTGTCATGACTGGAGAGGGCGTGAAGGCAGTCATGACTGTGGAGAATGATGTTGTGACTGTGAAGAAGGGATGAAGGCTGTCATGACTGGAGAGGGCGTGAAGGCAGTCATGACTGTGGAGAATGATGTTGTGACTGTGAAGAAGGGATGAAGGCAGTCATGACTGTGGAGAATGATGTTGTGACTGTGGAGAAGGGATGAAGGCAGTCATGACTGTGGAGAATGATGTTGTGACTGTGGAGAAGGGATGAAGGCAGTCATGACTGTGGAGAATGATGTTGTGACTGTGGAGAAGGGATGAAGGCAGTCATGACTGTGGAGAAGGGATGAAGGCAGTCATGACTGTGGAGAATGATGTTGTGACTGTGGAGAAGGGATGAAGGCAGTCATGACTGTGGAGAATGATGTTGTGACTGTGGAGAAGGGATGAAGGCAGTCATGACTGTGAAGAAGGGATGAAGGCAGTCATGACTGTGGAGAAGGGATGAAGGCAGTCATGACTGTGAAGAAGGGATGAAGGCAGTCATGACTGTGGAGAAGGGATGAAGGCAGTCATGACTGTGGAGAAGGGATGAAGGCAGTCATGACTGTGAAGAAGGGATGAAGGCAGTCATGACTGTGGAGAAGGGATGAAGGCAGTCATGACTGTGGAGAAGGGATGAAGGCAGTCATGACTGTGGAGAAGGAGCCGTGCTGCCTGTGTCCTCTTCAGCGTCAAACCTTCCTCGTGTTCAGGGGGACTGCACATGGTGCATTATTTCCTTATTTTATTTCAGCGATTCGCCTTGTTTGTATGTTGTTTTATTTCTTATTTTCATGTATTTATTTCTTCCTTTGTTTCATTTGATGTTAGTGTTTTACAGAAAGCGGGGGTAGGTGTTTCATTTGATGTTAGTGTTTTACAGAAAGCGGGGGTAGGTGTTTCATTTGATGTTAGTGTTTTACAGAAAGCGGGGGTAGGTGTTTCATTTGATGTTAGTGTTTTACAGAAAGCGGGGTAGGTGTTTCATTTGATGTTAGTGTTTTACAGAAAGCGGGGGTAGGTGTTTCATTTGATGTTAGTGTTTTACAGAAAGCGGGGGTAGGTGTTTCATTTGATGTTAGTGTTTTACAGAAAGCGGGGGTAGGTGTTTCATTTGATGTTAGTGTTTTACAGAAAGCGGGGGCAGGTGTTTCATTTGATGTGACTGTTTTACAGAAAGCGGGGGCAGGTGTTTCATTTGATGTAACTGTTTTACAGATGTTACTGTTTTACAGAAAGCGGGGGTAGGTGTTTCATTTCATGTTACTGTTTTGGTAGGCGGTCATTGTCTGACCAGCATGTTAGGGTCACACCTATGTCAGGAGTCTTGCTGCTGATTTAAAAAAAAAAAAAAGAAGTTTTATTGGTCAGTTTGTTTTGCAGTGCATATAGAATGGTCAGTTTGTTTTGTAGTGTACAGTGATAGAAAAACAGGTCTGACTTGAAACTAGAACTTTACAGGTTGAAAAAGAAAGAAAAAAAAACTCTTATGGTGTGAGTGAAGATATAATAGGAGAGGAAAAGATGAATCATCATGTTTGGTTTTACTCATAAAACTAGCCCAGTCAACAAATAATACTTAGTGTATTGTCCAAATCAACCATTATTTTTGCTTGGGTCTCTTGTTTTTGGACAAGACCTGCTGCAGACATTTGCTGATATAAATAGTACAGCTGTAGTTTGAAGCCAATGCAGACGTTTTGCTGACTGGTGTAGAAAGATATACAGTATGATATAAATAGTACAGCTGTAGTTTGAAGCCAATGCAGACCTTTTGCTGACTGGTGTAGAAAGATATACAGTATGATATAAATAGTACAGCTGTAGTTTGAAGCCAATGCAGACCATTTGTTGACAGGCATCATAGAAAGATTAATATATAAAACATTAGTGGAATGGAAAGAGTAGCACCCATTGTGATTTTTCTGGTATAAGCTGCTGTTTGTTTTTTTTGTGGGCATGTGACAACTTTTTTTTTGCCTTCAGATTTTCTTCCTATGTCAGATGAATTCAGGAATATTTCCAGGCATGTTCACTAACAAACATTCTGTGTAGTTTCCATGAAGCTGACACACTAGCAACAGAACTGTAAGAAGAAAAACCAGCAAAACCAAATAAAAGTCAGCTTGATGTAGCAAGTCAGTCTACAACGGCATGAGTAATATGAATTAATGAAATATAATCTTTGTTGCAAATGTATTTAGTATATTCTTCCATAAATACAAAACAACTTAAATTTTAGAACACCTAATTATTTTTCAGTGGCAGAGTTTTAATTACACTGTATTATACAACTGACAATCATTGTATCATTCTACAGAATTTCTGTACTGTGGTAACTTAAGAGCCTTATTTTGCTCATTTTTCAAACTGTATGATTATGCTCAATATATTTACACTGTTTTTTTTTTGCTGACATTTTAGAAATTTTATTTTATTTTTGTTGATGGATGTTCATTTTATTTCAAGTGCCTGTGCTGTGAGCTGTAGTTGTCATCCAGTGTGCAGAAAGGGACGATGCCAGATATATACAGGATGACTAGTCGCTGGAACAACACACCTGTTTACCCTTCAGGTGTATGTATCATTCGTAATATATCCTTTCAGATTACATGATGCCAGATATAGATACAGGTGACTAGTTTCTGGAACAACACACCTGTTTACACTTCAGGTGTATGCATCATTCATAATATATCCTTTCAGATTACATGATGCCAGATATAGATACAGGTGACTAGTTTCTGGAACAACACACCTGTTTACCCTTCAGGTGTATGCATCATTCATAATATATCCTTTCAGATTACATGATGCCAGATATAGATACAGGTGACTAGTTTCTGGAACAACACACCTGTTTACCCTTCAGGTGTATGCATCATTCATAATATATCCTTTCAGATTACACGATGCCAGATATAGATACAGGTGACTAGTTTCTGGAACAACACACCTGTTTACCCTTCAGGTGTATGCATCATTCATAATATATCCTTTCAGATTACACGATGCCAGATATAGATACAGGTGACTAGTTTCTGGAACAACACACCTGTTTACCCTTCAGGTGTATGCATCATTCATAATATATCCTTTCAGATTACATGATGCCAGATATAGATACAGGTGACTAGTTTCTGGAACAACACACCTGTTTACCCTTCAGGTGTATGCATCATTCATAATATATCCTTTCAGATTACATGATGCCAGATATAGATACAGGTGACTAGTTTCTGGAACAACACACCTGTTTACCCTTCAGGTGTATGCATCATTCATAATATATCCTTTCAGATTACACGATGCCAGATATAGATACAGGTGACTAGTTTCTGGAACAACACACCTGTTTACCCTTCAGGTGTATGCATCATTCATAATATATCCTTTCAGATTACACGATGCCAGATATAGATACAGGTGACTAGTTTCTGGAACAACACACCTGTTTACCCTTCAGGTGTATGCATCATTCATAATATATCCTTTCAGATTACACGATGCCAGATATAGATACAGGTGACTAGTTTCTGGAACAACACACCTGTTTACCCTTCAGGTGTATGCATCATTCATAATATATCCTTTCAGATTACATGATGCCAGATATAGATACAGGTGACTAGTTTCTGGAACAACACACCTGTTTACCCTTCAGGTGTATGCATCATTCATAATATATCCTTTCAGATTACATGATGCCAGATATAGATACAGGTGACTAGTTTCTGGAACAACACACCTGTTTACCCTTCAGGTGTATGCATCATTCATAATATATCCTTTCAGATTACACAATTACGTTGCATGTAAACAAATAACGGTTTTGTGACCGTTATAAGTTCACATTTTGAAAGTAGATTAATAATTTGTTTCCAATCCAGGTTTTTTGGTTGTCTTTTTTTGCGTTGACTTTATTTCAAATTGCTGCTGCACAGTCTTGCTTTCATTTCTGATGGATAGGCTCCTTTTTTCTCATGTGGAAAATTGTAGCAAGTGGAAAATGGTGGTGCTTGAGACGACAAGGTGGTGAAACGCATGTCGATGAGTGCATGGACGGTGGTCAGCCATTAGACACAGGACTATGCTGTCTCACATGACAGTGCTGTTGTCTCAGATGACTGCTGTTGTCTCAGATGGCTGTTCTGGGCAGTGTCTGTTGCTGTTAAGAATAAAGTGTTTTGGGCAGTGTCTGTTTCTGTTCATAATAAAGTTTAGATGTAAACAGGTGTGTAATCGCCAGCAGTCTGACTGAACACAAGCTGTTTTGCTGCAGTGATATACTGGGCATTATGGCTTCCATTCTTTATGCACTTCCTTCCTCTTCCCTTTCCTAGTCACTTCTTCCACACCATTCGGTCTGTATTTTCACAGTTTATCTTGGTTTGAGACAGAACTGATGAGATTGATACCTTTTTTGATATTTTTAGATTTGGAGTCAAAACTCTTTGGAGTGTGGATATTTATATTATGATTATTGTAAAACATAGCTGCTATATGCTATCGTTTTCTTTCTGTGTTACTCTTCAGGGGTGTTTGTGTTAAAGAGAAATGGTGGCCAGGAGTGGTGTGTTCGGATGAAAATCTCTGGAGTCAGTGTCTGATGTATCTGTTGTGGTGGAAAGAAGTTTCTACAGTGTGTTAACAGCTGTCCATAATGTTGGAATAGCTTACACTATGTGGACGTTACAGCATAAAAACAGTGTTGTGCCATACTTCACATTATTTTGTTTTTTTTCTTGTTTTCATGACTGTAATATTGTGGTAGCTTTGTGCGGAGCATGAACTGTAAACATTGGTGATGTGTTTTGGGAGTTATGAGCTGTATATGCTTGCAGAATCGTGTGTGCTCTGGGAGTTATGAGCAGTATATGCTTGCAGAATCTTGTGTGCTCTGGGAGTTATGAGCAGTATATGCTTGCAGAATCGTGTGTGCTCTGGGAGTTGTGAGCAGTATATGCTTGCAGAATCGTGTGTGCTCTGGGAGTTATGAGCAGTATATACTTGCAGAATCTTGTGCTCCGGGAGTTATGAGCAGTATATGCTTGCAGAATCTTGTGTGCTCTTGGAGTTATGAGCTGTGTCTGCTTGCAGAATCTTGTGTGCTCTGGGAGTTATGAGCAGTATATACTTGCAGAATCTTGTGCTCCGGGAGTTATGAGCAGTATATGCTTGCAGAATCTTGTGTGCTCTTGGAGTTATGAGCTGTGTCTGCTTGCAGAATCTTGTGTGCTCTGGCAGTTATGAGCCATGTCTGCTTGCAGAATCTTGTGTGCTCTTGGAGTTATGAGCCATGTCTGCTTGCAGAATCTTGTGTGCTCTGGGAGTTATGAGCTGTGTCTGCTTGCAGAATCTTGTGTGCTCCGGGAGTTATGAGCCGTGTCTGCTTGCAGAATCTTGTGTGCTCCGGGAGTTATGAGCCGTGTCTGCTTGCAGAATCTTGTGTGCTCCGGGAGTTATGAGCCGTGTCTGCTTGCAGAATCTTGTGTGCTCTGGGAGTTATGAGCTGTATATGCTTGCAGAATCTTGTGTGCTCTGGGAGTTATGAGCAGTATATGCTTGCAGAATCTCGTGTGCTTCGGGAGTTATGAGCTGTCTGCTTGCAGAATCTTGTGTGCTCCGGGAGTTATGAGCTGTGTCTGCTTGCAGAATCTCGTGTGCTTCGGGAGTTATGAGCTGTGTCTGCTTGCAGAATCTTGTCATTTCTTTGCTGGCACTGATGTGTTGATTGTATTCAGTTTCATGTCCACACCATGTTCATTCTGTTGAACAGAATTTTAAAGATTTTATCAATATATGTTTGTTCATACTACAGTGTGCTTTTTCAAAATTATTTCCACAAGTATTATATATAATGCTACAGTCTATCCATGGTGCTTCTAGTCTGAACTAAGATGTGTGTATGGCTCTGCTGTTTGCAGTGTTGTGAAACATGGAACAGTAAGCATGATGATTGTAGTGTAGCAGTGACTTGACCACATAGGAGATGAGAAAAGAATTTTACTGACAGAGATACATCAAGCAGCAGTATACCCTCGGTGCAAGATAGACAGGATTATTTGTGCTGTTTGTGGTGGTAATATGTGTTAGCCATGGATTAAACAAACTCTTCAGTGGGTTTCTGGTGGTGATATGTGTTAGCCATGGATTAAACAAACTCTTCAGTGGGTTTCTGGTGGTGATATGTGTTAGCCATGGATTAAACAAACTCTTCAGTGCCGTGTACGTTTGACATGCCCTGCTGGTTTGACTCTGTCATGTGCCCATTTACATAATCACATAGAAAATTTACATACACTCGGCAGACTGAAAGGGAAGTAACCCTGTTTGATGGTTCGATATAGCTATGTGCAGTCAGCTGGGCTATTAGCAATAATGATGATGGTAAGAATACTATATGCAGTAATGATGATGGTAATATCTTTATCGGTAATGACAATGGTAATAATACTATAAGCAGTAGTGATGTGAAGTGGGAGAATCTCGATCAGAATTCCAGTTGATAAATAATGAGTCAACACAATGCTGGTGAAGGAGCACTGTTTTTCTCTGTGAAGTTTGCACCAAGGTCAGGTCAGTGTCAGCAGAATTTTGTGTCACTGAGAATCCTTCAGTGTCGCAATGTGTCCTTTATCATGTGAAGCAGTCTTCAACTGTTTGGCTGGCTTGTTTGTTTATTTTCAGCAAATTTTTATGTAGAAATATTTTCTTCATTATGAATATGTGAACTGATGCAGAACTGTTTGGCTTGCTTGTAGGTTTAATTTCAGCAAATTTTTTGTGTATCAATGTTTTCTTTATTTTGTGAACTGGTGTACATGTGGAACTGTTTGGCTTGCTTGTAGGTTTAATTCCAGCAGAATTTTGTGTGAGTGAGAATCCTTCCATGTAGTCATGTTCTCTTGATTATTTGAATTGGTGAAGAACTGTCAGTGGTGTAGAACTGTCTTGGTTAAAACTATTGCTGTTCAATATTCCTGGCCAGCTCTGCCATTTACTCCTTGTTTGTGTTTATTTCCTGGACATCTTGGTCAAACGATATCGCAGTTGCTGTTCCTGGCTAGCTTTTGTCATGTGACCCAGGGTAGGAGCACTGTCATTCTACTTCTTGGCCCAGCTGGGTGGATGGGGATCGATACCATGTTGATACGAAGGAACCTCCGTCACCCTGAGGATTTTTCAGTGACTGCATGAAGCTACAGTGGACCCACAGTCAGTCAGTTTTGGGGAACACAAAGGCAGAGCAAGGCAACAAATGTATTTCATTAGCCCCCTGGGACATTGGCTGATAGCTGTTGCACACGTTGGAGGGTTTTTTTTTGTTTGGTTTTTTTGGTTTATCTTACCAGTGATGGTACAGCTGACCACTTGCTGAATCCACGTCAGTTGGGCACTAGCAGAACATTGGGGTCCGGGAGAGCAGCTCTTGTGTACAGTGTGTGTGGGGGTGACGTGTCAGCACTATGTATAGCTGTGCTTGTTTCTAAAATGCTTTTGTTCTTTTGACTCTTGAATACCCTGTGCCTTAACCAGCTGCACCCTGAACATGAAAGACAATATTGCCATGACAAACAATATATATATATATATGTATAATATCTGTACTGTGGTCACCAGTTCAGAACACCATCACTCTTTTGTCTTTAATTAGTATATGTATATATATATATATATTTTTTTTTTTTTCCTAATTACCCTGACATGTACCGTCCACACTTTCCCCTTGTTGTGAACATCTGTTCAGACTGATTTCTGGTTTTTCAAGGTATTAATTAGAAGTGACTGTTTGTCATGGTATTAATTAGAAGTGACTGTTTGTCATGGTATTAATTGGAAGTGAATGTCATGGTATTAATTAGAAGTGACAATGTATTAAGAGAATCTGCCAGTTGATTGTCCATTGTCTGTCTCATGTTGAAAGAGAAGAGTCTGAAAATAATCACTGCCAGAGTGAAGGTCTGAATATCAACTGAAAGTTAGTAAATGGTATGGTGACATTTTTCCACAGTGATTGCTTGTGGTTTGCAAATGGAAATGCTTTTTCAGGAATGCATGAATGTAAAAAAAAAAAAAAAAATTTTTTATAAGGAAAAAAAAAGTGACTTAAATGTTTTCAACGTCTTGTCTATTTCCAAAGCAAGTCAGGTGTTTGTGGGGAATATATAACTACTGGATGTATTGGATGTTTTTTCTTTTCTTTCTTCTTTTTTTGGCCTTGTTCCATTTTAAGGATGAGGCAGAAGTTACCGATTGTGGGTTCAGTTTTCAGAGCGCTGCTGCTGTCTTTGCTTTCTGCACTGGGTGACGATTGTATCATTGACGTTAGTTTTAGATGCTAGTGACTTACTGACCGACATGGTTCAGTGAATGTGCTGTTACTAGTGACTGTTACTGACCGACATGGTTCAGTGAATGTGCTGTTACTGGTGACTGTTACTGATTGACATGGTTCAGTGGATGTACTGTTACTAGTGACTGTTACTGACCGACATGGTTCAGTGAATGTGCTGTTACTAGTGACTGTTGCTGACCGACATGGTTCAGTGAATGTGCTGTTACTAGTGACTGTTACTGACCAACATGGTTCAGTGAATGTGCTGTTACTAGTGACTGTTACTGACCGACATGGTTGAGTGAATGTGCTGTTACTGATTGACATGGTTCAGTGAATGTACTGTTACTAGTGACTGTTACTGACCGACATGGTTCAGTGAATGTGCTGTTACTGATTGACATGGTTGAGTGAATGTACTGTTACTAGTGACTGTTACTGACCGACATGGTTCAGTGAATGTGCTGTTACTGGTGACTGTTACTGATCGACATGGTTCGGTGAATGTGCTGTTACTGGTGACTGTTACTGGTGACTGTTGTTGACTGACATGGTTCAGTCAGTGAATGTGCTGTTACTGGTGACTGTTACTGACCAACATGGTTCAGTGAATATATGCTGTTACTGGTGACTGTTGTTGACCGACATGGTTCAGTGTATGTGCTGTTACTAGTGACTGTTACTGACCGACATGGTTCAGTGAATGTGCTGTTACTAGTGACTGTTACTGACCGACATGGTTCAGTGAATGTGCTGTTACTGGTGACTGTTACTGACCGACATGGTTCAGTGAATGTGCTGTTACTAGTGACTGTTACTGACCGACATGGTTCAGTGAATGTGCTGTTACTGATTGACATGGTTGAGTGAATGTACTGTTACTAGTGACTGTTACTGACCGACATGGTTCAGTGAATGTGCTGTTACTGGTGACTGTTACTGACCGACATGGTTCAGTGAATGTGCTGTTACTGGTGACTGTTACTGACCGACATGGTTCAGTGAATGTGCTGTTACTGGTGACTTACTGACCGACATGGTTCAGTGAATGCGCTGTTACTGGTGACTGTTACTGACCGACATGGTTCAGTCAGTGTGTGCTGTTACTAGTGACTGTTACTGACCGACGTGGTTCAGTGAATGTGCGCTGTTACTAGTGACTGTTACTGACCGACATGGTTCAGTGAATGTGTGCTGTTACTATTGACTGTTGCTGACCGACATGGTTCAGTGAATGTGCTGTTACTAGTGACTGTTACTGACCGACATGGTTCAGTGAATGTGCTGTTACTGGTGACTGTTACTGACCAACATGGTTCAGTGAATATATGCTGTTACTGGTGACTGTTACTGGTGACTGTTGTTGACTGACATGGTTCAGTCAGTGAATGTGCTGTTACTAGTGACTGTTACTGACTGACATGGTTCAGTGAATGTGCTGTTACTAGTGACTTACTGACCAACATGGTTCAGTGAATGTGCTGTTACTGGTGACTGTTGCTGACTGACATGGTTCAGTGAATGTGCTGTTACTGGTGACTGTTGCTGACCGACATGGTTCAGTGAATGTGCTGTTACTGGTGACTGTTACTGATTGACATGGTTCAGTGAATGTGCTGTTACTGGTGACTGTTACTGATTGACATGGTTCAGTGAATGTGCTGTTACTGGTGACTTACTGACCGACATGGTTCAGTGAATATATGCTGTTACTAGTGACTGTTACTGACCGACATGGTTCAGTGAATGTGCTGTTACTCGGTGTTCACACAGCCATGGTGGTGGGATCTGTGCTGGCAAGTCTCATTACGCAGGATGCTATTAAAAATTAAACCTTGTGTAGATGCGTGCTTGTTTTTCACGGAGACAGATGGTGCCTGTGCTTTGTTTCGAGTGATGCGTTGAGGTGAAGATTTGTGTCACAGGTTTCTGTCTTTGTTCGTTTTGCTTGATGTCTATCCACAATTGTGATTTTTGCTTTTATTTCTGTGTATGTGTCATGCCGTCTGTGCATGACTTTCAGATGTCTATGCAGTATGTCTGACTGGGGTAGTCAGGTTAGGTTCTTATGCAAAATACTATGTACGCCAGGTGTATATGTATGCTATTTCACCACTGTCTTGTATCATATGAAATTAGTGCTCTGTATCAGAGCATTGGTTCTTTTATGGTTTATATATATTAACTATTATATATAAATCTTCCCCCTCAATCTGAAAATAAACTATTCTGTTTGCATTATCGTGTGGTGGTTTCTTTTGGTGTTTTGTTTATGTTTATTGCTTGTGCTTGTTAATTATTTCATGTTCTCTCAGCACACACACACACACACACACACACACACACACTCCCATTTTAACTCTTTCCATACGAATGGCGAAAGAGACAACGTTAACAGCGTTTCACCCCAATTACCATCATCAAAATATTGCAAGCGGAAGGCTCTTATACTGAAGACTTGAATGTTGACAAAGAATACCACAATTCTGACGACGGAAGCTAAAGGTTGGGTCATTCAGACACCCACTGGACATCCGAGGGGTCTGTGTAGAGGAGAAGAGAGGACTGGCCGTACTGAACGAGTTAAAGCCATCTCTTTGTCTTCAGCTGCTAACATCATCATTATGAAGAAATCAGAACACAAACCAGACATCATCATTATGAAGAAATGAGAACACAGAACACAAACCACACATCATTATGAAGAAATGAGAACACAGATCACAAACCACACATCATTATGAAGAAATGAGAACACAGAACACAAACCACACATCATTATGAAGAAATGAGAACACAGATCACAAACCACACACACACACACACGTCATCATCTGCCCATTTCTTCCTACTTCCATCCACACTTGTACTGCATTCACAGATCATAATATACCACTCCCCAATTTTTCTGTTGTGTTTGTTTTACTTGCCTTCATAACAAACAGTAACTGAATAAAATGAAAGAAATTACTGTGGGTGCAAAGTCTCCATAGTAAATTGAGAAGCATTTTATCTGCACGCAGTAATACCAACCAAAAACACAAAAAATAAAAAAAGGAAAAAAATGACCATATATAGGGAAAACAAAGGCTATCCAATGGACAAATCTGACATGACAGTCTTTTCACACATGAACGACACACAAGCAAAGAAACATACGAAGTCTTTGCAATATGAACAAAAAACGACAACAAACAGAACATGATCTTCCTTTACGAATGAAAAGCTAAAGTGTGAATGATTGATAGGTACTCAGTAACATAAATGTAGAAAAAGAGAGAAAAAAAAAAGTGAACATGATGATCTTTGATAACACAAACGAAAACCGTGAACAATGTTATCATCGTTATTTCTAGCTCAGCCAACTAAAGGGGCCATATAAAGGGCTGGAGAAATTCTGTTAAAAATGTCCTCCAATCCAAAAGCCAGACTGACACACATACTTATTCATTTCACTCATACTGTGCAGTAAATGACTGGTGACATTTGTACTGACTTGTCAGAAGACATCACCCATTCCCTAATCAACCTCCACATGAAACACAAAGTACCAAAGGAGTCAGAAACATATCTGGTAAGACACTACAACCAGAAGGCCCAAACAACAAACACCACATTAAACTGATAAACAAAAGAAGAAAAAAAGACATACTGACAAACACCACTAAAGGCAGAAAGCTGTAGATATCAGGACCATCCCTGTGAATGCAATATGTATTGTATTAATCTTTTGTTAGGACTGGTTTCTCTGAAATTCTGCATGCTCTCCTAAGTGAATGCAATATGTACTGTATCAATCTTGCATCGAAACAGGTTTCTCTGAGTGAAGAAATATGACAAAATACCACACAAAATTCAGGGAGACAAGAAACTAGTAGCCAAAGTTCTGATTAAAACAGTAATGATTGATCAGAGACAGACAGACAGGCTGACTGACAGACTGACAGAAAGACAAATAGACAGACAGACTGACAGACCGCATGTTGCCCAGGGAACGACCAGCACCTGACAGCACAGCTGTGTGTTTCTGTGCTGCGTCCCTCAGTCCTTCCTGCACTGAAACACACTCACATGTTGCCATTAATACCAGCACTTTTCTCTCTCCCTAAAATCAAGATGTGTCTGTATGGTATCAAGAACACTGTCATGACAGCAAACATACATCTGTTCACGCCAGTTGTTGTTTTTGTTTTTTATGCCATCAGATGTCCTTCTGATCACCTGCTTTGTTTCATGCAGGTTTTCATGTCGTTACACTTTGTCCATTCTTAATAAAGAGGAAAATTAAATCCCAGAGAGTGAGAGACACATTACCACATGCACACACACACATACACACAAAGTCTTCCTTGCTGTAATATTTTGGCAATTTCGAGGCATTTCAGATCAAAACTGACTTAAAAGTGGCATCACTCTTAGCTTCTGCCAAAAACAAAAATATATTTTGGGTCAATGTGATGGTGGTGTTTGTTTTGTTTCTTTAAAAAAAAACCACCTCTTTTCAACTGATATCTATGTGTTTATCACATTAAGCTGGATAATCCTATTTTCTGACACACAATACTTTTTTCTTCTTCTTCACTATTTTAAAACAATCCTGAAACCTTTGGTCTCAAAGTTGGAGATTCACCAGAGAAAACAATTCATGTGGTGTAACATTGTGGTAAAGTGGACACAACAGCTTTCATGATAAACAGAAAGGAAAGGACTGATAGATATATGGGAGGATGAGGCCTCTGATAAACAGAAAGAAAATGACTGATATATGGGAGGATGAGGCCTCTGATAAACAGAAAGAAAATGACTGATATATGGGAGGATGAGGCCTCTGATAAACAGAAAGGAAAGGACCGATAGATATATGGGAGGATGAGGCCTCTGATAAACAGAAAGGAAATTACATACATATGGAAGAGGCCTCTGATAAACAGAAAGGAAATGATACAGATATATAGGAGGAAGAGGTCTCTGATAAACAAAAAGAAAATGACAGATATATGGGAGGAAGAGGCCTCTGATAAACAGAAAGGAAATGACAGATATATGGAAGGAAGTGGCTGCATCTTAACAAAGGCACAATGACACTGCCTTTCAAAAGAGCTCTCTTACACACACACACACACACACACACACACACACACACACAACAGTGACATACTGTGCACAAAACATAAGCTTCTTTCGTGCTAAATCAGATACAAATCACTTCTGCAGAACACACAACTTACAAAAAAACATCACACTAACAGTTTAAAAAAAAAAAAAAATGACAAATGCGTTAACAGCCCACACATATTTCATGGGTTAAGTACTTTGGCAAAACATCACAAAAAACACCAGCTTCACGATTCACGATGTAAAGCTGCTCTTGGTGAAACATCCCTCTTCAAAACAACATCTCTCTCGAAATGTGACACTGACCACAGAACAACAACAACAACAAAACAGAAACAAAAAACTCAACCTGCAAGCATCTGCTACAACTTAATTATTTTTCTGAACGTTTCTGCTCCGAAACATGTGAATGTCAATCAAAGATATTTCAACACAGTCAACCAGTGGCTGTCAGAGTATGACTAAGATCATCTCACTGATGCCCTGGACAATGGCAGGCAGTCAGGGAACACTTCAGACACTGATGGAAACAAACAACAATCATTTTCTTCAACACAGGTGAGAAAACAATGTGTTGAACACCAACAATTCTCCAGCGTTGCACACACATGGTCAGTCAGTCAACCAGCCTGCAGACTGACCACCAGACAACCAGACAATGTGGCCAGTTAGCTCTTCACCGCTGAACATGAAGAAGTCCAAACAGAGAATGGTGACTGACATCCTGACCTGTAATCTGTTCTCTCAGTGATGTCACAGCCCTGATATCAACCAGTCAATCCCTTGGAGACTTGTGTCAACCAACCATTTCCTTGTATGCAAATGGTCAATTATCATTGGAGTCTGATATCAACCAATCAATTCTTTGGAGACTTATGTCAACCAACCATTTCCTTGTACACAAAGGATCAGCTATCATTGGAATCTGATATCAACCATCCTTGTACACAAAGGATCAGCTATCATTGGAATCTGATATCAACCAATTCATTGGAGACTAATGTCAACCACCAATTTCCTTGTATGCAAAGGATCAATTATCCTTGCAGTCTGATATCAACGAATCAATTCATTAGACATTTATGGCTGACTTAACATTTCCCAGATACAGAGGATCAACTATTCTTTGAGTCTGATATTAACCAAAGAACTCTTTAGACACTAACAGATAACCAATGAGTTCCCTGCACACTGAGATCAGTCCTAGGAGTCTGATATCAACCAATCAAATCCTTTGTCACGTTCCATTAAGTCAGCCAATCATTCTGTGTACACTGAGGATTGATCAATCAAATTACTGAATATGCACAACCAACCAATGAATTTACTGTCATTCCATAATCAAGCGATCAGTTCTGTGGATACTAACGCCTAACAAATGTATTTCTTGACACTGAAGACAGATTGATCAATTTATTGGATACATACAATCAACCAATCAATTTCCTGTAAGCTCATCAAAATCAGTTCCTTGACACTGATAATCACCATCAATTCAATGTCAGAATCAATTCAATGTCAGTGATAATCGACCAATCAATTCACTGTCAGTGATAATCACCAATCAATTCAATGTCAGAATCAATTCACTGTCAGTGATAATCACCAATCAATTCAATGTCAGTGATAATCACCAATCAATTCACTGTCAGTGATAATCACCAATCAATTCAATGTCAGTGATAATCATCAAAACTGTGATGTCTTTGACACTGACAATTAACTAATTTCTCTTCTTCCAAATATCTCTTCTTCCTAATCAATCCATCTAGTCCAGAGATTTCCCCCTCAATCTGTTCCAAAGATGATGACAATCAACCCATGGCCTTTGGCTAGCAGACAGCGGACAATCACAATCAACCCATGGCCTTTGGCTAGCAGACAGCGGACAATCACAATCAACCCATGGCCTTTGGCTAGCAGACAGCGGACAATCACAATCAACCAATGGCCTTTGGCTTGCAGACAGCGGACAATCAGCGAGATGTCTTATCACTGAGTTGCCACAGGATTTGGCCAAGAAGCAAACGGACAGGCCTGGTTTGCATCACTTTGACATGCTACAGTATGACACCAACTGTTTCCTTTTTCTGACATGATTACGCATGCTAAACACCTGTCGGCCAATGAAACATGGGCATGCCGTGAGGAAAGAGTGCAGACAGAGAGCTGTGACATGATCTTCCATTATGAACCTTTCTGTATGCCTGCTAGGTTATGGGAGGGGATCTTTTCCAAACTCCTGTGTCAACCTATGTGCACACCAGCAAATGCCTAAACCCTGCTCATACAGAAGATCAAATGTATGCGTTAATTTTGTTAATCATGTCAGTGTTCCATGGGCTGTGGAGACAAGAACTGCAGGCACACCACAGAAAGGTCTAGCTGTCTACAAGGCAGGGTGAAGACAGTCACACATGTAAAACCCCACATGTACATGTATGTGGGTGAAGCTGGGAGGTGCAGCCCAGGATGGCAGCAGAAGAAGTGTCACGGCGAGACAGGAAAACGTGGGACTCCACAGCACAGCAAACCTGAGGAGCACTACCTTTCTGTTGTATGAAGTCCATTGTAATTACAGCTTTCTTTTTTTTCCATCAGTTTCATCTACTTTTTTCTCGGTAATCAGCTAAATCATCACCATCTTATTAAGTTTACAAATGTTTTTCTGAGTTATGAAATTCCACATTTTTCTGGCATACATACATATATGCATACATATATGAAAGTATAATTAACAACATCAGTCTAAGGTGTGCCTAAATAGCTCAAAAGTTCTATAAAAATATCAAATCAAACATAAACTGAAATGTTACAATAATCTCTTTGTGACAGAGGATCACACAAATAGAGTGTGAATTTTGTCCATTTTCTTTCAATAAAGGGGAAAAGTCCCTTAAATTAGCAGTTTCAGAAATAGATTCTTTCCATATTTCCAGAGATACAAACTGGTATGGTGGTGGTGTGTCCATCGAGATCGATGATGACCATTGTTGTCATCCAGCTGGGGGATGGAGGGAGGGTGGTGGTGGGGTGGGGGGGAGGATGCTCATGAATCTATCTGTGAGTGCGCAGATGGCTGAATAGTCCAATCTGCGCACGAAATGTTCGCTGACAGTTGGGGCAGACAAAGACAGGCATACCATTGTCAGGGAGCTTGTTTGCCTGTGACTTTCTGGCCTGCCTCTTCTGAACAGCTGCAGCAGTCCTGTTGGCCTCGCACAACTTGGCGCCTTTGTGCACAGCAGCGCGCCATTTGTCACGGTCCACTGCAGATTCCCCCCAGGAGTCAGGGTTGATATCAAACGCTTTCAGAGAGACTTTCAGAGTATCTCTGAAGCGCTTCTTCTGACCTCCGTGTGATCTCTTCCCTTGTTGCAGCTTGCCATAGAAGAGCCTTTTGGGCAGCTGATGGTCTGGCATGCGCACCACGTGTCCAGCCCAGCGAAGCTGGGACTTCATCAGGATGGTGAAGATGCTGGGAAGGGTGGCTTTTGCGAGCACCTCTGTGTCTGGGGTCCTGTCTTGCCACTTGATGTTCAGTAGCTTCCTGAGGCATGTTGTGTGGAAGTGGTTCAGCTTCTTGGCATGTCGTTGGTACACTGTCCAAGTTTTGCATGCGTACAGTAGTGTGGGGAGAACTACTGCTCTGTAGACCTTTAGCTTGGTCTCAAGACTAATGCCTCTTCTGTTCCAGACATTTGCATTGAGTCTACCAAAAGTTGCACTTGCTCTTGCAATCCTGACGTTCACTTCATCATCGATTGTCACATTTCGTGACAGTGTGCTGCCAAGGTATGTGAACCGCTCCACCGCACTGAGTCTCTGACCGTTGACTGTGATGTTGGGCTCAACGTAGGGTTTCCCTGGGGCTGGCTGATGGAGAACTTCAGTTTTCCTCGTGCTGATGGTAAGGCCAAAGTTCCTGCTGGCAGTGGCAATCTTGTCGACACTGAGTTGTGCCCAGCGTTGAGGGCACAATCATCAGCAAACAAAAAGTCTCTGATGATGTCTGTCATGACCTTCGTTTTTGCTTGAAGCCTTCTGACGTTAAACAGCTTGCCATCTGTTCGGTACTTTAGGCCGATTCCAACATCGCCATCTCTGAAGGACAAACTGGTATAAAACTGAGGAAAAAACAAAAAACATGTATGCATGAACAAATGTGCAGTGGTGCGTCATTGGCAACTTTTGAAACCTGGAAACTGAAGTCCGTAATAATTATGAGGTGTCCAGCAGATGCATACCTAACAATGTGTACACAGACACACGCTCATACACACAATAACACCTACATGCACAAACACATGTCCAGCAGATGTATACCTAACAATGTGTACACAGACACACGCTCACACACACAATAACACCTACATGCACAAACACATGCACAGAGCAATGAACAGAAATACAGCCTGAACTCGTACTGCTGAACCATTACCACACAGCAAACAGCAATGAAAAAAAGATGAAAATGAAATAAATAAAAGCAAACTCGATCAAAGATCAATAACCATTCCCTATACTGATCTGAAACAGGGTATGCATTCCAATTACATAACACAACCACTACAAAACAAAAGGTTAGATGTCCGTGCCTTCAAAAATGAAAACAAAGCAATACCAAATTCTAGAGTTTCCTAGCTGAACTAGTCCTCATCCAAAACAGTACTGTACAATACCGACATACAGAGTGCATAATTATGTTCAACGTGGACTGTGAACGTTTCACACAAAGGTGTGTGTGCACGGTTAGTTCAGGAGTGCTGTGAACCAAAATGTAATTCAGTGTACAAATAACTGTAAGGAATTCCATCTATACAAATCAGGCAGCTTGACACAAAGAAATGTCCGTGCAATGTTCCCCTCCATATGGTCACTTTGCTGACAGCATTGAGTGATTGATTGATATGGATACTTATGTATCTATATCATGTCTCTCCAAACCTCCCAGCTGTACAGAGAACGTCTGCACTGAACACGCTTCCCACTACATTCAGAGACGCTCTGCTCCTGCACTGAACACCTTTCCCACTACATTCAGAGACGCTCTGCTCCTGCACTGAACACGCTTCCCACTACATTCAGAGACACTCTGCTCCTGAACTGAACACGCTTCCCACTACATTCAGAGACTCTGCTCCTGCACTGAACACCTTTCCCACTACATTCAGAGACTCTGCTCCTGCACTGAACACCTTTCCCACTACATTCAGAGACTGCTCCTGCACTGAACACGCTTCCCACTACATTCAGACACTCTGCTCCTGCACTGAACACCTTTCCCACTACATTCAGAGACTCTGCTCCTGCACTGAACACCTTTCCCACTACATTCAGAGACTGCTCCTGCACTGAACACGCTTCCCACTACATTCAGAGACTGCTCCTGCACTGAACACCTTTCCCACTACATTCAGAGACTCTGCTCCTGCACTGAACACCTTTCCCACTACATTCAGAGACACTCTGCTCCTGCACTGAACACGCCTCCCACTACATTCAGACACTCTGCTCCTGCACTGAACACGCCTCCCACTACATTCAGAGACGCTCTGCTCCTGCACTGAACACCTTTCCCACTACATTCAGAGACGCTCTGCTCCTGCACTGAACACGCTTCCCACTACATTCAGACACTCTGCTCCTGCACTGAACACGCTTCCCACTACATTCAGACACTCTGCTCCTGCACTGAACACCTTTCCCACTACATTCAGAGACACTCTGCTCCTGCACTGAACACGCTTCCCACTACATTCAGACACTCTGCTCCTGCACTGAACACGCTTCCCACTACATTCAGACACTCTGCTCCTGCACTGAACACCTTTCCCACTACATTCAGAGACGCTCTGCTCCTGCACTGAACACGCTTCCCACTACATTCAGAGACGCTCTGCTCCTGCACTGAACACCTTTCCCACTACATTCAGAGACACTCTGCTCCTGCACTGAACACCTTTCCCACTACATTCAGAGACGCTCTGCTCCTGCACTGAACACCTTTCCCACTACATTCAGAGACGCTCTGCTCCTGCACTGAACACCTTTCCCACTACATTCAGAGACGCTCTGCTCCTGCACTGAACACCTTTCCCACTACATTCAGAGACGCTCTGCTCCTGCACTGAACACCTTTCCCACTACATTCAGAGACGCTCTGCTCCTGCACTGAACACGCTTCCCACTACATTCAGAGACGCTCTGCTCCTGCACTGAACACGCTTCCCACTACATTCAGAGACGCTCTGCTCTGTTCTCTTTCCTCATTTGGCCAGAGACACTGTGCGCAATAGTAGCACTTTTGTTACTTTTGTATCCATGGTCTTCTTGTAAGGGTTGGTAAAATCTTCCTTTGAGGAAATACAATTATGATGAGAATCAATTCTGAACTTTACTGTACTGCTGACAGACACACGTTCTGAACAAAGACAGAGGAAAGTTATTCTGAAAGAAGTGACAAAAATATGGCTGAGACAACAACTGCACTGCTCAGTTATTTCCGTCAAACTGTAAAAGCAGACGTAAAAAGACTGGAAGAGTTGAATCTATCTTGTTGCTGTGTGATTCACTTCACCCTCTGTCTACAGTCTCTGGTGGACAAGTGCTCCTTCAACTTCCAAGTTCTTCATCAAAAATAATAAACTGTACTAACTACTCTTCATCAAAAACGTGTCACATATACGACAATTTCTTGTCATCACATGACTGTGTTTCTGACAAGGAAGAACCCCACCCCCACCCCCCCTCTTGCTCCCCCTGCTTCCCCCCAAAAAACCAAACAACAGATTCTGTGAATTAACAATTTAACAATACACACACAGAATGACGACATGTTGGGGGTGGGGGGGTAACGAAAAGACCAGATCATGATGCACATACTGTACATGCAAAAATCTAAACAGCTACCACAAACTACCCCTGCCAGACAAGTGTATGTACACACTACTGAACTCAGTCAATAAAACTAATGTTATACCATTGCTAAAACAGAACTCGGTCAATAAAACCAATGTTATACCACCGCTAAAACATTTTCAGTCATATGTTAAAATGGTGCAGTTAAAAAGCAACAAAATAGACTGTTATGTTAGTCTAAAATACTGCAATATTTAGCTAAAATGTTCACAATAATAAGCCATTCCAGTACCAGGCTAAACCTTCACAATTATAATTCTGAAAACTACATGATGAACACTTGCTGTAATAAGATGATTAAAAAGAAAGATACATTGGATAAATGCATCAAATGCGAATAATAATAGTAATAATAATAAGAAGAAAAATAATAAGAATAATAATGACAAAAACTGTTTTGCTGGTTATATGGCTTTAAGATAAAACAAAATTCCGGAAGCAACAGTGATCACACACCAAGACAGAACTGCATGTGTTGTGTTACTGATATCATAGTGTAGTCTGCCGGCTGAAAACTGGAAGTGACATCACAGGTCAGCACACACAGTGCACACAATATGTGTTGTCTGGTTCCTATCAATCAATCAGAACACAGTACACACAACACGTGTTGTCTGGTTCCTATCAATCAATCAGAACACAGTACACACAACACGTGTTGTCTGGTTCCTATCAATCAATCAGAACACAGTACACACAACACATGTTGTCTGGTTCCTATCAATCAATCAGAACACAGTGCACACAACACGTGTTGTCTGGTTCCTATCAATCAATCAGAACACAGTACACACAACACGTGTTGTCTGGTTCCTATCAATCAATCAGAACACAGTACACACAACACGTGTTGTCTGGTTCCTGTCAATCAGAACACAGTACACACAACACATGTTGTCTGGTTCCTATCAATCAATCAGAACACAGTACACACAACACGTGTTGTCTGGTTCCTGTCAATCAATCAGAACACAGTACACACAACACATGTTGTCAGGTTCCTATCAATCAATCAGAACACAGTACACACAACACGTGTTGTCTGGTTCCTGTCAATCAATCAGAACACAGTGCACACAACACGTGTTGTCTGGTTCCTGTCAATCAATCAGAACACAGTACACACAACACGTGTTGTCTGGTTCCTGTCAATCAATCAACCAGCCCCTCTGTCTCACACACTGACCACACCACACAGTCATGGGAACGTGTCAGCCATCAATCTTCCAGTCACTGCTGAACATCAAAGGCATCACTTCACTGAACACATCCCCCACCACAACACATTTCATTTACCACCTAAACACAAATCATTCACCACCAAATTCTCTCTGTTCAACTTCCTTGCTGTTTCATCGACTTGCCCCACCCCCCACACTCCATCAACCCTGCTCTCTCTCTCTCTCTCTCCTCCCGGCAGTCATTGTTTTGTTGCTTTTTTTCTTTTTCATTCATCGACCCATCCCCTCTCCCCTCGCTTCAGTTGTTTCTGTTTGTTAGTGTTATTACTCAGCGACGGTGAAGACGGCAAGGGAGGCCATCTGCAGGGGGCGCCAGGAGTAGTGCTGGGAGAAGTGGTAAAGGGCGGGGCGGGAGATGGTGGGGATGCGCGACACGTCCAGGTGCCTCATCCTCTGCAGGGCCATGAGGGAGGTCAGGCAGCGGTCGGTCAGCCCCCAGCACCGACACAGGTTGAGGGACAGCAGGGACATGAGGAGTGGCCTGCCCTGAGTGACCAGCGCCTGCAGCCCCGCGTCGGTGAGCTTCATGCACGCCCGGAGGTCCAGGGTCTCCAGCAGCCCCAGGTGGGCTGACACCAGCCCCAGGGAGGAGTCCCCCACCTCCGTCCCGCTCAGGTCCAGGTGGCGCAGCTGGTGCAGGCGGCTGAGGCTTGGGGTCAGGCCGGGCCGCACCCCCAGGGGAGGCTCGATCAGCTCCTGGAAGCGGTCCGGGCGGATGCCTGTGGCCCAGCTCAGCACGAGGGAGCGCAGCAGGGGAGTGCTGGGGGAGCACAGGGCGCAGACGGTGGCCCAAGGCTGGGAGGCCAAGGTGAGGGAGCGCAGGTGGGGCAGGCGCGGCACCAGCCAGGCCAGCTGTTTGTGAGACAGGTGAGCGCTGGCCAGGTTGAGGGAACGGGGCTGGCGCAGCACCACGCCCATCAGGTGTGCCTGCTTCAGGTGGGTCCGTGCCAGGCTGACCCAGGTCCACAGGGACGGGTGGATGGCCCAGCGGTTCCATGTCTTGCACACCTGCAGGCATCGTGACAGGTCGGCGGGGGGCAGGTATCGGAACACCTTCATCCACAGGCCTCGCTCCAGGCAGTGAGGCTTGCCCGACGTGGTCATCACCTGCTCCGGGGGAGGAGGCAGGGCCAGGGGGCGCACCACGAAGGCGTGTCGCATCACGCCGCTGTCTTTCTCCACGCCTGATGACGACCCTTCCTCCTGACCCCGACCTTTGCTCCCCGTCCCCCCTACCCCCTGAAAGGTCACCCCGGCCTTGTCTGGCGTACCCCCCCGACTGCCGGCACCCCCGCCCTGAGAGGTCACGCCCGTCTGACCCCCACTGCTCTGTCTGGAACTGCCCGGCTTCTGGTCGTCATGGTGACGGCGACTATCCCAGCGTGAGGGGCCAGGTGTGGGGCTGGCTCTGGCGGAGTTACCTCCCTCCTCCTCCGCGGCTTTCTCACGGCGAGGCCGCAGCTTTTTCACCGACGGGGACTGTCCTCGCGACCTTCGTCCCGACAACTCAGGATCGTGCTCTCTCTCTCGTGAGCAGCCCTGGAACGGAGAGAGGTCACTCACAAGGTCACCCATACCCAGCAGTCTCATGACCTTGGTTATGGAAATGCATCTTTTCACAGGTAAAAAATACAGAAACTGTTGTTGTTTTTTTGTGAGTGTGTGTGTGTTTGAAATGTACACCATCTTTTGATTAGTGACAACACTGTGTGGATGTGTTTGACGGCTTTCAACTGTTAAAAGAGTGCACTCTTTTTTGAAAGTTTAGACACAACATTTTGATGTGCATTGGATTCCAACGGACAAAATGTATTTTTGGGTGCTGCTCTGAAACATATGGAAGTTAATGGCATGCTGTTTACTAGTTGCATAGAGAAAGGATTGCAATAGTATCATAAAAAGCTTTGGTGTAGTAGTTTATCTGTGTTTTGGGTTTTTTAAAAATTTGTTTTCTTTCTTCTTTAAAAAAAAAAATCATTAAAAAAAAATCAGGAGCTGTTCCTTTTTCACCTCATACACACATGCATGCATGAGTATGTGCTCACTCACCCACCTACCCATCAATACAAACACACACACACACAAAAATTTACATGACACACACACCCAAAAAAACTAGCTCTAAAACAGATGAGCTGACAGAGGTTACAAGAGAGCTGAACAGCGAGAGCGACAGCAGGGTAGCCAAGTGGTCTGTGAACCGGACTTCCACCTTGCAGGTCAGTGAGGTCCTTGGTTCGAATCCCTGCATATCAACATATGTGGAGACCTGCCTAGCAAGTGGCCTTGATCCCTTTCTGAACATGCGCGCTGACAACAGCTGGCAGAGTCTGTCCAGTGTTGGACTAGTGCTACGTTCACCAGTGACTGGGGTTCAAAGCCCCATTCTGACATGATGGGTGTCCTGGGAAAGGCACTTTGCTCTGATGTTCCGCACTCTGCCCTCAGGTGAAGGGGCACCCGACTTCCGTTGGTGAAACTTTAAGCTGCAGAAACAGAGGACAGGGCCCTGCCTTCCTATGCCAATTCAAGTACCTGTCCTAATGTACACTGCACAATAGCTTAAGCTGTTGGGAAGGCAGTGGTTGAACACATTAAAGTCCACTTGCTGGAAACTTTTCTTTTTTTCAAAGCAGATGTGGTGTAGTGTTTATGGCTCAGCACACACACTCGGACACCTGCACGAAACTGAAACTGTTGAAAACTGAACTGTGGGGAGTGTAGCCCAGTCCTGCAGGTGGGGAAGACCACAGAAAATACAGGAAAAAAACAACAACACCAATGAATAAATGAATGTTTGCATGGGGGCACAGAGAGACAGACAGACAGAGAGACAGACAGACAGACAGAGACTCATGAACAGTGGATGATGCTCTTCCCAAACTAACAAAGTGTTAACTCACTCTATTCCAGGCACAAGTAAACTCGTACCATGATTACTTCAGTGTTAACTCACTCTATTCCAGGCACAAGTAAACTCATACCATGATTACTTCCCCTGCGGACCAGGTAGGAGTATTCTCCAACCAACATACTATTCTAATTTCCTTCATTCCTGCTTGGCACACTTGCCATTCTAAGCTGAACTATCTATGAATTCCAGGAGCATGAAAATGAAGCTTTGACTGATTAAATAAAAAAAATCCACATCAATTTTAGCCATTCTTGTGAGGCAGCCTTCTCTTTACTGCAGTGGTGTCATGCAGTGCTGGTCCAGGGGAGGTGTAGCAGGCAGGTAGCTGTGGGGTACAACGAGTTCTCCTGTCCCACACCTCACGCCCTCTCCCTCACCCTCACCCCACCCTCCTACAATTCAACATGCCTAACCCCCAAAAACAGCAACTCATCAACAGCATACTCAAAATGTTAAACTTTTCACCCTTTGATTCGTAAACCTACTTTCAATGATATACACAATACAAAAACACAAAATGAAATGAAATAAAACGAAAAGAAGATAAAATAAAAATGTATAAATGTGCAAAAATCAACACAAGGCACAGCAACACAAAAACCCAGACATAAACAAGGACCATCTGTCGTTACAATTCAAAATATGTGTGATCTATAGAAAAAAAAAGAAGTTAAAAACTGATCAGTGTTATTCCACACCCCCACACACACCCCTTCCCTCCCTCCCTCCCCTGCCCTTAACACCCAGGGTACTGTTACCTCCCCTGCTCTTAACACCCAGCGTACTGTTACCTCCCATGCCCTTAACACCCAGTGTAGTTATCTCCCCTGCCCTTAACACCCAGCGTACTGTTACCTCCCCTGCCCTTAACACCCAGGGTACTGTTACCTCCCCTGCTCTTAACACCCAGCGTACTGTTACCTCCCATGCCCTTAACACCCAGTGTAGTTATCTCCCCTGCCCTTAACACCCAGTGTACTGTTACCTCCCCTGCCCTTAACACCCAGTGTACTGTTACCTCCCCTGCCCTTAACACCCAGTGTACTGTTACCTCCCCTGCCCTTAACACCCAGTGTACTGTTACCTCCCCTGCCCTTAACACCCAGTGTACTGTTACCTCCCCTGCCCCTAACACCCAGTGTACTGTTACCTCCCCTGCTCCTAACACCCAGTGTACTGTTACTTCCCCTCTCTTTGAAAATATCCTGTTATTCTATACTCAGACTTTTTTAAAATTCTAAAATACTGAAGTATTTATTGATTTGTTTATTCTTTGTTATTTACTGCATTGTTTATTCTTTGTTTCAGTTATTTGGTGTCTGGTTCTGTTTTCTGGCTCTTCATTGTTCATTTAGCTTTACCTATCTGTTTATATCCATATATGACTACATTCTTACTTGAAAAAAATATTTCAAAAATATATGATTGCTTCATTCATGATGTCACTTTTTTGCGATGTTGGTACAATAATTATCGACAAATTTCAAAGCATTTATTTCTTGTCAGGATTTATATATTCACAACTGTTCAAACTACTTATCCCCCTTTCAGAGCACCTGCTAATGACCCTGCTTTCCCACACTGATGTAAATTGTTAGCATTCTGGGCCCCTGACCTGGGGAGGCAGAGCGCATCACTACCACCCATTACCATCATCAGTGGATCATGAAACGTTCCCTACCCTCTCCGTACAAAGGGAGACACACACACACTCACAACAGTCTGCATTGAAAGCCAGGGAGAAGCCAGGACACAAGGCCAACACTAGACCCAAGTTTTCACTACAAGCACACAGCATGGCAGCAAAGTCAAGCGACAGTATTTGGACAACATCTGATTTTTCCAGCAAGTTCCACTGTACATGAGTCATTGTGTTGTTAGACAACCAACAAAAAAACAAACTTAAAAAAGAAGAAAAAATGACAGAAACAGAGTGAAAGGAAAGAAAAAGGCACAACGTCCTCCTCCACTGACAAAAACAAACAACAAAACACAAGACTTACTTTCAAAATTTGGATATCGCTTTTTATTTTTCAAACACTCAAGTTAACATTTCAAATTTACATCAATCTTAAAAAAAAAAAAAAAGTTTGGGAACAAAACTCACAAGGCATTTAAAAAAAGGGTTGTTTTTGCATTGTCTTTTTTTTTTTTTTTTTTTTTTTGGTGGTCTTCAAACTCGTTGCCTTTCACAAGCTTGAAAAAACAGTAACAAAACGCACTGCCAGTGAAACAACACTCACAATCCCTGACATTTTGTGTCAACTGAGCAACAACTGTGTTGTCAAACAATGACAGCTTGTTGACTGGTATCCCCACCACTACAGGCAGGGAGACCAAGACATTCACAAGCTGCTGTGTGGGAATCATTAGACATTAAAGTTAAAAAATCCATAACAATCGCAACTACAATATCAATTTTACATAGGAAGTATAGAATTATAAACCACAGGGTCTACCAAAAAAACCCAGCAACTTAGCAGTCAATGGATAATGTGAACACGAAACAAAACAAAATGCTACACCAGTTTTTCAGACCTACACACACATCATGTTATGTACAGTGGAACAAGTGAAAATCAGACATCCAAGCACTAAAGGATCTAGTGTCAAGCAACATAAAACTGAAGACAAAAAAAACAAGAAGAAAAAAGGTATGAAAGAGTGTCAGCAGGCATAAGAATTGTCCATGTCTTTAATCCAATCAGGGCTATATGTGATTTGAACCATGTGAATGTGGCCAGGATTGAAAGAGCAACACTGCCAGCCGTCCACAGCTTAAAAAGGGTTGACTTAATTCCCCTGAAGATGTCTACAGTGCTGTTGTTAATGTCGATGATATTTCAGGATGATTGTTATATAAACACTGAAAAGTGAGGCATCCCGACGATGATATTGCAGGACGAAGGTTATATAAACAGTGACAAGTGAGGCATCCCGATGATTATATTGCAGGACGAAGGTTATATAAACAGTGACAAGTGAGGCACTGTGGGAATGACCCATGCAATATGACTTTCTGTCAGCTCCAGTTTCTCAAACAGGCATTCCTGTGTTCTGACAATTCCATTTCACTGTTCCATCACAATAAGACAACAACACTGCACTGCTAAGTCAAACAAGTGTTATGCACTGCTTGGTGAAATAAGTGTTTTGTACTGCTTGGTGAAATAAGTGTTTTACTGCTTGGTGAAATAAGTGTTCTGGTCATTCTGTGACAATGCCTTTGCCTGCAACACTCAACAATGGTGTTATACACAGGTTTCCCCCCTATTCCTTGTTCTCTGTCACAGCAAAGTTCAAGGCCACAAACACTGCTACAATGTGAAGGACAGAAACCACAGGTCATTTCCTATTCTAGTACCCCCAGTTCTGGGACCTATTGAAAAGAACATTTTTACAATGCAGGCATGTGAGCAATGACATGTAAGGTCTCAGTTCACCCTTCTTATCAAGAGTAACCCTTAGAAACAATGCGGGATGACCCATATCATGAATATCAAGCAAGGTGGGGGTAGGGGGTGGAGCTATCAACGGAAAAACCTGTTTTCTGACTGGCACTGACTGAACTGAAGGAACATGTCAGTGCTGACAATTTGGTGGACCTGGCAAGATGGATGGACATTAGTGGTTGAACCTGTATCAAAACTAAGTACAATAACCCTCAAAATACAGTTGAAAATCACAGAAAATGGCTCATAACATTTGCTAATAGCACTATCACTTCAATTATGCATGAGCATTGCCGTTAAAATAGGTCCCTGAAGGTATGATACTAAAATAGGAAATTACCCAGAACAAATCCATAGCTCCATTCATCTAGCGTATGCTGGCATTGAAACATCTGTCAGCAAACTGAACATCCACTGCCTATGGAGGGGGTCATGTGACACACAACAGATTCTTTCTCACAACACGTCTCTGACTATGAGTACATAGTTGCTCCAGTAACACTCACAAAACATTTCCAAAGATAATGAAATGTTTCCTTGAGCATTAACGAAACATTTGCAGCTATCATGAAACTTTTCCCAGAGTGTTCAAGAAATATTTCCAAAGATCATGTAGATTTTCCTAGAGCATTGTCCAAACCATTTGTTTCTGATGTCCTCGTGTCTTTGGGCCTCTGCTGAGAGGTGGTGCTTCACCAGGACACAGAGACTACTGCACTGCTGAGTGCCTTTCACTGACGATGGAAATAAGGACTACTGCACTGCTGAGTGCCTTTCACTGAAGATGGAAATAAGGACTACTGCACTGCTCAGTGCCTTTCACTGAAGATGGAAATAAGGACTACTGCACTGCTAAGTGCCTTTCACTGACGATGGAAATAAGGACTACTGCACTGCTAAGTGCCTTTCACTGACGATGGAAATAAGGACTACTACACTGCTGAGTGCCTTTCAATGAAGATGGAAATAAGGACTACTGCACTGCTGAGTGCCTTTCACTGAAGATGGAAATAAGGACTACTACACTGCTGAGTGCCTTTCACTGAAGATGGAAATAAGGACTACAGCACTGCTGAGTGCCTTTCAATGAAGATGGAAATAAGGACTACAGCACTGCTGAGTGCCTTTCAATGAAGATGGAAATAAGGACTACTGCACTGCTGAGTGCCTTTCACTGAAGATGGAAATAAGGACTACTGCACTGCTGAGTGCCTTTCACTGAAGATGGAAATAAGGACAACTGCACTGCTGAGTGCCTTTCACTGAAGATGGAAATAAGGACTACTGCACTGCTGAGTGCCTTTCACTGAAGATGGAAATAAGGACTACAGCACTGCTGAGTGCCTTTCACTGAAGATGGAAATAAGGACTACTGCACTGCTGAGTGCCTTTCACTGAAGATGGAAATAAGGACAACTGCACTGCTGAGTGCCTTTCACTGAAGATGGAAATAAGGACTACTGCACTGCTGAGTGCCTTTCATTGTCAACTATGGTGGAAATAAGGACTACTGCACTGCTGAGTGTCTTTCAATGAAGATTGAAATAAGGACAACTGCACTGCTGAGTGCCTTTCAATGAAGATGGAAATAAGGACTACTCCACTGCTCAGTGCCTTTCACTGAAGATGGAAATAAGGACTACAGCACTGCTGAGTGCCTTTCATTGTCAACTATGGTGGAAATAAGGACTACTGCACTGCTAAGTGCCTTTCAATGAAGATGGAAATAAGGACTACTGCACTGCTGAGTGTCTTTCAATGAAGATGGAAATAAGGACTACTGCACTGCTAAGTGCCTTTCAATGAAGATGGAAATAAGGACAACTGCACTGTTGAGTGCCTTTCAATGAAGATGGAAATAAGGACAACTGCACTGTTGAGTGCCTTTCACTGAAGATGGAAATAAGGACTACTGCACTGTTGAGTGCCTTTCATTGTCAACTATGGTGGAAATAAGGGCTACTGCACTGCTAAGTGCCTTTCAATGAAGATGGAAATAAGGACTACTGCACTGCTGAGTGCCTTTCACTGACGATGGAAATAAGGACTACTGCACTGCTAAGTGCCTTTCAATGAAGATGGAAATAAGGACTACTGCACTGCTAAGTGCCTTTCACTGAAGATGGAAATAAGGACTACTGCCCTGTTGAGTGCCTTTCACTGATGATGGAAATAAGGACTACTGCACTGCTGAGTGCCTTTCACTGAAGATGGAAATAAGGACTACTGCACTGCTGAGTGCCTTTCACTGAAGATGGAAATAAGGACTACTGCACTGCTGAGTGCCTTTCATTGTCAACTATGGTGGAAATAAGGACTACTGCACTGCTGAGTGTCTTTCAATGAAGATTGAAATAAGGACAACTGCACTGCTAAGTGCCTTTCAATGAAGATGGAAATAAGGACTACTCCACTGCTCAGTGCCTTTCACTGAAGATGGAAATAAGGACTACAGCACTGCTGAGTGCCTTTCATTGTCAACTATGGTGGAAATAAGAACTACTGCACTGCTAAGTGCCTTTCAATGAAGATGGAAATAAGGACTACTGCACTGCTGAGTGTCTTTCAATGAAGATGGAAATAAGGACTACTGCAATGCTGAGTGCCTTTCAATGAAGATGGAAATAAGGACAACTGCACTGTTGAGTGCCTTTCAATGAAGATGGAAATAAGGACAACTGCACTGTTGAGTGCCTTTCAATGAAGATGGAAATAAGGACTACTGCACTGTTGAGTGCCTTTCATTGTCAACTATGGTGGAAATAAGGACTACTGCACTGCTAAGTGCCTTTCAATGAAGATGGAAATAAGGACTACTGCACTGCTGAGTGCCTTTCAATGAAGATGGAAATAAGGACTACTGCACTGCTAAGTGCCTTTCAATGAAGATGGAAATAAGGACTACTGCACTGCTAAGTGCCTTTCAATGAAGATGGAAATAAGGACTACTGCCCTGTTGAGTGCCTTTCACTGATGATGGAAATAAGGACTACTGCCCTGTTGAGTGCCTTTCACTGACGATGGAAATAAGAACTACTGCACCGCTGAGTGCCTTTCATTCTCACCTAAGCTTGAAATAAAGTTTTGTGAGCAATTACTGGAGTGCAGCCATGAAACCCCCCTCAGTACCTCACTCTCCAACTCTACCCCACAGCAAAGCACATGCCATAGGTCCATCATGGCTTCTTCAATGCACATCATCTACAAATGTGCAGTACACAGAGAGGTGGGGAATGGAAAACTATGAAGCAACAGTATTGATTAAAAAATGGAACATTCATATAAGAGGAAAAACAACATGTATCCCGATATGCTTGGTTTTTTGTTACCCGTACCAAAAAAGTGCTGAATGATATTCAAGCACTAAGAGAAAGAGCCAGCCACAATTTATACATACATAAATGAAGGTCAAAATATACTGACAAAAATAACTGGGAAAAAGAAGGGCAGAAATATCCACCATATCTCTTTTTAAACGAAGAAATGAAACCAAAGAAAAGTGGCAGAACTGGACACAGCAGAACACACCTGACAGTGATGGCCAACCAAGTAGCTCTCAAACCATCAATTCAAAAACTGTTTAAAACAATAAGACATGCTTTTTGAACTCTCATAAAAATTTGATTAGAATAATTAAAATACATACACCACTCTCTCACACAGACAAAACAGATAAACACACACACACACACACACACACAACCATTCCATCAAGGAAAAAAGGAAGAGAAAGAATGTGAGATTTGAGCATCTACTGTATAGCCATGGGATCTATCTTTTCTCTGTATCATCTACTGTATAGCCATGGGATCTACCTTTTCTCTTTATCATCTACTGTATAGCCATGGGATCTACCTTTTCTCTTATTATCTACCATCTACCTTTCTTCTAAATGCACAATTGTACAGTTTTTTCCACCTTTTCACTCTATGCATAATTGTACAGTTTTTTTCTACCTTTTTCAATATGCACAACTGTACAATTTTTTATTTTTTATTTTTTTTTATTTATTTATTTTTTTACCTTTTTCTATGTACATAATTGTACAGGGTTTTTTTCCTACTTTTTTTCTAACTGCACAATTGTACAACTGACAATCCTTGGTGATTTCATTTATTTCTTGTCTTTATTCTTCAGTCTTGTAAAACTGACACATCACTGGATGGTTTTACTGTCTATTTCTTGTCTTGTAAAACTGACACATCACTGGATGATTTTATTGGTTATTTCTTGTCTTTATTCTTCAGTCTTGTAAAACTGACACATCACTGGATGATTTCATTTGTCTATTTCTTGTCTCTGTTCTGTCCAACTGATACATCCTGGCAGTGCAGTCTGGAGAGCATGAGAAACAAACGGAATATACACAAGTAAGATGTCCATATTAATTAATCTCCGCCCACTTATTTATTATGTCAAAAATAATCTTTTTTTAAACACAGGTTATCTTGTCGCTGATTTTTTTCTGTATTTTGTTGCTTTTATTCTCCTCAATTATTCTGTCAAAAAAAAAAAGTCTGTCAATCACTTTTGCAATATCTTGTTATTCTCTTGGATTGATTTTTTTTTTTTTTTAATCTTAAATCTAAAAAAAGAAGTATGTTAAAAAAACAAAACAAAAACCAACCAACCAACCAACCAACCAAACAAAAAACATTGATAAGCCAATTGTTTAAAATCATGTAAAATAATTCTCAGAAGAAAAAATAAAACTTTAAAAAATATCACACACACAGAACATTCAATGACAAAAGTACAAACTGGACCATGATGGTTTGCACGCACAGGCACAGACGATGCCATATCAACACACACACACACACACACACACACACACACACACAGACTGTGACAGAGTGAAGCAACGTGCTTTATCAGTATCATGTACAAGTACTGGCCAGAAAGTGGAAACTCATCCATGGAAAAAGAACAGACAGAAAAGGTTCCAGCTGGAGATCTACAATATGCACACAGTGTATAGATATATATCATTCTCAAAAGGCAAAAGCTTAGCCCATTTCAAACAAACAAACGAAAATAAAATAAAAAATAAACATTTACTAAGCACAGAAAAAAATAATGAAAGTTTTGAAAAAAACGAAAGGAAATCATTGTGACAAAGATGGAAAACGATGTCCCAACATTATGAACAAAATACAGTCATTATAAAACGATGTCCCAACATTATGAACAAAATACAGTCATTATGCATCAAGGGCGGTGGGATAAACAACAACCAACACAACAACAACAAAATGTCTTGGCACAAAAACCTCGGTGCAAGAACAGCTGACTGAGTGGACTGTTAGTAGAAGGGAATGCGGTGAAAGTGGAGCCCGTATGGGTTTCCATAAACAGAATGGGTGTACAGCAAAATTATATAAAAGTAAGAAAAAAAAAGAAGCAAACTTCAAAACTAAAATGCATCTCATATCTAACTAATATCACTCACTCCGGGCAAATACTCTACTCTTTTTCAGCCCCAGTCATCACTCCGTTACAACGCGTGTATTGACATTTTTCACCTCCCATGCAGTGTCCTGTCTCCATCCCTCATCAGTTCTCACTGTCCACAAATAACTCTCTCTATCCCTCATCAGTTCTCACTGTCCACAAATAACTCTCTCTTATCCCTCATCAGTTCTCACTGTCCACAAATAACTCTCTCTCTATCCCTCATCAGTTCTCACTGTCCACAAATAACTCTCTCTATCCCTCATCATTTCTCACTGTCCACAAATAACTCTCTCTCTATCCCTCATCAGTTCTCACTGTCCACAAATAACTCTCTCTATCCTTCATCATTTCTCACTGTCCACAAATAACTCTCTCTCTATCCCTCATCAGTTCTCACTGTCCACAAATAACTCTCTCTCTATCCCTCATCAGTTTTCACTGTCCACAAATAACTCTCTCTATCCTTCATCATTTCTCACTGTCCACAAATAACTCTCTCTCTATCCCTCATCAGTTCTCACTGTCCACAAATAACTCTCTCTATCCCTCAACATTTCTCACTGTCCACAAATAACTCTCTCTCTATCCCTCATCATTTCTCACTGTCCACAAATAACTCTCTCTCTATCCCTCATCAGTTCTCACTGTCCACAAATAACTCTCTCTATCCCTCATCATTTCTCACTGTCCACAAATAACTCTCTATCCCTCATCATTTCTCACTGTCCACAAATAACTCTCTATCCCTCATCATTTCTCACTGTCCACAAATAACTCTCTCTCTATCCCTCATCATTTCTCACTGTCCACAAATAACTCTCTCTCTATCCCTCATCAGTTCTCACTGTCCACAAATAACTCTCTCTCTATCCCTCATCATTTCTCACTGTCCACAAATAACTCTCTATCCCTCATCATTTCTCACTGTCCACAAATAAATCTCTCTCCATCCCTCAACATTTCTCACTGTCCACAAATAACTCTCTATCCCTCATCATTTCTCACTGTCCACAAATAACTCTCTATCCCTCATCATTTCTCACTGTCCACAAATAACTCTCTCTATCCCTCATCATTTCTCACTGTCCACAAATAACTCTCTCTCTATCCCTCATCATTTCTCACTGTCCACAAATAACTCTCTCTATCCCTCATCATTTCTAACTGTCCACAAATAACTGACCGGCAAATAAGCAGTTTCTCCAAGAACATGTAAAGAAAACTAATGCTGCCCTTTACATAGTACAGCTCTGATCCCACAGGCTGTCATCAGTGGTGGGTGTGAGAAGCACAGAGTAATCATCATGTTCTCACTTTATCTTGGTATCAGTTTAACGGCTGCCACTGTATTTGTACAGGAGGACGATACATGTGTGTAGAGAAGCCACAAGACCCGAACAGCTGACCACTGGACAGCACGGTCATTACAGGGTGGGTGGGTCAGTCTCTGCTGCCTTTGTGTCTTGTACTGGCCAGTATTTTGTGCTCTCTCTATGGTCAACAGATTGGCTACATGGGATGTTGTCTTGTACTGGCCAGTATTTTGTACTCTATGGTCAACAGATTGGCTACATGGGATGTTGTCTTGTACTGGCCAGTATTTTGTACTCTATGGTCAACAGATTGGCTACATGGGATGTTGTCTTGTACTGGCCAGTATTTTGTGGGTCCACCACAGGGGCCGTTAGATGAAATAAAAGCACAATACTTCACTGCACCCTCTGCTGACAGACAGGTGCTCAACGACTACACATTACTGCACACCCAGCAACAAGACAAAACTCCAGAAAGCACTCTCCATGTCCCCATCCTTACCCTTTTTCAGCTTATTCAAACTGTTCTCTCCTCTGCCCCCCCCCCCTACCCCCCAACCCTCCCCCCTACCCCTCAACCCTCCCCCCTACCCCTCAACCCTCCCCCCCTACCCATCAACCCCCAACCCCCCAATTCTTATTTCCCTTCAGCTTATTGAAACTATCCTCCCATTTGATAAAGTGTCTATCTACTGGTCTTTTTCAAACAACTTCCCACTGCTGGCTGAAGAGGAGAGCTGTTGTCTGACTTTTTACAAGTCTGAAACATTCCTTCTGTACATTTGTAAAACCCAAATGACGATACTTCCAACAACAACAACAAAAAAGCAGGGATTCAGAAAATCGGAATCAAACTAAGCTGAACATTCAAACATGTTCTCTTACTTCTCTTCTGAGCTAAATGCTGAGCAAAAAAATAGATGAACCCTCAACTGTGCTACTGCGACTTACTATGATGGTACCTATAATAATAACTATAACAATAATATCAGTGATGAAAGATTTCTCAATTTCAGGTGAAGTTCCAGAACTCACCACTAACCCCCAACACAAACCCAACAGCTAGAAACAAATTTACATCACTGCTTGAACCGAGGAGGCCTATGCTGCAACTGAACAGCATGAACGTCATGTTGTGCTGCCTCTACCACTGTTAAAACTGGAATGAAATCTCTTTTCTAATCGCAGAAAAACCACTGTATGGTATTACACCTACCACTGTTAAATCTTAAAACTAGTGTCTTCTCAAATAACGGAAGAACTATTCATGTGTGCTACATTTATTATGTTAAAAACTATGTTTTAGCTTTAAACTGCCATTTCTTGCCCAAGTATCAGAAACACACTGTTCAGTCTCCAGTCTACTAATATTGCTGATTTTTTAAAAACAATAACCAACTAACAGTCTCTAGAAGCTCAAACCACAGCTACATGATCTAAGACTGCCGTACTCATCTTAGTACTGCTGCAGTACTGCTGTACTCATTTAATTACTGCTGTACTGATCTCAGTACTGTTGCAGTACTGCTGTACTCATCTCAGTACTGCTGTACTCATTTCAGTACTGTCGTACTTATTTCAAACACAACTGCACGGCCCCTAGGCATTAACAATGATATGTAACAGTGCCTGCCTATACACACATAAACATCTCAACAAAGTGAAACAACGAATGTGTATATAGAACCAAACAAATTGT
>NC_134904.1:41176647-41189147 GCF_041734735.1 Babylonia areolata | reverse complement strand
GGAAAACACGCACCGCATGCACAACACGTGTCTGAGGGTAGTACACACACAACTTTGTCTAATGTGTCAGAGTGTAGTACACACACAGCTCTCTCTAACACAAGTCAGAGTGTAGTACACACACAGCTCTAACACAAGTCAGAGTGCACTACACACACAGCTCTAACACAAGTCAGAGTGCACTACACACACAGCTCTAACACAAGTCAGAGTGCACTACACACACAGCTCTAACACAAGTCAGAGTGTAGTACACACACAGCTCTAACACAAGTCAGAGTGTAGTACACTCACAGCTCTCTCTAACACAAGTCAGAGTGTAGTACACACACAGCTCTCTCCAACACAAGTCAGAGTGTAGTATACACACAGCTCTCTCTGACACAAGTCAGAGTGTAGTACACACACATCTCTCTCTAACACAAGTCAGAGTGTAGTACACACACATCTCTCTCTAACAAGTCAGAGTGTAGTACACACACATCTCTCTCTAACACAAGTCAGAGTGTAGTACACTCACAGCTCTCTCTAACACAAGTCAGAGTGTACTACACACACACCTCTCTCTAACACAAGTCAGAGTGTAGTCCACACACATCTTTCTCTAACATGTGTAAGACTGCCTTACACATAGAGCTTTCTCTGATACATGTCAGAATGTAGTACACACACAGCTCCCTCTCTCACATATTAAGAGTGTACACACATGCTCTAAAACATGTGTCAAGAGTGTAATACACACACAAAAAGCTCTCTCTCTCTCTGTCTCACTTTCCTGGGGCACACAACGGCAGGTCATTTATGCACACAGAAAGAAAACACAACAAAAAAGAAAAAACAAATACACCACTTGTCTGACATGTACATCACTCTATCAGGCATCGTCACAAAAGCACACCACACCTTAACCACTGACACTGCCATACCTAAAGCTGACCCTGCTCGCCCCCACACTAACACACTTGATACATTCCCACCGGAACAGCGCCACATGTCCTTACCACACTCCGCCACCATACACCACCACACCACAACAAAACATCCGCAAAACCACACCACACAATACCACCACACCACACCACAACAAAACAACTGCAAAACCACACCACACAATACCACCACACCACAATACAACCATTAACCCACACCATACAATACCACACCACAACAACTGCAAAACCACACCACACAATACCACCACACCACAATACAACCATTAACCCACACCATACAATACCACACCACAACAAAACACCCCACCTTGACCTCCTTGCTTGCCGACACTGACACACTTGATGCACTCCTAACACCACACACACCCACACCACACCCCCACAACCCACCCCCACACCCTACACACCTTCTGCTGTCCCTGTTTGCCGACGTTGACACACTTGATGCACTCCTAACACACCACACCACACCCCACATCACACCCCACACCACACCACACCACAACACACACCACACCACACCACACCACACCACAACACACACCTTGAGCTGTCCCTGCTTGCCGACGTTGACACACTTGATGTACTCCTAACACACCACACCACACCCCACACCACACCACACACCTTGAGCTGTCCCTGCTTGCCGACGTTGACACACTTGATGCACTCCTAACACCACACCACACCCACACCACACCACACCACACCACACCACAACCCACCCCCACACTCTACACACCTTCAGCTGTCCCTGCTTGCCGACGTTGACACACTTGATGCACTCCCAGGAGCTGGGCAGATCCTCGTTGATGACTCCGTCCATCTCCACAGCCTCGAAGGTGTCGCGCAGACAGGCCGGGTGGCAGATCTCCCAGCAGATCCCACACTCCATCAGGGTGGCTGTGGGGTTGTCGTCCTCCGGCTCTGGGTCGTCAGACCGCCGTGCTAGTCCACAGTGCATGCACACCGCCATGTGGGGCAGTATGGGCTGCACATGTCATCATCATCATCATCATCATCATCATTGTAACAGTCCACAGTATGGGCTGCACATGTCATCGTCATCATCGTCACCATCACCATTGTCATCATCATAATTTTCATCATCATCATTGTAACAGTCCACAGTATGGGCTGCACATGTCATCGTCATCCACGGGTGTTCAGTGCTGGCACTTTAGTTGGCCCTGCGAAAGTTCGTGAACCCAGGAAGTAGGGCATGGATATAAATAAACGCGGCTGACAAACAGGCCGTGCCAGCGGCACTCGCTGTACGCTTGTTCGGCGGTAAATCTGCTTTGTTTTTTCGCGCATCATCTCCTCGGATGGATCGGAAATAACGACTAAAGAAGTGGTTTTCTAAAAAGAACACAAAATAAGCTTTCCATTGACTCCAAACACAATATGTTTTCTTACATAGCGGTTGTTGCGGCAACGGCTGAAACATAAATGAAGAAAGAGAAGAGAAGGATAAGCAGAAACATGATCGCAAAAATCGTTAAGTTTAAATCCCTCTCTAAGAAAACAGGCGTTTAGAACAGTAACATCGTAAATACACACAGAATATATAGCATGCCTGCATGCAGATCAGCTTACCTTTTGAGTTGTGCGATTTTTCTTGGCAGCACAACAAACGTTTAAATGAACACACTGTATAATGGTGAGTGCGAGCAGCAGGGGGATGGAGAGCGGGGTGAGTGTCTGTCGGCTTATGGCACTGCCTTACCCTTCATTCCACGAGAAAGACGAAGATTTTTAAGGTAAAAAAAAAAAAAAAAAATGAAACGATGATGTTGATAAAATAATGAAATTGTGTAAATCAAATCAAACTGCACTCCAATAATACAAGCAGGAATAGCAATAATTCAACTTTCTGTAATCGCTGCAGGAAATGTGTGGATGCTGTGAAAAGGTGGGAAAAGCGGGGCAGGGGCCGCGGGGCCGAGTGAAACAAAGAAGGCAGTGTCCCAGTTTGGCGCGCGGGGCCAGAAATACCGCGGCAAATGTGCCGGTCAGTACAGAGTGCGGTGGGAAAGTCTGGCATTAAAAAATTTTTGACCTAAGACGCTAGACGCTGCTCGGCTAACTAAAGAGCCGGATTTTGTGCTCGGCTGAGCAGCCGTGCATCGTCATCATCGTCATCATCACCATTGTCATCATCAAAATTGTCATCATCACCACTGTCATCATCATCATCGTCATCATCATCATCATCATTGTAACAGTCCACAGTATGGGCTGCACATGTCATCGTCATCATCATCACTATTGTCATCATCATCATAACTGTCATCGTCATCATCATCATCATCATTATTGTAACAGTCCACAGTATGGGCTGCACATGTCATCGTCATCATCATCACTATTGTCATCATCATCATAACTGTCATCGTCATCATCATCATCATCATTATTGTAACAGTCCACAGTACGGGCTGCACCAGCCACAGCAGTCATCATCATCATAGTGATAGTAATTTCAATACCAATAATACCAACAAGAAGAAGAATTAAAAATAGTCACCTACAATCAAAACCCATCATCCACAACATTAATCATATCTTTAACTCCCCAAACCCACCAATCCAAACAACTCCCACCACAGACATTCTGTTCAGTTGTTACATGACAGTCACTATCCCCAGCTGTTTTTTTCTTACAGCTTTCAGAGTTTATTGGGGTTTATTGGAGTTCACGTTGTTCAGTGTCGACTTTTTAGAGGGGGGACCTTCGTGTCCAGTTTCCTGTTTACATCCAGACACGTCAGACTGGTCAGCTCTTTGCCAAACAGAACTGAACTGAATATTTTCCAAGCAATCTCATGCAAGAATTTCAAGTGCAAGTATACTGAATGTCTTTAAAGTCTTTTTCTTGTTTCAAAACCCCATTGCTTTTTTACAGACGATACACATATCACTCCTGTGTAGTGATGGCCTAGAGGTAACGCGTCCGCCTAGGAAGCGAGAGAATCTAAGCGCGCTGGTTCGAATCACGGTTCAGCCGCCAATATTTTCTCTCCCTCCACTAGACCTTGAGTGGTGGTCTGGACGCTAGTCATTCGGATGAGACGATATACCGAGGTCCCGTGTGCAGCATGCACTTAGCGCACGTAAAAGAACCCACAGCAACAAAAGGGTTGTTCCTGGCAAAATTCTGTAGAAAAATCCACTTCGATAGGAAAAATAAATAAAACTGCATGCAGGAAAAAATACAAAAAAAATGGGTGGTGCTGTAGTGTAGCGACGCACTCTCCCTGGGGATAGCAGCCCAAATTTCACACAGAGAAATCTGTTGTGATAAAAAGAAATACAAATACAAAATACAATATTATATTTGCACATCTTTCAACCAGCAATCACAGAAAGCCATACTGTCACTGTACCCCTGAAGACCCCACCCATTTAAACCTACAGCTTGTCCACCTGTCAGGGACATCTAAACCTTCACAACTACTCTCTCCACTTGTCTGATAGGCGACTGATCTCTTCCTGTCAGTGAAAGGTGACTGAGCTCTGTCAACTTCAGCACAAAGTTCCCTCCCCTTTTCACTTCCAACACGACCACCTCCCACCTCTTTTTTTGTTTGTTTTCCTTCCTGTAGTACACACTACTTATGTAATGAAATATGTCTTTACGCTAACCTGTCAATGCAGTACCAGCAGCTGATTTTATTCACTGTCTCTATTCAGGAAGGACAAGTAGAAATTTAGGAGGACAAGATGTCTCAATCTTCATGTGCCTTAGTCAAACAAAAAAGGAGAAATTTAGGAGGACAAGATGTCTCAATCTTCATGTGCCTTAGTCAAACAAAAAAGGAGAAATTTAGGAGGACAAGATGTCTCAATCCTCCTGCCCCTTAGTCAAACAAAAAAGGAGAAAAAAAGAAAAAACGATGTAAGAAATGTTCTGCCCATGCATCCCCCTCCCACCCCCTCCCTGCACTCACCGCCATGCACTGCCGACTAATACAGGTCTGCTTCATGCGGCCAGGCCCCCCAAACTTCCGCATGTCCTTGCAGAAGGTGCACTCGCCACACTCCGACCGTGTGCAGGGCTCGCACTTCTTGCAGCGCGTGCGACGGCGACGGATGGTGGAGGAGGAACCGCCGGACCCTTTGGGAGCCTTCGTTTTCGCGCTGCCACTGCTGCTGCCAAAGCCCTTCAGCCGCTGCTTGTGTTTCTGGAACCAAGGGTTCAAATCACATCAAACCATGCTGGTTGTGTTTCTGGAACCAGGGGTTTGAATCACATCAAACCATTCTGCTTGTGTTTCTGGAACCAGGAGTTCCAATCACATCAAACCATGCTGTTGTGTTTCTGGAACCAGGAGTTCCAATCACATCAAACCATGCTGGTTGTGTTTCTGGGTCCAGGGGTTCGAATCACATCAAACCATGCTGGTTGTGTTTCTGGAACCAGGGGTTCAAATCACATCACACTGGCTGCAAAAGGCCATCAAAAAGGTATATTCGATTTTGGGGAGTTTAAGGGTTGAGCCCTTAAGGTCAAGTTGTCACATGGGGGTCGTTTTGGAAGTGAGATTTGTTTGTGTTGTGGGATCATATGTGTCGTTTGGTTGTTGTTTGGTTGGGGGTTGTTATTGTGATTTGTTTGTGTTGTGGGGTCATATGTGTCGTTTGGTTGGGGGTTGTTATTGTGGTTTGTTTGTGTTGTGGGGTCATATGTGTCGTTTGGTTGTTGTTTGGTTGGGGGTTGTTATTGTGATTTGTTTGTGTTGTGGGATCATATGTGTCGTTTGGTTGTTGTTTGGTTGGGGGTTGTTATTGTGGTTTGTTCTTCAGGGGTCGTGGTTGCTGTTTGAGGGGTCATTAAAATTTTTGTACATTAGTTTCTCCGGACTTTTCCACACCTTTACTGACTGTACAAACCATGGAAACACAGGGAACAGACTGCAGTGGAAGTGTCATCATCACCTCCAATGACTGTACAAACCATGGAAACAGCAGGAAATGTCATCATTACCTTTACATACTGTACAAACCATGGAAATATCAGGAAATGTCATCCTTACCTTTACATACTGTACAAACCACGGAAATACCAGGAAATGTCATTACCTTTACATACTGTACAAACCATGGAAACAGCAGGAAATGTCATTACCTTGGCTGAGTCTGGCCATCCCAAAAGAGGTTCTCCTGAACAGGCCAGCAGCTGACTGTCTCCTTCATGTTCCTTCAGGGCTTCCTGAACACACACACACACACTTTCCTGTGTATCTCTCTCTCTCTCCATATATATAATTACATATATATAAAATAACACACACACACATCTATCTATCTATCTATCTATCTATCTACACATATATCTATAAATACATAAAAGATATATCTATATATCTATATATATTTATCTATATATCTATATCTATATCTATATATCTCTCTCTCTCTCAGCACACACACACACACACACACACACAGTGTGCTGGCATTCACAATGCACAGTTTCACATGTTATACATGTGCTTAATCACTCACTCACTCAACCACTCTCACCAATCACTGTGTACATGACACAGAACTGTGCTGACATTCACAGCACGTACATTGACATGTAATGCACATGCATACATGCATATTTCGTCTCTCTCTCAAACACACACACACACAACACAGACACACACAACAGAGACATACATGCACACACAAACGCAGACACACACCCACACACAACACACACACACGCACAACACCCCCCCCTCCCACACACACACACACAGGGCATGTCATCACCTTGAAGTCATGCAGCAGCCCCTCAGGGTCCAGTATGTCCTTGGGGATGCCTTTCTTGCCGGCCGGCATCGTGCACATGCCCTCCACCCACTTCACCAGCTGCACCAGCCCGTCCACCTCCCACCTCGTCAGCACCATTCTCCTCCTCCCACCCTCCTCCCCCTTCACCTCCTTCTCCTCCCCAGCGCTCTCCTCGCGGTCCAGGAGGGAGGAGTCCGACGCGCACTTCTTCAGCAGCCTCTTGGAGTACTCGCCCTCGGAGAAGGAGCTCTTCAGCCCGGCGTCGATGCGCGTCAGCTCGATGGTGATGGACTTGGACAGCTTGGGCGTGTCCTCCCCCTCCACCTTGGGCTTGGTGTCTGCGGGGTTCGGGTCCTCCAGGCTGCGGGAGGGGGGCCGGGAGTCCGGGTTGCGTGAGGGGGGCCGCGAGTCGCTGTCCACGTGCAGAGCGCCGGGGGAGTCAGGGCGGTCGTCAGGGTCGTCCTTGATGTCAGGTTTCTGCAGGTAGGTCTTGCCTGTCAGGTGCCACAGGTAGCGGTCCAACACGTACCACAGGATCTCGTTGAAGAATGGGAAGCGGAACTTCTGGGGGACCTGGGACAGGCACAGCAACATACATGGTGACATGGACATGACACGTCAACACACTGCTGTAAGACACATGGTGACATGGACATGACACGTCAACACACTGCTGTAAGACACATGGTGACATGGACATGACACGTCAACACACTTCTGTAAGACACATGGTGACATGGACATGACACATCAACACACACTACTGTAAGACACATGGTGACATGGACATGACACGTCAACACACTTCTGTAAGACACATGGTGACATGGACATGACACGTCAACACACACTTCTGTAAGACACATGGTGACATGGACATGACACGTCAACACACTGCTGTAAGACACATGGTGACATGGACATGACACGTCAACACACTTCTGTAAGACACATGGTGACATGGACATGACACGTCAACACACACTTCTGTAAGACACATGGTGACATGGACATGACACATCAACACACTTCTGTAAGACACATGGTGACATGGACATGACACGTCAACACACTGCTGTAAGACACATGGTGACATGGACATGACACGTCAACATACACTTCTGTAAGACACATGGCGACATGGACATGACACGTCAACATACACTTCTGTAAGACACATGGCGACATGGACATGACACGTCAACATACACACTGCTGTAAGACACATGGTGACATGGACATGACACGTCAACACACACTTCTGTAAGACACATGGTGACATGGACATGACACGTCAACACACACTGCTTAAGACACATGGTGACATGTCAACACACTGCTGTAAGACACATGGTGACATGGACATGACACGTCAACACACTGCTTTAAGACACATGGTGACATGGACATGACACGTCAACACACACTACTGTAAGACACACGGTGACATGGACATGACACATCAACACACACTTCTGTAAGACACATGGTGACATGGACATGACACGTCAACACACACTTCTGTAAGACACATGGTGACATGGACATGACACGTCACCACACACTTCTGTAAGACACATGGTGACATGGACATGACACATCAACAACACACTGCTGTAAGACACATGGTGACATGGACATGACACGTCAACACACACACTGCTGTAAGACACATGGTGACATGGACATGACACGTCAACACACTGCTGTAAGACACATGATGACATGGACATGACACGTCAACACACTGCTGTAAGACACATGGTGACATGGACATGACACGTCAACACACACACTTCTGTAAGACACATGGCGACATGGACATGACACATCAACACACACACTTCTTTAAGACACATGGTGACATGGACATGACACGTCAACACACACACTGCTGTAAGACACATGGTGACATGGACATGACACGTCAACACACTTCTGTAAGAGACATGATGACATGGACATGACACATCACCACACACTTCTGTAAGACACATGGTGACATGGACATGACACATCAACACACACTACTGTAAGACACATGGTGACATGGACATGACACGTCAACACACTGCTGTAAGACACATGGTGACATGGACATGACACGTCAACACACACTTCTGTAAGACATGGTGACATGGACATGACATGTCAACACACACTGCTGTAAGACACATGTGACATGGACATGACGCATGAACACACTTCTGTAAGACACATGGTGACATGGACAAAACATAACAGACAGAACAGAGGCCATACACATGGGTTCAGAGACAGACAGAGAACAGAGGCCAACACACATGGGTTCAGAGACAGACAGAGAACAGCGGCCAACACACATGTGTTCAGAGACAGACAGACAGACAGAGAACAGAGGCCAACACACATGGGTTCAGAGACAGACAGAGAACAGAGGCCAACACACATGGGTTCAGAGACAGACAGACAAAGAACAGAGGCCAACACACATGTGTTCAGAGACAGACAGACAGAGAACAGAGGCCAACACACATGGGTTCAGAGACAGACAGACAGAGAACAGCGGCCAACACACATGTGTTCAGAGACAGACAGAGAACAGAGGCCAACACACATGTGTTCAGAGACAGACAGAGAACAGAGGCCAACACACATGTGTTCAGAGACAGACAGACAGAGAACAGCGGCCAACACACATGGGTTCAGAGACAGACAGACAGAGAACAGAGGCCAACACACATGGGTTCAGAGACAGACAGAGAACAGAGGCCAACACACATGGGTTCAGAGACAGACAGACAGAGAACAGAGGCCAACACACATGGGTTCAGAGACAGACAGACAGAGAACAGAGGCCAACACACATGGGTTCAGAGACAGACAGACAGAGAACAGAGGCCAACACACATGGGTTCAGAGACAGACAGAGAACAGCGGCCAACACACATGGGTTCAGAGACAGACAGAGAACAGAGGCCAACACACATGGGTTCAGAGACAGACAGACAGAGAACAGAGGCCAACACACATGGGTTCAGAGACAGACAGAGAACAGAGGCCAACACACATGGGTTCAGAGACAGACAGAGAACAGAGGCCAACACACATGGGTTCAGAGACAGACAGACAGAGAACAGAGGCCAACACACATGGGTTCAGAGACAGACAGAGAACAGAGGCCAACACACATGGGTTCAGAGACAGACAGAGAACAGAGGCCAACACACATGGGTTCAGAGACAGACAGAGAACAGAGGCCAACACACATGGGTTCAGAGACAGACAGACAGAGAACAGAGGCCAACACACATGTGTTCAGAGACAGACAGACAGAGAACAGAGGCCAACACACATGGGTTCAGAGACAGACAGAGAACAGAGGCCAACACACATGGGTTCAGAGACAGACAGAGAACAGAGGCCAACACACATGGGTTCAGAGACAGACAGACAGAGAACAGAGGCCAACACACATGGGTTCGATCCTCCACGTTGGCCACCATCAGCTGGTTGGAAATGTTGAAGCTGTGCAGGAAGTTCCCTCCGAACACCAGGGAGTCCTTGGGAGTGTACACTGCATGGATCCATCCTGTAAACAACACATAGTGTAAACAGCGGGAGTCCTTGGGAGTGTACACTGCATGGATCCATCCTGTAAACAACACACAGTGTAAACACTGGGAGTCCTTGGGAGTGTACACTGCATGGATCCATCCTGTAAACAACACACAGTGTAAACACTGGGAGTCCTTGGGAGTGTACACTGCCTGGATCCATCCTGTAAACAACACAGTGTAAACAGCGGGAGTCCTTGGGAGTGTACACTGCGTGGATCCATCCTGTAAACAACACAGTGTAAACACTGGGAGTCCTTGGGAGTGTACACTGCCTGGATCCATCCTGTAAACAACACAGTGTAAACAGCGGGAGTCCTTGGGAGTGTACACTGCATGGATCCATCCTGTAAACAACACAGTGTAAACAGCGGGAGTCCTTGGGAGTGTACACTGCATGGATCCATCCTGTAAACAACACAGTGTAAACAGCGGGAGTCCTTGGGAGTGTACACTGCATGGATCCATCCTGTAAACAACACAGTGTAAACAGCGGGAGTCCTTGGGAGTGTACACTGCATGGATCCATCCTGTAAACAACACACAGTGTAAACACTGGGAGTCCTTGGGAGTGTACACTGCGTGGATCCATCCTGTAAACAACACACAGTGTAAACACTGGGAGTCCTTGGGAGTGTACACTGCGTGGATCCATCCTGTAAACAACACATAGTGTAAACACCGGGAGTCCTTGGGAGTGTACACTGCATGGATCCATCCTGTAAACAACACAGTGTAAACAGCGGGAGTCCTTGGGAGTGTACACTGCATGGATCCATCCTGTAAACAACACACAGTGTAAACACTGGGAGTCCTTGGGAGTGTACACTGCATGGATCCATCCTGTAAACAACACACAGTGTAAACACTGGGAGTCCTTGGGAGTGTACACTGCATGGATCCATCCTGTAAACAACACAGTGTAAACAGCGGGAGTCCTTGGGAGTGTACACTGCGTGGATCCATCCTGTAAACAACACAGTGTAAACAGCGGGAGTCCTTGGGAGTGTACACTGCATGGATCCATCCTGTAAACAACACATAGTGTAAACACTGGGAGTCCTTGGGAGTGTACACTGCGTGGATCCATCCTGTAAACAACACACAGTGTAAACACCGGGAGTGCTTGTGAGTGTACACTGCATGGATCCATCCTGTAAACAACACAGTGTAAACAGCGGGAGTCCTTGGGAGTGTACACTGCATGGATCCATCCTGTAAACAACACAGTGTAAACACCGGGAGTCCTTGGGAGTGTACACTGTGTGGATCCATCCTGTAAACAACACACAGTGTAAACACTGGGAGTCCTTGGGAGTGTACACTGCCTGGATCCATCCTGTAAACAACACAGTGTAAACAGCGGGAGTCCTTGGGAGTGTACACTGCCTGGATCCATCCTGTAAACAACACAGTGTAAACAGCGGGAGTCCTTGGGAGTGTACACTGCATGGATCCATCCTGTAAACAACACAGTGTAAACAGCGGGAGTCCTTGGGAGTGTACACTGCATGGATCCATCCTGTAAACAACACACAGTGTAAACACTGGGAGTCCTTGGGAGTGTACACTGCATGGATCCATCCTGTAAACAACACACAGTGTAAACACTGGGAGTGCTTGTGAGTGTACACTGCCTGGATCCATCCTGTAAACAACACAGTGTAAACAGCGGGAGTCCTTGGGAGTGTACACTGCCTGGATCCATCCTGTAAACAACACAGTGTAAACAGCGGGAGTCCTTGGGAGTGTACACTGCCTGGATCCATCCTGTAAACAACACAGTGTAAACAGCGGGAGTCCTTGGGAGTGTACACTGTGTGGATCCATCCTGTAAACAACAACACATAGTGTAAACACAGGGATCCTTGGGAGTGTACACTGCATGGATCCATCCTGTAAACAACACATAGTGTAAACACCAGGAGTCCTTGACACAGAGCAGTACTGGATGGAATGAGAGAGAGAAAGGAGAAAGAAAGACTAGAACCCAGAAGTACCTTACAGAACAAGAGAGAGAAAGGAAAAAGAAAGACTAGAACCCAGAAGTACCTTACAGAACAAGAGAGAGAAAGGAAAAAGAAAGACTAGAACCCAGAAGTACCTTACAGAACAAGAGAGAGAAAGGGAAAAGAAAGACTAGAACCCAGAAGTACCTTACAGA
>NC_134904.1:41131647-41171647 GCF_041734735.1 Babylonia areolata | reverse complement strand
AGTCCTTCATCGTCATCTCCATACCCTTCTGCGTGTTGACGTCCATCACATCCAGCATGCGGCGACTGCCTGTACACATCATGACACATCACACCATGCCACATCATATCACACCACGCCACATCACATCACACCACATCACGCCACACCGCACCACATCACACAACACCACAACACTACACCACACCACACCACACCACACCACACCACATCACATCATGCCAGAGCTCAGTGACTTCATATCCATTGTGTCCAGGGCTCAGCATCGGAAGACAAGACCCAATTCTTTCCTTCTGCAGTTTTTATCTGTCCCAACCTGTCATGTATCCAGTCACACCTGGGTGAAGTGAAGCACTTTTTACCTGTCCCAACCTGTCAGGTATCCAGTCACACCTGGGTGAAGTGAAGCACTTTTTACCTGTCCCAACCTGTCAGGTATCCAGTCACACCTGGGTGGAGTGAAGAACTTTTTACCTGTCCCAACCTGTCAGGTATCCAGTCACACCTGGGTGAAGTGAAGCACTTTTTACCTGTCCCAACCTGTCAGGTATCCAGTCACACCTGGGTGGAGTGAAGCACTTTTTACCTGTCCCAACCTGTCAGGTATCCAGTCACACCTGGGTGGAGTGAAGCACTTTTTACCTGTCCCAACCTGTCAGGTATCCAGTCACACCTGGGTGGAGTGAAGCACTTTTTACCTGTCCCAACCTGTCAGGTATCCAGTCACACCTGGGTGGAGTGAAGCACTTTTTACCTGTCCCAACCTGTCAGGTATCCAGTCACACCTGGGTGGAGTGAAGCACTTTTTACCTGTCCCAATCTGTCAGGTATCCAGTCACACCTGGGTGGAGTGAAGAACTTTTTACCTGTCCCAACCTGTCAGGTATCCAGTCACACCTGGGTGGAGTGAAGCACTTTTTACCTGTCCCAACCTGTCAAGTATCCAGTCACACCTGGGTGGAGTGAAGCACTTTTTACCTGTCCCAACCTGTCAGGTATCCAGTCACACCTGGGTGGAGTGAAGCACTTTTTACCTGTCCCAACCTGTCAGGTATCCAGTCACACCTGGGTGGAGTGAAGCACTTTTTACCTGTCCCAACCTGTCAGGTATCCAGTCACACCTGGGTGGAGTGAAGCACTTTTTACCTGTCCAAACCTGTCAGGTATCCAGTCACACCTGGGTGGAGTGAAGCACTTTTTACCTGTCCCAACCTGTCAAGTATCCAGTCACACCTGGGTGGAGTGAAGAACTTTTTACCTGTCCCAACCTGTCAGGTATCCAGTCACACCTGGGTGGAGTGAAGCACTTTTTACCTGTCCCAACCTGTCAGGTATCCAGTCACACCTGGGTGGAGTGAAGCACTTTTTACCTGTCCCAACCTGTCAGGTATCCAGTCACACCTGGGTGGAGTGAAGCACTTTTTACCTGTCCCAACCTGTCAGGTATCCAGTCACACCTGGGTGGAGTGAAGCACTTTTTACCTGTCCCAACCTGTCAGGTATCCAGTCACACCTGGGTGGAGTGAAGAACTTTTTACCTGTCCCAACCTGTCAGGTATCCAGTCACACCTGGGTGGAGTGAAGCACTTTTTACCTGTCCCAACCTGTCAGGTATCCAGTCACACCTGGGTGGAGTGAAGCACTTTTTACCTGTCCCAACCTGTCAGGTATCCAGTCACACCTGGGTGGAGTGAAGAACTTTTTACCTGTCCCAACCTGTCAAGTATCCAGTCACACCTGGGTGGAGTGAAGCACTTTTTACCTGTCCCAACCTGTCAGGTATCCAGTCACACCTGGGTGGAGTGAAGCACTTTTTACCTGTCCCAACCTGTCAGGTATCCAGTCACACCTGGGTGAAGTGAAGCACTTTTTACCTGTCCCAACCTGTCAGGTGTCCACTCACACCTGGGTAGAGTGAAGCACTTTTTACCTGTCCCAACCTGTCAGGTACCCATTCACACCACAAAAACAATTATGTGTCCACTTCTCTGCTCTGTAAAAAAAGACATAATTCATGACTGGGAGTTTTAAGTTTGGCAAACAGGAGGGAAAATATAAGTGGCTTTCAGTTGGCTGCCTTTTCCTCACTACCAATTACTGTGCTTGTTTGATGTCTCACATAAAATCATAATCAAACCAGCGCTTTAAACCAGTCGAAATGTTTCAGTTTTCAGCCAATCACTGTAAACAAAACAACAGATGACTGACCAACCACAGCCAAGCAATTAATGGTATTATAAAAACAACAACAACAGACCAATGACAGAGTCTGTGACACAGACAGTGCTAATCAGTCTTTGTACCACATACATAGATGACTTGTTGACTGGTTCAGTCACATGTGCTAAAAACAAAACAAAATAATAAAACCAACAGAAAAGGACAGAACTTACCAACAGAACTTACCAACAGAAAAGGACAGAACTTACCAACAGAAAAGGACAGAACTTACCAACAGAAAAGGACAGAACTTACCAACAGAAAACCAACAGAAAAGGACATAACTTACCAACAGAAAAGGACATAACTTACCAACAGAACTTACCAACAGAAAAGTACAGAACTTACCAACAGAACAGGACAGAACTTACCAACAGAAAAGGACAGAACTTACCAACAGAACTTACCAACAGAAAAGGACAGAACTTACCAACAGAAAAGGACAGAACTTACCAACAGAAAAGGACAGAACTTACCAACAGAACTTACCAACAGAAAAGGACAGAACTTACCAACAGAAAAGGACAGAACTTACCAACAGAACTTACCAACAGAAAAGGACAGAACTTACCAACAGAAAAGGACAGAACTTACCAACAGAACTTACCAACAGAAAAGGACAGAACTTACCAACAGAAAAGGACAGAACTTACCAACACACTGTTTGACATCTGTGACTTTGAAGTTTTCACTTGGGACTCTGAAATCAACAAAATGATCAAATAAGAGAAGATCAAGAGAAACATGTGGATGTGTGATTGTTGTTGTGATCAAATAAGATCAAGAGAAACAAGTGAATGCATTGGTGTCACGATCAATAAGCGAAGACCTAGAGAAACCAGTGGATGCATGATTGTTGTTGTGATCAAATAAGGTCAAGAGAAACCAGTGGATGCATTGTTGGTGTTACAATCAATAAGAGAAGATCAAGAGAAACATGTGGATGCATGACTGTTGTTATGATCAATAAGAGAAGATCAAGAGAAACATGTGGATGCATGACTGTTGTTATGATCAATAAGAGAAGATCAAGAGAAACATGTGGATGCATGACTGTTGTTACGATCAATAAGAGAAGATCAAGAGAAACATGTGGATGCATGACTGTTGTTACGATCAATAAGAGAAGATCAAGAGAAACATGTGGATGCATGACTGTTGTTACGATCAATAAGAGAAGATCAAGAGAAACATGTGGATGCATGACTGTTGTTATGATCAATAAGAGAAGATCAAGAGAAACATGTGGATGCATGACTGTTGTTATGATCAATAAGAGAAGATCAAGAGAAACATGTGGATGCATGACTGTTGTTATGATCAATAAGAGAAGATCAAGAGAAACATGTGGATGCATGACTGTTGTTATGATCAAATAAGATCAAGAGAAACAAGTGAATGCATTGTTTGTGTTATGATCAATATGGGACGATCAAGACAAACCAGTGGATGCATGATTGTTGTTGTGATCAAATAAGATCAAGAGAAACAAGTGGGATGCATTATTAGTACATGTAATACCCAGTGGAGGATGAAATGGGAGCTGGAGGGTTGGGGGGTGGAAGGAGGCGAGTCTCTCTCTGTCTCTCTCTTTATATATGCTTACATATATATGCACATACACACACACACACAAACACATATATATATGTGTGTGTGTATAAACACACACACACACATACACACACACACATATATATGTTTTTGTGTGTGTTTATACACACACACACACACACACACACACACATATATATATATATATATATTGCGGTCAATGACCAACGTTCAATAAATAATTTTCATTTGTTCATTCGTTCTCTTTCTCTCTCTTCGTGCCTGCATGTGCGTGTGCGTGTGTGTGTGTATGTTGTAGATAAAGGCTAAGGTACACGATCTCATAGCGTTCTACAGCCACTGGTGCAGTGAATTCATATCCAGAGCCTGGGACAAGGCGTGTGAGGAAGGGTGGAAGGCAGGGCCCAACCCTCTCCTCCTGTCATTCTCACCTTCCCAAACCCCAGTCAACACAGGTACCCTTTCACACCTGGGTGGAGTGAGGAACATTACAGTACAGTGTCTTTGCCAAGGACACAACAACAGGCTGAAACAAGGCATGGATCTCTGAACTCTAACTCTTCTTAAAAAATTCAACTTGTCAGAACTGCCCTCCCCTCCCCAACCCCCTCCACCTACTTGGGTTCACCCCCCACCTCCCTCCCTGCCCCTTTGAAATGGACAGTGGGGTGGAGAAGAGTCAGAAATGGCAAGCCGAGAAAGACCACCTTCCATTTCCACAGCTGGATTCAACCCTCAGAAAGGGGGTAACATCCAAATGGGGAGTGGGGGAGGGGGGGGGTCGACCCTGACCAGCCACAAATGACCAAAGCAGGTCATTCAAGGCAAGCCCAGACTGACCTGGGGTAAAAACAGGAGGGGTTGGGGGTTGGGGGTGGGGGGCGTAGTGTGAAGGTGTCTCACAGGGCTTTCAGGCGTGTTCCCTCACACCAGTTTCCCCGTGCAGCTATACTCTGTGCGCAGAGCGGAAGGAATTCTCTCTCTCTGCTCTCACCTCATGCCCAGGCCTGTTTTGTCATAGAAGACGATGGGAGCTTCCAGCCCGTTTTCTTGAATGAACTTCATGTTAAAGTCTGAAACATGAAAAAGGAAATAACAATACATAAAAAAAAAAAATAAATAAATAAATTAAATCAACAGAAATACACTGTTCTTTTCACAAAGATTTGTTTCATGATGCTATCTTTTAAAGGATTTGTTTAAATGTTTTAATGACATTCTTTTCACACAAACACTGTGACGAAGACACATGCACACACACGCACCCGCACACACACACACACAGAACATTTATTTGTTAGTTAAGCCAACAGATCAACCCCCAAGGCTCTCACAATGACTCCTGCCCTTTCTTTCTCTCTTCTCTTCCTGATCCCCTTCAGTGAGCAGTATGTCTCTGGTAATCGCCTCTCTCCATTTCTCTGTCTCACACACACACCCACACACACACACACACACACACACACACACACACACACAGACAGAGAGAGAGAGCGAATATTTATGTTGTTATTTAACATAAGCCCTCTGTTGAAGCCTGAAGGCTCAGACTGCCTCCTGCTCTTTCTTTCTATCTCTCCCTGATCCCCCCCTTCAGTGCCCTGTCCCTGTCTGTCCTGATTCTGTTTCACTGACCCACACAACTACCACCCCCAACTTCCCTCCCAGCTCTCTCCCTCCATTGTCACACTGAAAGTGAAGCATGTGCTGTATGTCAATCCCACACACAAAATCACACACACAATCACACACACACACACAAACAGTGACACACACACAGTGACACACACACACACAGGGTCACACACACACACACACACACACACACACACACAGTGACACACACACACACAGGGTCACACACACACACACACACACAGTCTACATAAATCCACTTATCTAACACCTGCCCCAGTCCTGTTTCACTGTGCCTCACAGCAAGGCGTGCTACTGCCAGTGTGTCTGGATGCCTCTGTTCAACCACACTGTTTCATCCACACACACACAGTCACATGCATACACACGTCCATCTAAATCCACCCCTCTTAGAACATCTCTACCCCCTGCACACACACATATCAACCCATCTAACCCTCCTCACATCAGACACTCACTGGCTCACCTAACCCTTTACCTCTACATCACACACATACATGCAGACACACACACATAGGTACACACAAACACATGCAGACACACTGACACAGTCAAACACACACACACACACAGTGACACACACTCTCTCTCTCTCTCTCTCTCACATACACAGTCTACACAAATCCACTTATCTAACACCTGCCCCAGTCCTGTTTCACTGTGCCTCACAGCAAGGCGTGCTACTGCCAGTGTGTCTGGATGCCTCTGTTCAACCACACTGTTTCATCCACACACACACAGTCACATGCATACACACGTCCATCTAAATCCACCCCTCTTAGAACATCTCTACCCCCTGCACACACACATATCAACCCATCTAACCCTCCCCACATCAGACACTGGCTTACCTAACCGTTTACCTCGACATCACACACATACATGCAGACACACACACATAGGTACACACAAACACATGCAGACACACTGACACAGAGTCACACACACACACACACACACACACACACACACACACACACACACAGTATGTCACCTCAAGGCTAACTTATATGATTTAACTGTCTCCCAGTCAAGACCAGTTAGAAGTTTAATTAATTGATTCCGTTTGAATGCTCTTCGAACTAGATTTTGCAAATATATACAGTGTCTGTGCGAAAAAGAAGTCAATGTCTACCACATACTGGTACTTGTCCGGTGTCCAAAACAAGACAACTGTCCTTTCAAAAACTAGCCGACCAGTTTCCACCAAACACATAATATTTGTCCTTAGGAGATGTTTTGAATAATTATTCATTACTTAAAAAAATTTCTGAATGTTTGATTCAAAGTCCAGTTGGTATCTACCTTTGACTGATCACGTTTTTGTTATCATTAGCATGCTTTTTTTTACTGTTATGTAGATGTTTAACTCACTGTTGTAATTCATATCATACTTCACTGCTAGTCACTACAGTTCTTCGTAGCTCTTTCCACCACTCACTATAGTCATCCCACCACCTCTTCTCATGTACCCCACGCCTCATCTCCTATGCACACATAATTTGTATCTTTTTTGTTTTTGTTCCCATCTAACATCACTGAACAGTGAAAAGACGTTAAACTAAACACACACACACACACAAAAAACAAACAAAAAAAACAAAAACAAAAAAAAACACGCATACACACACATATGCATACACAAACACACACACAAAATACCCCCCACCCCCTCTCCTCATCCCAACCCCCTTCTCCCAACAGCCCCCTAACCCCCTCTGCCTCCCCACTCCACACACACACACACACACACATCTTTTTGAGTGCTGGTCCAGCCCTCACCATGCCCTTTCATCTCCTGCACAAAGTTTCCGGTGAAGTTGTTGCGCAGCAGCTTATCCTCAATGCTGTAGTTCCTCTTGCCATCAATGTCGTCCTCGTCAATGTCCATGTCTGTGTAGTGCTTGCGCTCCTTCGTGCGCTGCACACAACACACAGCAACACCTGTACACCTGGCCTCAGGTGGGTTAAACATAGGGTCACAAACACCACACAGTGATATGTGTACACCTGGCCTCAGGTGGGTTAAACATAGGGTCACAAACGCCACACAGTGATATGTGTACACCTGGCCTCAGGTGGGTTAAACATAGGGTCACAAACGCCACACAGTGATATGTGTACACCTGGCCTCAGGTGGGTTAAACATAGGGTCACAAACACCACACAGTGATATGTGTACACCTGGACTCAGGTGGTTAAACATAGGGTCACAAACACCACACAGTGATATGTGTACACCTGGCCTCAGGTGGTTAAACATAGGGTCACAAACACCACACAGTGATATGTGTACACCTGGCCTCAGGTGGTTAAACATAGGGTCACAAACACCACACAGTGATATGTGTACACCTGGACTCAGGTGGTTAAACATAGGGTCACAAACACCACACAGTGATATGTGTACACCTGGACTCAGGTGGTTAAACATAGGGTCACAAACACCACACAGTGATATGTGTACACCTGGCCTCAGGTGGTTAAACATAGGATTCACAAACAACACACAGCAACACAAGTAACCTGGCCTCAGGTGGGTTAAACATAGGATTCACAAACAACACACTTCAACACCTGTATACCTGGTCTCTGGTGGGTTAAACATAGGGTTCACAAACAACACAAAGTGAAAAGTGTACATCTGGCCTCAGGTGGGTTAAACATAGGGTTCACAAACAACACACAGTGATATGTGTACACCTGACCTCAGGTGGGTTAGAAATAGGGTTCACAAATAACACAGCAACACATGTACACCTGACCTCAGGGTTAAACAACACACAGCAACACGTGTACACCTGACCTCAGGTGGGTTAAACAACACACAGCAACACGTGTACACCTGACCTCAGGTGTGTTAAAAAACACACAGCAACACGTGCACACCTGACCTCAGGTGGGTTAAAAAAACATGCAGCAACACGTGTACACCTGACCTCAGGTGGGTTAAAAAACACACAGCAACATGTGCACACCTGACCTCAGGTGTTAAACAACACACAGCAACAATGTACACCTGACCTCTGGTGTGTTAAACAACACACAGCAACAATGTACACCTGACCTCAGGTGTGTTAAACAACACACAGCAACAATGTACACCTGACCTCAGGTGTGTTAAACAACACACAGCAACAATGTACACCTGACCTCAGGTGGTTTAAACAACACACAGCAACAATGTACACCTGACCTCAGGTGTGTTAAACAACACACAGCAACAATGTACACCTGACCTCAGGTGGTTTAAACAACACACAGCAACACGTGTACACCTGACCTCAGGTGTGTTAAAAAAACACACAGCAACACGTGTACACCTGACCTCAGGTGTGTTAAAAAAAAACACAGCAACACGTGTACACCTGACCTCAGGTGTGTTAAACAACACACAGCAACAATGTACACCTGACCTCAGGTGGTTTAAACAACACACAGCAACAATGTACACCTGACCTCAGGTGGTTTAAACAACACACAGCAACACATGTACACCTGACCTCAGGTGGGTTAAAAAACACACAGCAACAATGTACACCTGACCTCAGGTGTGTTAAACAACACACAGCAACACATGTACACCTGACCTCAGGTGGTTTAAACAACACACAGCAACAATGTACACCTGACCTCAGGTGGGTTAAAAAACACACAACAACAATGTACACCTGACCTCAGGTGTGTTAAACAACGCACAGCAACACGTGTACACCTGACCTCAGGTGTGTTAACACACAGCAACACCTGTACACCTAACCTCAGGTGTGTTAAACAATGCACAACAACAATGTACACTTGACCTCAGGTGTGTTAAAAAAACGCACAGCAACACTTGTACACCTGACCTCAGGTGTGTTAAAAAACACACAGCAACACGTGTACACCTGACCTCAGGTGTGTTAAACAACGCACAGCAACACGTGTACACCTGACCTCAGGTGTGTTAAAAAACACACAGCCACACGTGTACACCTGACCTCAGGTGTGTTAAAAAACGCACAGCAACACGTGTACACCCAACCTCAGGTGTGTTAAACAACACACAGCAACACAGGTACACCTGACCTCAGGTGTGTTAACACACAGCAACACCTGTACACCTGACCTCAGGTGTGTTAAACAACGCACAAGAACAATGTACACCTGACCTCAGGTGTGTTTAAACAACACACAGCACCAGGTGTGTTAAACAACGCACAAGAACAATGTACACCTGACCTCAGGTGTGTTAAACAACACACAGCAACACATGTACACCTGACCTCAGGTGTGTTAACACACAGCAACACCTGTACACCTGACCTCAGGTGTGTTAAACAACGCACAACAACAATGTACACCTGACCTCAGGTGTGTTAAACAACACACAGCAACACCTGTACACCTCACCTCAGGTGGGTTAAACATAGGGTTCACAAAAACTGAGGTATCCCACAGTCACCTGAATTTTCTCCTCCACCTGAACCTGACCATGAGTGGTGGTCTGGATGCTAGTCATTTGGATGTAATGATAAACCAAGGTCCCACGCGCAGCATGCACTTTGCAATGTAAAACAATCTCAGGTTCAGTTTCTCAAGGAGGTGTCACTGTGTTCAGACAAATCCATGTATGCTGCACCACATCTGCTAGGCAGATGGCTGACCAGCAGCATAACCCACACTTTGTGTCAGGCCATGAATGCACACATGTTTGTGTACCTACAGAATTTGGGCCTTCTGTTGCCATGGGTTCTTTTTCTGTGTGCTAAACACGTGCTGCATGCTGGACCTCAGTTAATCACCTCATCTGAATGACTATGTCACTAAATGCTATTTTCTTTCAAATGAGCAGTATACACATGATGGACATTTCATAGGAAGTTTCCTGGTGTGTTACTCAACGCCTGGCATTCAATTGTCTTTCGTGAGGTTGAGGAAGGCCGTGCTATTGAAGCAGCAACAGATCAACGTTGTGAGCATTTGCCTTACAGCGTAAAGGAAGTTATTATGAGTACATGTCTACTGTATGAATACAAATATTTTGTGCCTTACAGCGTAAAGGAAGTTATTATGAGTACATGTCTACTGTATGAATACAAGTATTTTATGTTCCTGATCTTGTTTTGATTCTGTTTCTTGACAAATGGGGTAAAAAAAAAATATATATATATCAGGTACGCATATATGTATCACGTGTGTGGCATAGTTATTTCCATCAGTTGTAAATCTCTTTTCTTTGCTCTCTCTCTATCTCTCTCTCTCTGTATATGTGTATGTATATATATATAATATACAAACATACACACACACACACATGCACACACACACCACACACACACATATATATATAAATATATATATATATAAAATGATGTGTGTGAAGGGGGTGAGGGGTGAGGCTGGGAGGGGTATCCTATTTCCCTTTCCTGCAAACCAGCTGTTTTTGATGGTTTTTGTATCCTATCCTATCATTCTATGCATCATCTAACATTATCCAATATCCATACGAAAGCACTCACCAAATGCATGTGCATGACAATTAATTGTGAATAGCTGACTGGTTAAATTCAAAAAAGGTACGCAAGTGGAAAAAAAAACAGATCATTGCAGGTGAACACACAAATACACACCACAGAATGAAACACACACACATGCGCGCGCGAGCGTGTGTGCGTGCGTGCGTGTGTGTGTGAATGAAAGGGTGATAGTGTGCCGGAAAAAACATAACACACAAACGTTTCTGCAAATACTTGTTTTTAAAAAGCCATGAAATATATTCATGCACTGAATAACTTTGTATTTGTAGTTGATCATCAAGAAAGTAGAGCACAAAATGTTGACATCAGCAAACTTGTCTGCAACCTGAACCCCCTCCCTCCCTCTCTCTCCCGCCAGACCCCCTCCCCCTTCTGCTGCCCCATTTCTACCCACACCCCACCCTTTCCCATATGGAAATGTGTTGTTTTGTGATTCGTTTGTCATCACAGGCTGATCACTGAATATTTCTACTGGTGTCCTGACGTTGTGCAATAAACATCACACACACACACACACACACACACACAATCCTGATATAACCGGACGATCCAACAAGTGTTCCCCCCACCCCTCACACACACACAATTTCACACACACACTGACGGCTTCAACAGCACACCCTCACTTGGCCTTGACCATCCGCCCCAACCTTTCTTTCCCTCACCCAAACCTTCCCTCGCGTCTCTTCTTTCATAATGAAGATTCCCCAACCGCGCGGCGGCAGTCTATGGCTACCTTTAGGCGTCAAATGTTGAAGTTACCGAAACACCTTCAAACAAGAGAGGCAAAGCCTTCAAGACTCACTTGTGACACGCCCTGTATCCAGTAAAGGAATCACGTGGAAAAAAGGTGATTAAACCGGGTATTGTACTGAATATGAATATGCTTAACAAAAAGAAAAACAAGGCCTTCTAGCAGGATCAAACCGAGGACGTTCTGTTCAGGGAAAGTAGTTTTATCCCTAACGCTACACCACATCTGATGTCATTCGACCGACCAAATTTATATTAAAAGCAATAGGTCTATTTTAGCACCATAAGAATAGCATTGTATCTGAGGTAATAGCACCATTCAAATCGTGTTTTCTTGACATATATCAATTATTCAAGAAATTCTTTAATTTGGCCGTAATGGAGACATTGACATACACTGCAACATCAATAGATCTGCACAAACCAATCCGACAATAGGCTGACCGAAACTGAAAGAAACGTTCAAATTTTTTCATGTTTATTCCAGTTAATCCAGTAACCACTTTAGAATATTCATATGCAGCAAACACGCCGATGGTGTAGTTAGTGTCACTGTATGTGTTCTGTCCAGAATTTGTATTTCTTTTCGTGTAACTGAGAACAAGAAAAATGATTTCGTGCCATTTCCAAACATTGCCTACGTTATGGCAACTGGGAAATAATAATACAGTGTTTCCAGATTCCGGAACGTGCCTTAACGAAATAAACCGTTAATGATCCGGAAATACGGCTTGATTCGGAAGACTTACAACCTATTATTGATATGACTGTGAAGCGTTAATGATCCGGAAATACGGCTTGATTCGGAAGACTTACAACCTATTATTGATATGACTGTGAAGATTTTTTTCCAACTATGTTTAAGCCAAATTTGGTATTGGCAGACGAAGTATTTCCAGAGAAAATGGCAAAGTTTAAGTTTACCACGGATACAGACACACTTTACACAAGTGGTGAGAGGGGATGAGGTGGGGGGTTGGGGGGGAGGGGAGGGTAGACATTCCCATTGCTCTGTTACTTACTCTGCTACAGCCCCTGCTATACTAATGGTGCCTTCTAAAACAGCCCTGTTAGCGGGCGTCACCTCAGAATCGCGGTGTGAGTGCACGTGCCAGCTGTTCTGTGTGGGGACCAGTCAGTTCATGTCTGACGTGCCTGGTCACTCTATCACAGCTCGCGACCTTCTGATCCCACCAAGAAGAAGATGATGAGAAGGATGATTTCTGTTGGTCTGAGTTTTGATTCCTGATCTTCCGTCGTGTCTACAGTCAGAATGTACATGGATCAAGACTGGCTGACACACACACTCAAACCGGAATTCTTTTAAAGAGTGGTTGAACAATCAAACTCCAATTTACTGGTAAAAGTCGCCTTATATCTTCCAGTTTTCTACACTAATAACACACACACACACACACAAACACACACACACACACAGAGTGTAGCCCCTATGACCCCATCGGGCTTACGCCCACCGTCTCTCTCTCCCAGTTCAGCTGAAAAGCTTACAGTTTGACACACATGCTGGGAAGAAAGCAAAGACTCTGGTGGGTCATGACGTTTGAGTGACAACTTCCTTCTCTCTCTCTATCTTCCCTTGGGCGGTACTACTGTATAGCAGCTCTGTCTGACTGGCTGTGTGTGTGTGTGTGTGTGTGTGTGTGTGTGTGTGTGTGTGTGTGAGTGAGTGAGTGAGTGTGAGTGAGTGAGTGAGTGAGTGAGTGAGTGAGTGAGTGAGTGTGTGTGTGAGTGAGTGAGTGAGTGAGTGAGTGTGTGTGAGTGAGTGAGTGAGTGAGTGTGTGTGTGTGAGTGAGTGAGTGAGTGAGTGAGTGAGTGTGTGTGTGTGTGTGTGTGTGTGTGTGTGAGTGAGTGAGTGAGTGTGTGTGTGTGTGTGTGTGTGTGTGTGTGTGTGTGTGTGTGTGCGCGCGCGTGAGTGAGTGAGTGAGAGTGTGTGTGTGTGTGTGTGTGTGTGTGTGTGTGTGAGTGAGTGAGTGAGTGAGTGAGTGAGTGAGTGAGTGTGAGTGTGTGTGTGTGTGTGTGTGGTGTGAGTGAGTGAGTGAGTGAGTGAGTGAGTGAGTGTGTGTGTGTGTGTGTGTGTGTGTGTGTGTGTGAGAGAGAGAGAGAGAGAGAGAGAGAGAGAGAGAGAGAGAGAGATAACGATCCTTTATTCAGATTAAGGCCTAAGCCCCTTACTGAAGGGGGTCATACAAGAAAATAAATAAAGAATGGTCGTTATCGAGAGAGAGAGAGAGAGAAAGAGAGAGAGAGGGAGGGGAGGGGAGGGAGGGAGAGAGAGAGAAAGAGAGAGAGAGGGAGGGGAGGGGAGGGAGGGAGAGAGAGAGAAAGAGAGAATACGAATACGAATATTGTACTCAGCAGGCCTCTGGCAAATATCAAGAGAGGTTGAGTTGTCACATTTGCTGTCAACTGGTTCCAGACAAGTATAATGTTTTGGCAACGAAAACAATTTACCAATCAAACATTCATGTACGGCACTAAAGCAAAACTATTCAAAGCACACTAACAAATTGATGATTGTCTCACTGATTTGTAATGCTTTATAAATGAACATAGCCAGGTTGTTGGTGGCTGTACTGTTTTCGTTTGCAGCAAGAGAGAGAGAGAGAGAGAGAAAGGGGGTTGTATGCTCTATTGCAGAGAAAGCGTCACACACACACACACACACACACACACACCACACACACGAAAAAGAAAAAGGAGGATGTGAAGAAGAAAAAGAAGAAGAATGAGTATTTACAAAGCGCTCTCCTTCCTTAGCAAAGAGCAACTAAGTGACATAGATACTGGGAGAAACTGTGACAAAATACCTATCAGCATAGGGTATATAATCAAGACTTCAAACCAAGACAACTGGAAAACACACACACACACACACACACACAAACACGCGCGCGCGCAGAGTGTATATGTTTACTATTTCAACTACTACTCCTACTGCTACTACTACAAGAACTACTGAGCGAGAGAGAGAGCGAGAGAGAGAGAGAGAGAGAGAGAGAGAGGGTTAGTTTCAAGAAAGTGTTAAAACATCCGGACTGAGGTGGCATCAGATGTGTGAGCCAAGGCACTTGTCAGGCCAACACGTGGACATCCATGGCAGCAGAACTGACCGGACTTTCTCTTTCTTCTTCTTAAGCAAGAACAATTATCTTCAACAGTGATATGATCCCTGTCTTAAAGGCCAAACACCTCGGCAACACCAAATCAATACACACCACCTCCTGCCACCCTCCTCGCCTTCAACCAAAGACAAAGACCCACGGCATCAACACCACCATCACCAGCACACCAGCAAAACGGTGTAACCCGCTAAATGCCTCCTCATCTTAGATGTGCCCGTGGTTGATTTTTTTGTTTTTGTTTTTGTTTTTTGGGGTGGGATGGGGGGGTAATTCTTTTGGGGGTTGTTGCTGTTGTTGTTGAGACAGACAGACAGGTAGACATACACGGAGAGACACAGAGACGAGACCGGAACGAATGCAGATATTATAATCCAAAGCACTCTCACTCCTAACAGTATTTCTATAAGGTGCGTGGTGATGTGTTTTTTCCCACAGATCCCCAGAGCGATGACGTTGTGTGGGAGTGAAATGACACGATTGTCGCCTGCTGTGACCGCACTGAGACAACGTTCAGGCGATTTACACCATGGACTTATGTACACAAATATTCATAAATTATTTACAAACCCGTGGTCGGATTTATACAAGGCCAAATAATTCGGGTCTGCTCGGGTCTCAAGCGAATCATAACTCACACACGCACACACACACACACACGCGCGCGCGCGCGCACACACACACACACACGCACACGCAGAAAGGAACCGAACCAGACTCAAGTTCTCGTGATGTAGTCTGATCACTGAGGTATGTTATGTTCTGATACATGTCAAAGAGTCTGATGCGAATAACATTGGGCAGGGACGGCACCGCCATGTCTGGAAATGGCATTCCCGTGTCCAGCGGTTGGCCGGCAGGGCTAAACGATTCCTGATGTGGATACAGTGTGCAGTGTGCAGAGTACGTGCCGTGGTGTCAATGACCTTCACTACACGACTGACAACAAGGAGGGGGGCAGAACGGCCAGTCAGTATCATCTTCCGGACACGGTGTGTCTTCACACACACACACACACACACACAAAGAGTGCACACACACGACGCATACACACACACACACACACACAGTGCACACACACAGTGCACGCACACACACACACACAGAGTGCACACACAAGGTGTACACACACACACACTTCCTTTTATGGGTTTTTACAACAAATGAATGGAGTCTTTGAGTCACACACACACGCGCACACACTGTGCACACACACACACACACACACACACACATTCCTTTTATGGGTTTTACAACAAATGAATGGAGTCCTTGAGACACACACACACACACACACACACACACACACACACACACACACACACACACAGTGCATACACAAGGCACACACACACACACACACACACACACACATCCTTTTATGGGTTTTACGACAAATGAATGGAGCCCTTGAGTCACACACACACACACACACACACACACACACACACACACACACACACACGGTGCACACACAAGCAGTCAAGTGGAGCGCTGCACGACCCAAGACAAGACAAGACAAGACAAGACAAGGGACGAGCAGAGAGGACGGAGGCAGGATCTGTCCGAGGACACACGGGACAACAGGACACACAGCTGCACAGAGAGCCGAGAGGCCAGGCATGCAGGCAGCCAACAAAGACCGGAAGACAGCGGAAGGCCTGGAAACAAAGGCTTCATTATCAGCACCCGGTCAGCGCCCACCCCGCCACGCCACTTCACTCACTGCTGACGTGGCCTTTAAAGCTTTCACTGGGTCCACCTCAGTTCCATCAAAATCTTAATTTTTGTTCTTTTCTTTTTTTCTCTCTCTCTCTCTAAAGTCTGAATAGAACGTGTAGGAAAATATTACGACCAGCCAAGGATGGAGGAAGCGAGAGAATGGAAGAGAGCGGGGGAGGGGGGCGTGTTTGCACGCGCACGCGCGTGTGTATATGCATGTCTACTCGTAGGCTGTGTATTAAGATAAATAAACACGAACATTTAAACAGATAATTAAACCCATCAATGAAAAAATATATATATATATATTGTAGGTGGTTTATATTTTGTGCCAATAATTTCATCTCTGAACACTTACACGACTGATAGGAAAAACATCAAAACTTTACATGGTTTGTCTATTTTAACCCCTGTCATCTGCATAACCCCAGCCCGCCCCCCTCCCGTACCCCACCCCTCAAAAATGGTGCAAAGCAGCGAAGGAGGGGGTGGGGAAAACGGGGAATAAAGATGATGTGTCGATAGAGAGAGATGGGGGCGGTGCGCGAGGGTTGGGGGGGGGTGGGGGGGGGGGGGGGGGGGGCAGAGAGAGTAGTGGAAGAGGCCGTGGGGAAGGGAGGGAGGGGGTCGAGAGGGAAGATGGAGAGGCAAAGATGGAGAAACCAGCTGTCGTAACAAAGACTCTTAGTCACTGGTTCACTATCAAGCCAAAGCACACACACACACGCACACACACACACACACACACACACACAAATCAGACTGGAACCGCCCACAACCTTAATTGATGACGGAAGCACGATGATTATTTCTTCAGCATCCCCTCCCCCATTGCCCTCCACCCTCCCCCGCCAATACACAACATTCCCCTCCGCCATCTCCCCCACCGTCCCTCCCTCACATTCACCCCTAGTGCCAACAGCAGCATTTTATTATTATCTTCTTTTTTTAAAAATTTTTTTTTACAAAGAACAGATGCAGAACAGCCCAGGGCAAGTATTGCATGGAGCCAAGTATCACTGCTTACAACCAAATGTTATTTCAACTGTACACAAGAAATAGCTTCAGGCAAGTACCGCAGCCTCTGACAAGTATCACTGCTTACGACCAAAGATGATATTGTTACAAATAACTAGTTATCCAGAACAAATTAACAGCCCTAGACAAACGTCACTGCTTAGAACCAAAGATTATTGTGTTACAACTGACAATATCGAACAAATAGCCCTGCAAAAACGTCACTGCTTAGAACCAAAGATTATTGTTACAGCTGACCATACAGAACAAATAGCCCTAGACAAAAGTCACTGCTTAGAACCAAAGATTATTGTTACAACTGACAATATCGAACAATTAGCCCTGCAAAAACGTCACTGCTCAGAACCAAAGATTATTGTTACAACTGACCATACAGAACAATTAGCCCTAGACAAACGTCACTGCTTAGAGCCAAAGATTATTGTTACAACTGACAATATTGAACAAATAGCCCTAGGCAAAATCACTGCTTAGAACCAAAGATTATTGTGTTACAACTGACCATACAGAACAAATAGCCCTAGACAAACGTCACTGCTTAGAACCAAAGATTATTGTTACAACTGACCAAACAGAACAAATAGCCCTAGACAAACGTCACTGCTTAGAACCAAAGATTAGTGTGTCACAACTGACCAAACAGAACAAATAGCCCTCGACAAACGTCACTGCTTAGAACCAAAGATTAGTGTGTCACAACTGACCAAACAGAACAAATAGCCCTCGACAAACGTCACTGCTTAGAACCAAAGATTATTGTTACAGCTGACCATACAGAACAATTAGCCCTAGACAAACATCACTGCTTAGAACCAAAGATTATTGTTACAGCTGACCATACAGAACAAATAGCCCTAGGCAAACGTCACTGCTTAGAACCAAAGATTATTGTTACAGCTGACCATACAGAACAAATAGCCCTAGACAAATGTCACTGCTTAGAACCAAAGATTATTGTGTTACAACTGAACAACAGAACAAATAGCCCTAGGCAAAATCACTGCTTAGAGCCAAAGATTATTGTTACAGCTGACCATACAGAACAATTAGCCCTAGACAAACGTCACTGCTTAGAACCAAAGATTATTGTTACAGCTGACCATACAGAACAATTAGCCCTAGACAAACGTCACTGCTTAGAACCAAAGATTATTGTTACAGCTGACCATACAGAACAAATAGCCCTAGACAAACATCACTGCTTAGAACCAAAGATTATTGTTACAACTGACCATACTGAACAAATAGCCCTAGACAAACGTCACTGCTTAGAACCAAAGATTGTTGTGTTACAAATGCAGAATAAACCAACAGCCTTTAGAGTCATAATTGTCTTGTCTGGCCTGAGAGTAGTAAGTTTGTGGCATGCTGTACTGCGTTGTGTTGTACTGCATCACTTTGTATTGTTTTGTGTGATGCACTGTGGTGTACTGTTTTGTGTGATGTACTGTGGTGTACTGTTTTGTGTGATGTACTGTGGTGTGTTGTTTTGTGTGATGTACTGTGGTGTGTTGTTTTGTGTGATGTACTGTGGTGTGTTGTTTTGTTTGTGTGATGTACTGTGATGTATTGTTTTGAGTGATGTACTGTGGTGTGTTGTTTTGAGTGATGTACTGTGATGTATTGTTTTGTGTGATGTACTGTGGTGTGTTGTTTTGCGTGATGTACTGTGATGTATTGTTTTGTGTGATGTACTGTGATGTATTGTTTTGTGTGATGTACTGTGGTGTGTTGTTTCGTGTGATGTACTGTGGTGTGTTGTTTTGAGTGATGTACTGTGGTGTATTGTTTTGAGTGATGTACTGTGGTGTGTTGTTTTGTGTGATGTACTGTGGTGTGTTGTTTTGTGTGATGTACCGTGGTGTGTTGTTTTGTGTGATGTACCGTGGTGTGTTGTTTTGAGTGATGTACTGTGATGTATTGTTTTGAGTGATGTACTGTGGTGTGTTGTTTTGTGTGATGTACCGTGGTGTGTTGTTTTGTGTGATGTACCGTGGTGTGTTGTTTTGTGTGATGTACCGTGGTGTGTTGTTTTGTGTGATGTACTGTGGTGTGTTGTTTTGTGTGATGTACTGTGGTGTGTTGTTTTGTGTGATGTACTGTGGTGTGTTGTTTTGTGTGATGTACTGTGGTGTGTTGTTTTGTGTGATGTACTGTGGTGTACTGTTTTGTGTGATGTACTGTGGTGTGTTGTTTTGTGTGATGTACTGTGGTGTGTTGTTTTGTTTGTGTGACGTACTGCGGTGTGTTGTTTTGAGTGATGTACTGTGGTGTGTTGTTTTGTGTGATGTACTGTGGTGTGTTGTTTTGTTTGTGTGACGTACTGCGGTGTGTTGTTTTGAGTGATGTACTGTGGTGTGTTGTTTCGTGTGATGTACTGTGGTGTGTTGTTTCGTGATGTACTGTGATGTATTGTTTTGTGTGATGTACTGTGGTGTGTTGTTTTGAGTGATGTACTGTGATGTATTGTTTTGAGTGATGTACTGTGGTGTGTTGTTTTGAGTGATGTACTGTGATGTATTGTTTTGAGTGATGTACTGTGGTGTGTTGTTTTGTGTGATGTACTGTGATGTACTGTTTTGTGTGATGTACCGTGGTGTGTTGTTTTGAGTGATGTACTGTGATGTATTGTTTTGTGTGATGCACTGTGGTGTGTTGTTTTGTGTGATGTGTTGTGATGTATTGTTTTGAGTGATGTACTGTGGTGTGTTGTTTTGTGTGATGTACTGTGGTGTGTTGTTTTGAGTGATGTACTGTGGTGTGTTGTTTTGAGTGATGTACTGTGATGTATTGTTTTGAGTGATGTACTGTGGTGTGTTGTTTTGAGTGATGTACTGTGATGTATTGTTTTGAGTGATGTACTGTGGTGTGTTGTTTTGTGTGATGTACTGTGATGTACTGTTTTGTGTGATGTACCGTGGTGTGTTGTTTTGAGTGATGTACTGTGATGTATTGTTTTGAGTGATGTACTGTGGTGTGTTGTTTTGTGTGATGTACTGTGGTGTGTTGTTTTGAGTGATGTACTGTGGTGTGTTGTTTTGAGTGATGTACTGTGATGTATGGGTCTGTGTGATGTACTGTGGTGTGTTGTTTTGTGTGATGTACTGGGTATGAATTGTACTGTACTTTGTTGTAATGTATCGTTATTTGTTTTGCATTGTATTATTGTACCGTATTATTTTTTGTGTTACATTATGCTGTCCTTTTTGTACTGTGTTGTACTGCATTGTATTATTGTACCGTATTATTTTGTGTTACATTATGCTGTCCTTGTTGTACTGTGTTGTACTGCATTGTATTATTGTACCGTATTATTTTGTGTTACATTATGCTGTCCTTTTTGTACTGTGTTGTACTGCATTGTATTTGTACTCAACTGTTTTAACAATCATTGTAATCAGCAGTGCAATACATTACCACTTCTATGCGCTTAAAAAAAAGGTTCTAACCTTTTTTTTCCTCTTTTTTCTTTTATGACGGGACGGTAGGCCTTCGCCGCTTTGTCGGCCAAGTTCGGCGGGACTGTCTAGCTGTGCCTGTGCCCTGGCCTTGGTACTTCTCTTCTATTGACTTCACCACAGCACGTTTAGTCTTTATTTTGTTTCACAAAAATTTACATATTAGCTCAATTTTGTTGAAATTTATGCATGATAACGTTTAAACTTCCAGCTATGATGACATCCCGTCACATACTTAGTATGCTCTGAGGACTTTTTATAAGATCTCCCCCCCCCCCCCCCCCCCCCCCCACACACACACACACCCCTCCACCCTCTCTCCATCCCTCACTGTTCCCACACGAACGACGACAAACGACCACTGCTCGAAAAACAGACTGAATTTACACCAGTGAGGACGACGAATCAGTCTAACGCCCATCTTCTCTGTTTGCTGAAACGCCACGGCACAGAGGTTGCTGCGAACATTGGCAGCATCGCACTGAAGAAAGAAAAACGAAGTGGCCACAACTGAGCAGAGAGAGAGAGAGAGAGACGAGGGAATGGCGAGGAGGGCGATGGGGGTAGAGGGGTGAGGGAGTGTGTAAACGTGGGGTCCACGCGCGCCGCGCGCTGATGTCAACAGAGTTCAGGCGAAGCGGGACGGTGGTTGAAGCCCTCCCCCACCCCCCTCCGCTCTCTCTCTCTCTCCCCTTCTCTCTCTCTCTCGACCCCTGAAGCTTCTGCTACCCTGACGCCGTGCACTCACGTGGAAACCACGTTGTAGCGGGGGCCGTCTCAAAAACCAAATGGCTATACCGTGACACAGTGCGTCCAACGCTTTGTGGCGTCTCGGCTCCCTTCCCATTCACACAGGCACGGCTGGTTTGTTCGCTTACATGCCAGTAAGCTGCTCATCAGGGCGATAAAAATAAATATTCGGGAAAAAAATCCTAGATAAAGCATATCATTCTTTGATAATTGACATGCACTCAGCACAGCCTTCTGCTTTTGTATATTTGATTGTTCTGCATTTACAGTATTCTCAATCAACAGGATTTTTCTAAAACTGAACTGGTGTGAATGTGTGTGTGTGTGTGTGTGTGTGTGTGTGTGTGTGTGTGTGTGTGTTGTGAGTGAGAGGGTTATAAAAGTGCATTTAATTTGTCTGCTTTTAACATTTTTTTTTTTTATCAACACATACTTCACATGGTAAGCATTTATTTCAAATACCAAACCATTTAAAACACACACACACACACACAACAACAACAACAAAACCATTTAACTCAACGATGACACTTATTGCCTCCATTTTTTTTCTTCTTCTGATTTTCAAAGGTGAAAATACTCATGACACGTTCTCAGCATGGGTCAAAACTTACCCTGAAAGAAGAAAGCAAAGTAGCATCCCTTTTTCATACTTTGTTTTTAGTGTCATTTCAAAGTCACACCACATCAACTCTTACCTGTCAGCTTGGAGACATTGTGCTATCATCAGCATTTGCGTATAACATGTTTACTACAACTACTTCTACAACTACTGCTGGGATTCCTGTTTACAGCCCTCAGGCAGTCAGCCTTTTACAACAAAAAGTTACACATCCACAAACATACACGCATCAAGTACACCATATACAAACAAGCTTGTGCACACAGACACATACATACAAAGAAACACACACACACACACACAAGCGTATAACTGAAGTCCAAGAAGCACATTAGTTAATAAGATAGAGAAAAAAATATATAAATACATTATATATATATATATATATATATATATATATATAATAAACACTGAGAGAGAGAGAAGACAAGACAAATGGTTTATTGTACACTGGCCTTAGGCCATTATACAAACACATGGGAAGGGCTGGGGGGGATCGGGGAGGAGGGGGGGTGTAGACTTTGTATCTTCAGTGAAAAATCTGGGTGTGATGTTTGATTCAAACCTTTCAATGAAGAAACATGTAAACAATCTCTGCAAAGTTGCATACTTTCAAATTCAAAAGATCAGTTTCGTCCGACATCTCCTTACTACTCAAGCAACACAAACTCTGGTGTGCTCTCTTGTCTTGTCCAGACTGTTATTGTAGCTCACTCCTCATTGGTTGTCCCGAGTACTTGATATATATACTCCAGAAAGTTCGAAAGGCAGCAGCAGGGTTAATTTTTAGAACCAAAAAGACTGACAAAATCACTCATCTCCTGCACTCTCTTCACTGGTTACCAATTTCTGCCCGCATTCAGAACTCCAAATCATATGTGTGTGTGTGTGTGTGTGTGTGTGTGTGTGTGTGTGTGTGTGTGTGTGTGTGTGTGTGTGTGCATGTGTGTGTGTGTGTGTGTATGAATGTGGGTGCATGCGTGCGTGCGTGTGGGCGTACATGCTTGCAAACGTTTTCTTTCTTTCTTACTTTCTGTATTCATCAAACGAGAATACTACAGAACCAACAAATCATGAAAAGTTTCCCTGAATGAACAGTGTTGTACCAAGCCGGGATCAAGCTTTCTGGAGCGGTTCCAAACTATGTCAAACGAGTGCACTAAATGTATGCCATGGTGGAGGGGGAAAGGGGGGGGTGGGGTGAGAGGGAAGGGCTGTTTTTCTTTCTTTCTTTTGTTTTTTGGTTTCCTTCCGTTGCCGTCCCCTCCTGTCTCTGGTCTCTTTCTTCATCCCTGCTGTGCACAAACGGCAGGACGGGGTGGCCGGGTGGAGGAGGTTATTTCGCTGGGCCACCCACTGACACGTGCGCGCTGTGTCAACAGACATGGCAGGAGAGATGCACACACACACACACACACACACACACACACACATCCTGCCCTTCCTTCTCCCACTGTAGTTGTCCCTCCCCCCTCCCTCCCTTTCTCTCTGTCTTGTCGCGCCCCTTCCCAACTTGGAATTCTTTTTTCAGACTATGCTAACCCACCCACCCCCCTGTCAATTCCCGTGCTCTTCACTCCCCCATCTGCACCCGATGTGGAGGCTATGTTTGTGCACGTGTGGAGGTTGGTGGGGGTGGTGAGGACGGGGTGGGGTGGGGGTGGTGTGGGGGAGTGTTATTGTGGGGTGGGGATGTCAGTGTGCGAGTGTCATAGACATAATTTATAGAGTGTGATGTAAACATATATCTCAGTGGTGTGTGTGTGTGTGTGTGTGTGAATCCAGCTGCATTGTGTCAATCTACCTATATGCATGCACGCGTTCACTTAATAGGTCAATGCATCTTATTTTTGATTTGAACTGGCCCAGTTTGTGGGGTTTTTGTTTTGTTTTTCTTTGTTTCTGGAACAACACTTACCTACCTACCACTACCTGTGTGGGGCTTTATCTTTGTTGCCGTGTGAACTGGGACACAGTACAATCACAGGATTGCCCCCCCCCCACCCCCCCCCCCCCCCCCATCCTCTCCGACCTCCTCCACCAAGCCGCACCTCCTCAGTCCAACCTCCAAAGTCAGATAGTATCAGACTGGCCGTGTCCGTGGTAACGGGGTGAGGGGGATGGGGGGGAAAGGGGGGGGGGTGAACAGTGGAGAAGTACACACGCAAATACAAGTCGAGTGTGCATCGCTATCTGAGGTCAGTCAGTATCATTTGTCTGAGAGAGAGAGAGAGAGAGGCAGAGACAGAGACACACACAGAAAGAAAAAAAAATAGAGAGAGAGACGCTTTGACGCTTTGATATTTTATTGTCATTACCTGCATAGGTCTATTGACAAAGGGGTGATAGGGTTAATTCTTATGTCACCACAAGTACCATACCACACTCTGCTTAATCCATCAAAACAAAACATGCAAACAAAGAAAAACAAAACAGCTTTTATCGAAATACAACATCCTTACAGTATGGAAGCAACAAACATTAAAAAAGAAACAAAAACAAAAACAAAACAAAAAGACAAAAACACCATTACTCGACCATCCATTCTATCAACGATACTGTTCAATGTCTACCTTATTATCTGGCTTACAGTCTGAACATAAGATAGTAGACATTATACATTATTATCCCCCTCATTTACTCTGGTATTGTTCTGAATAGTAAGACTACGTCTTGTTCTTTGTGCTTCTACAAGAAATTTAGCTACTGACAGTATTGTGAGGTCATCATTAGACGACAAAGCTATATATATATATATATATATATAGAGAGAGAGAGAGAGAGAGAGAGAGAGAGAGAGAGAGAGAGAGAGAGAGAGAGAGAGAGAGAGGAGATTAGGAAGGAGACGGACTGACAGAGACAGACAGAAAGACAAATTGTCATTCCCTGTGACAACATGTGGCACACACACACACACACACACACACACAACACGAATGATATCACTTTCAGTGTTCAACTCTCCTGTAACAAAGGGCAAAGGTGAAAGGTAATGGCCTTTGTAAGTCACCCGTGGGAAAAAAAGGGAGGAAAAACAAACCAACACACACACACACACACACACACACACACACACGTCGTCTGCCGTGCTAATGCTTTAGCTTTCAGTTAAGTTTGAGTGAGAGGGGTTTTATACAACGAATCCATTGTTTACTTCCTCCTCTGTCTACAAAAAAAACAACGCCATTTTTGGCGGGGACTAAATGCAAAAATCGTCAATGGGCAAAAACAGCAAATTCTAATTAAATAATTGCAAAAACTGAGTTACGAAGATTTAGATAAGAGCGTGGGTGAATTTTCACCCACGAGTTACGGGGAAGGTTTAAGGTCGACAGGATTTGATACCACATCGTTGACAGTTTCTGTTTCAAGAAGGTGTCAAAGCATGCCGAATGATCCATATACGCTACACCACATCTGCTGAAATTTTTTTTTTTTTTTTTTTTAAAGAGAGAAATACAAAGAACTGATGATCTTGGCACAAACCCCGCACGCTGGCAGTGTCTGGAGGCTGGTAGAAAATAGTGACATCAATTGAAACTGAATCATTTAAGAAAACAAGTAAATACACATTAAAATATAATACCATGAAAGCGACTTATAAGGTAAATTATGCATATGACCGGGGGAGGGGGGGGGGGGTCTGAATAAATACTGGCCACGTTCAGCGAATTTGTACGTACCCACACATGCGAGAAAACACACGTACGCACACACACACACATACAGATGGTTCCCCACTTGTGAAAAAGCAGATGATACTTTTACCTTTGACAAACTGTATAACCACTGTCTCATGAACAAATTTCCTCATGAGTATGTTCATTTCAACTTTTTAAAACAAATATTGGGAGTCCAAAAAAGCCACAAATTTAGCAATACTTGGTAAAATTGGTAAATACCACAAGTTTAAAAGTGATTTGTCAAATAATAAAATTTTGGTGTCACATAACACAGGCATGAGCAAAGTTCGCAGATCAAACTTGGGTATGACGACATGCTTACAGCGGAAACAAAACAGCTAACACGGATTAATTTCGTTGAAATTATACTACAGAATCTTGGTTAAAGACACGTTTGGAATAATCAGTCAACATTCAATATTCATTGCCTCTGGCACGTTATAATGAATAAACAAGAATATGAATATGTTTTATACTGGAAGAGAAAAAAATCTGAAAATAAATCTAAACTACTATTTTATAATAAAATTACTCATGAACACAGAACCGAACCTTATTGCTGGAAGGATATCTTATTAATAATCAAAAACAATCATTGTACAAATTAAGAATATCCTGTCCTGATTTAGCAACAGAAAAAGGCTGATATTTCAACATCCCAAAAGAAAGGAGACTATCTTCACAACGTCAAACAACAGAGGATGAATATCATTTCTTGGATGACTGCGAATTATACGAAGAAATCAGAACAGAATTCATTAAAAAAAAAAAATCTAAAATACCTTCCAAATATTATTAAACCCAGTCTGCTAATACTGGAAGACAAAGTTGTGGGACTGTTTGAGAAATCTATCATTAACTGCTGCCAAAAATGCGACAGCGTGTAAGAGTGATTCAATTTCTCGTTCAATATTTATCTATCGTTTTGTTTTGCTTTTTGTGCGTGGTTTCATGTCACTTTGCATGCGTGCCAGTCTTGTAAACCTTGTTAAGGTTTCATTTACATTCAAGCTGATTTTGATTCTGATTCATACACACATATAACAAGACTGACAACTGGAATTGGTAGGGGGAGGGGGGGGGGGGGGGGGGGGTGATGCATTAGATGTAAACGTTTTATCACGTGTTGTGTCGAGAGAAACAGCAGGAAAACAGACCGGAACAGCGGCACATCTGGCGGCCTTGACGCCGTAATATTTCCGCCCGGACAGGACACAGCAGATCCCAAGATGAGGGCATGGGAGCCGGGCCAGGGATGACACACACAGACACTGCTGTTGTTGGGGCCTTTGTTTGGTACACACACACACACACACACACACACCAAACACACTCATACACACACCCCTCCCCCTCCCACAACCCCTACCCCCACGGGGTTTTGTTGTTGTTTTTTTTTTCCGTCTAATATCACTTTAAGTGGAAAGACGTTAAACTGAAGACGACGACACACACACACACACACACACACACATTACACACACACTCACATACACCACACGCACAAAAACCTACCATACCACACACACACACACACACTACACACACTTGACATAAATTACATAAATTTAAAGAAAGCTGAAGGTCCCGCTCTAATCTCACAGGAAAGTCAGGCTTAAGGTGTGTATATAATAAAAATGTGTGTGTGTGTGTGTGTGTGTGTGTGTGTGTGTGTGTGTGGATTTTTTTTTATATTAGCTGCAGAACTTAGGCTATATCAATGAGTCTATATCATTAAATCTTAATCTTCTCATTACTGTACTCCAGGCGCTATGTTGTGTCGATTCAAAATCTGTATGACAAACATTCAAATCGTTTGATCTGAACTGAAAAGACGATGTCGTAACAGAAATTCGTTATGTAATTCAGTTTCTGACCATGGTACAACGACTGCTTTCATTTGGATCCCTTCTCATCATGGGACTGTAGGAAATGAGTGGGTGGAACGTTTTGCGAACACACACACACACACACACCACACACACACCACACACACAAAAAACCTACACAATTAATATTCACACTGCTGTAGAAAAAATTCGTATTCCAGTTTCATCACAAGATGGTTAAAAACTGACCATATGGCTTGTGAGAGAGAATGCAAACGACATCTTGCGCAACACTGATCGTGAGTTCTTCCAAAACAAAAGGACATTACAGAAACAGAAGGCTGACCAGTCTAATAATGTACAAAATACGATTGGATGCTAAAAAAATAAAATAAATAAATAACAACAACAACAAAGTTTGCGTAAATAAAATGACTTGCATTTGTGCTAATACAATTAACCCCTTGCATATCATCTATGAATGTGAACAGCTGAAAACATCCTTTCAAAATCAGTTCTATCTGCTTCCACTGGAAACGTTTTATATGACAATCATCGTATGTTTGAAACAGTTCAGAATTTTATTTGGAGCCCCACTGTCTCTGTTGTAATTCTACTGACAGGGTAGTTACTTTGTTGTCACATTTCATACATGTTTTGTTGTGGGTTTTGTTGTTGTTGTTGTGTTTGTCAGTGAGGCAAACTGAGGAAAAGGAAAAGTAGTGGTGACACGGAGGCACGGTTAGGGTGGGGAAAGGGATTGAGCTTCGTCTAAAATCACAATTGTGGATAGATGCTAAACAAAAGAACGAACACACTCACACACAAAGACACATGTATACATACCGACACACACAAGCACACTCGCACGCACACACACACACACATGTACTTGTACACACACACGAACTTACACACACACACACACACACACACACACACACACACACACACACACACACACAGCAGCTGTGATGTCAGATGCACCTGGGCGGCACAGAACCAACGACACCAACACTAAATAACCGACGTCCCCTGAACGCAACACGTACTCGGCTCCATCCGCCATGAAACCAACTGTGAGGTAACATGAGGACACACGTGTATGTGTGTGTGTGTGTTTGTGTGTGTGTGTGTGTGTCTGTGTGTGTGTCTATGTCAGTGTATACGTTTGTGTGTATGAGGGGTGCGAAGTGGGTGTGGGGGTGTTGGGGGGCGCGGGAGGGGGGTGGGGGGTAGGGAACGTCACTGTGTGTAATGTGTACAAAATTAGGAAAGACAGGTAGCAAACGAGAGAGAGAGACAGACAGACAGATAGGCAGAGACGGCGGCAGAGACAGAGAGGTAGAAAATGAGAGAGAGAGAGAGAGAGAGAGACTGAGAGACAGACAGAGAGAGAGAGAGAGAGAGAGAGAGAGAGAGAGAGAGAGAGAGAGAGAACAATGGCAGAGACAGAAAAAAGGGTATGACGACAAATATGATAATGATGATGGTGGCGATAACATATACAGACAGAAGATAAAACTCAAAAACTTATAACGAGGATCACACACACACACACACACACACACACACACACACACACACACACACACACACACACACACATTGTAACGGACTTCACAGAACGCTGCAAAAACGTTTCTCACTTTCAACAAACTAAGAAGAATAAAGGGTGTGGTGGGAAGGGGTGATGGAATGATCGTAAGAGAGGGAGGGGGGGGGGGGGGGGGGGGGGGGTAGAGCGGAGAATTACCACAGTACTTCCACACATCAACTTCCCCCCACCTCCTCACCACCCTTTACTGTCAAACGCCGTCAGTACAACATTTTGAATCACGCCACAGGACTTTTGACTGCAGACACCATATGCATTCGGTGTCAAAGGGTGGCAAAAAATGAATGGTTCGTGTTGTTCACTGTTCACCCATGCACCGAAATGTTTCACGAGTCTGTCAGTAAATTATATCCACCTCCTCTAAAATATATCCTCTCTCAACGTATTAACTGGGGCATGGGCACGGCCTTGCGACACACACACACACACGGTCACGGGCACGCACACACACACTTACACACACACACATTCCGTTTGGAGTTATATCATCTATAAAAATAAAATAAAAAATAATAATTTTAAAAAATCTCTCCCTCTCTCTCTCTCTTTACTTTATTATTTTTTATTTTTTACTAAATGCTAACAAAGTTAACCTATGTAATGACCAAACATGTATGGTGAACTTTAACGTTGGTATTTTCTCGGCAACTACACGCGGCATAAGAACCAATCATGGCAGGACAGACGGTAGATGTAAATAAGATCTTTCCAGTCTATCCTTTGTGGTGATGAGATATGCTAGACGATAGGTGCAAGGTCAGGGTCATTATTTGGTCATGAAAAATTTCCCAGAGATCATGTCTTACTTTCAATTGTCATAATGTTTGGTAAAGTAGTAATTACTAGAACAACATTATTCCCGTTGAAAGTTCGAGTTTGAAGTCATAAATCACGTTGAAAACATGCTGGATGATAATGATAGGAAAAGTCTGCAAGCACCAGAGAGATTAAAATCTAGTCTTGCATACAACCAAAATCTAGTCTTCCATACAACCAAAATCAAACTTGGATCAGTGAAAATCTAGTCTTGCATACAACCAAAATCTAGTCTTGCATACAACCAAAATCTAGTCTTCCATACAACCAAAATCAAACTTGGATCAGTGAAAATCTAGTCTTGCATACAACCAAAATCTAGTCTTGCATACAACCAAAATCTAGTCTTCCATACAACCATCATCAAACTTGGATCAGTGATTGATCAAGGTGAGAACAAACACCTTACAGACTCGAGGTGATGGGTCAGAGTTCAAGGCCAAAACATGGAATGAAAAAATGAGAAAGAAAAAAAAATACCAGAAGAAAAAAAGAAAAGAAAAGAAAGATATATCTTGGGATTTTTACCCAATGTTTATCAAACTTGCAAGACTGCTTGTGACTGCAGCATGGACGGTTTGAAAAGTCAGTGCTGCAGGTTATAGGCCAAAATTCAAACAGTGTGTGGCAGACACAGTGTGCTGCAAGATGACAGGCCTCGTAGTGTCCCCAGTATGTCCCCTGATTTCTGTCGTGGAGTCAGCGGGCACCACACGGAACACACAGACAGGCGGGGAGACGGGGGAGAGATAGGCGCAGAAACACTTATACTGCATGGAAGTAGAACTGAAAGAGTGAGGAGGATGGAGGTGGTGGGGGACAGAGAGAGAGAGGCGGGGGAGAGATAGGCGCAGAAACACTAATACTGCATGGAAGTAGAACTGAAAGAGTGAGGAGGATGGAGGTGGTGGGGGACAGAGAGAGAGAGGCGGGGTAGATAGGAGCAGAAACACTAATACTGCAAGGAAGTAGAACTGAAAGAGTGAGGAGGATGGAGGTGGTGGGGGACAGAGAGAGAGAGGCGGGGTAGATAGGAGCAGAAACACTTATACTGCATGGAAGTAGAACTGAAAGAGTGAGGAGGATGGAGGTGGTGGGGGACAGAGAGAGAGAGAGGCGGGGTAGATAGGAGTAGAAACACTAATGCTGCAAGGAAGTAGAACTGAAAGAGTGAGGAGGATGGAGGTGGTGGGGGAGACAGACAAAGAGAGAGGCGGGGAGAGGGGGGGGGGGGGGGGGGTAGATAGGAGTAGAAACACTGATACCGCAAGGAAGTAGAACTGAAAGAGTGAGGGGGATGGAGGTGGTGGGGAAAAACAGAGAGAGGCGGGGAGGAGGGGGGAGAAGGGCGGGTGGGGTGCGGGTGGCGGAATTACTGCCAGCTGCAGACTTTGCTCTCTCTCTCTCTCTCTGTCTCTGTGTTCCCCTGCCCATCCCCAACCACCACCGCTTGCCTTGCACCAGATTATCAAACAAGCAAAGAAACAGACAAACAAATAATTTAAACAAACAAATAAATCAATCAAAAATCGACGCGATCTACCAATGAAAAGAGGGAGACAAAATGCCAAAATACTGATATTCTTTCCCTCCAAACCTTCCAGGCAGCACCAAGACGGGAACAGACCCTAACGTGACACTGCAAAACGGGGAGGCAGCAATCAGAACAACAAACAACTACGCACAAACTGCACAACATGGTTGTCAGTTTGGAGTCAACAATGACCAGCAGCGCCAAACAACGCCGGATCCACAGTCTGTCTGCAATCATCTACAGGATACAGCATAAGATCGGCATTCTGTCATAGTTAGTTCTGCCCCATTCTGTCTGTCAAACTACATTCACCTCCTGTCTGTGACCGTCAACAGATTCAACATTCTGTCATAAACAGTTCTGACTCATCCTAGCCATGTGACTGCCTCCACCTCCACACCCCACCACGCTTTCTACGATCTGCTTCAAACCTGATCTGTTCCACGTTTCCAGATCATGGACATATATTGTGGTGTAAACATATACAGAGAGTGAACACACACACACACACACACACACACACACACACACACGACCATCAGATGCACACACAAAGACCAACTAACTCCCCCCCCCCCCCACACACACACGCACCCCTCCCCCCCACGCACCCCTCCCACCTCCTCCCCGCCCCCAAATAACCACGGCTGAAAAAGTGATAAAACTCAAGTTTTGAACCGGCAGAATATCTCACACACAAACACACACACACACACAGTGTCCCAAATTAGGTTACTTATCAAAGGCACTTTTATGCGTCCTCCTGTAGTTCTTTTCATGGCTTGGGCATTACGTACAAGTTTACCCTCCCCTACCCCCACTCGGTTTGAACTATACAGGATAGTATATATGATCTGAGCCGTTCTCTCCGATGCTTCGACGTGACACGCTTTTTCTCGATTAGTTTTCTTCTGTGATACAGGATAGTATGTATGATCTGAGCCGTACTCTCCGATACTTTCACGCGACACGCTTTTTCTCGATTAGTTTTCTTCTGTTATGCATGTTCTGAGCCAAATTCTTCTATATTCTGACATTGCACACACACCTTCCTTTCCCCAAAGCCTTTTTTCTCCATTGTTTTTAATCGAAGTGCAGGTTCAGAGCCGGACTCTTCGATATTTTGTTACATTACACATTTGTTTGTTGTAGCTGGTTGTTTTTCTTGTTGTTCATTACAACGAATGTTCTTCACTGGACTGTTCAATATTCTGACAATGATCACCACACCCAACCCACCCCACGCGTGGGCGTGTTGTAAATTTCTCCCTTCGTTTTAATCGCAATGTTCCGAGCCGACTTCTCTAATTTTTATTTTTTTTTTATTTATTTATTTTTTTTAAGAAAAAGGGCCTTTCTATTGTTTTTCCTTTCATTTATATATTTTCTAAACCAATCGTACTGAAGACAGACTTCATTATTTCGACACAGGACAATTTTCTCCCCTGTGTTTTCTTCCTTTTTGTTGTTTCTTTGTTTATCTATCTGTTTATTTACATATCTATCTGCTTGTTTTATTTTAATATACATTCTCAGCCGGACTCCACTAAAGAACTTTTTCGGAATACTTTTGACTCTTAAATTTACAGACACTGCCACCGCACTGTACTTCGACAAGCCACACGACCTTTCTTACAGCTCTGACGGAATACATAATTTGTGTTTACAGTACTTCCCTCTTACCCCCACCCCCCAAAGGGACATGGGTGGCGCGGTGTGTGTGTGTGTGTGTGTGTGTGTGTGTGTGTGTTGTGTGTGTGGTGTGATGTGTGTGTGCGTGTGATGTGTGTGTGTGTGTGTGTGTGTGCGCACACGCGCTATGTCATTGATACATTCCGTTTGCCTTGCTTGAAAGTATTGATTGTTGATTGATTGAAAGTATTAAGTTGCCTTACCTCCACCCCTCTGTTGCTTGTAGCGCTCTGGGCTTCTGTGTTCAGGAGGCAGAGCTCATCATGCATTCTCATCATCATCACTACCACCACCATCATTATTATTTTACTAATAAATATTACTGTGTGGGCCACGTGTGCATTCTGCTCTGTCAGCCCCTCTTCTTATGTTCTCTACGTTTGTGGGCTGCAACTTTCTATGCAACATCCAACTTCCTATGCGGAATCGGTGAGATTTGCGAGTGGGCGATTACGTGGATGACGGTATTGTTTGGTTGTTGTTACTGTTGTTGTTTTGAGGGGGAGGGGGGTGGTATGTGGGGAACCGCCATTCAAGCAGCCACAATCCGTTTTCGGGGGATGGCATGTTTCTAGTCTCTATATATTTTTTTATAACACACCAAACACTGACAAGCTTTTCCGGATCGTTCGCTACACTGTGTTCTAAGCCAGGGACTTCATTTACATGGTACAACACTACAACACCAGTCTAGGCCAGACAGACAGAAGATGGATGGATGAATGGACAGATAGATAAACAGACAGATAGGTAAATAAATATATAGATGAAAAAAATAAGAGCATTCCGCGCCAAACAGGGATTATTGGTATTCAGCACCATGTCCGTACATTTACACAACACAATAGTATACATAAATATACTACATATTTACTGCAGAGCTGCTTTCAAATGGACGCCAAGTCTTTCAGTTTGGAAATTATCTGTCATTGTGGGCAGAGTTGGGGTTCATAAAAAATAAAATGAATAAATAATAATAATAACAAATAAAAAGTAAAACTCCCAAGGCCAAAAATTCCACATTCTCAACCCGTATGAAATGCATGACAGTTTGAGTGTCGGCAGCTCGGTCATGATTATCGAATTCATTCTGACGGGATTAAGTTTTAATAAATCATTAGTTTTCTACTTAAATTTCAAACTCATGTGGAACATTTCGCAAAAAGGAAAAACACACCATAAAATGAAAACAAATGCACAAAAATAATAATATCTGACAATACAATTTTATAGTCACTGAGCATGAACATATCAGAAGCAACAACCACCACCCAAAACAAAGCAGAAACTCGTTTATACAGTAACATACTGACATTGCAACAAAACGTCTTTTATTTTATTATTTATTTATTTGTTGTTGACAAGAGACAAAGGACAGAAAGATGTTAACATTCATTGATGTGTGTGTGTGGGAAGGGGGGCGGGGGGGGGGGGGGGGGGGGGGGGGTGCACACGTACACACACTCACTCGCACACACACACACAGCTCCACGCGTTCAGTTCAACCCCAATGACCAACCCCCCCCCCCCCCCCTCTCCTTTCTCTCATTCCGTCCCCGTCACGCCCCTCGCCTCCGCCCCTCCTCCCTTCTATTCCCTCTCTTACCCCCACCCCACCCCTCCCTTCTCACGCCCTTTGTCCTCCCCTCCACCACCCTCCGCTTGTTGGTCCCCATGTTGTTGGGACCAGTGGACGTCGAGGAATGAACACATCTATAAATATGTGCTTGTAGTACTCAGTACACAGTACTCTGCAACTCTCTCTCTCTCTCCCTCCCTCTCTCTCTGTGTCACACATGTACTGGTCTATAAACTATTCCAAGTGATACACTCACTGACACACGCTCAGTGTCACACACAGAGAGAGAGAGAGAGAGAGAGAGAGAGAGAGAGAGTTTGCCTCCGTCTCTCAATCAGATGAAAACCTTTTGATGCAAGAGCCACCGTTTTCACGACCACCCTCTTTCTCTTCGAACTGCTTCGATCGGGTAACCCGCGCCCTTCCCCCCACACTTCTGTCTGGACACCGTGGATAGGTCTGACAAAGAGCAAAGAGAGAGAGAGAGAGAGAGAGAGAGAGTGAGAGTGTGTGTGTGTGTGTGTGTGTGTGTGTGTGTGTGTGTGTGTGTGTGTGTGTGTGTGTGTGTGTGTGTGTGCGTGCGCGCGCGCGCCAGATAGCAGACCGAACTGGCAGAGTAAAAATATAAATAAATAAACAAATTATATGCTTTCACTAAGGACTTGATGAAATACAACGGATTCGCACACACACACAATTTATTTATTGATTTATACTGATATCTATATTTAAATATATTACTTGCATCGCAGAAACGTGGTACTCTTCCAAAAAACATTACTGGTTACAAAACAGAAACAGAACGAACTGCAAAACTAGGTTTTGTTTTCTTAAAAATCGCTAATTTTCGTTGCTCTTTCTTTTCAACACGATTTCCGATCACACACTTTCGATTATGCCACACTTTCACACCGCTTATAACAGATAAAATAACAGATACCTGATTATTGTCAGTGACAGCATGCCATTATTTTTTCTGAGCCAAATCACGAAACACACATTGAGAAGATATCAGTGCCCCTTTTCCATCGTTTGTCGCTCCATGTCTGACTGTCTGTCAGTCTCGTTTATCACATCATTAGGTTTCTATCAATAATATATGGCTTACGTGCTTTGCAACCTTTTGCTTGCAATCTCAGAAACTGTAAAAATAAATGAATAAATGGAAAACAAAAATAACAATAAAGAAACAAACAGACAAACAGGTTATCTAAGGTCTGTGCATCATGGCATCATACCTTGGCTGACTTCCAATGATAAAAATACATATATAATAATACTGTCTGGAAGTTAAAATCCTTCCCGGCTTCTTTGCTAATGCCAAATTAGCTGGTATAATTAACGTTGACACAGATTATATATCTGTTCGTTGAAGTAATTGATTGCCGTGTCAAAATATTATAACAGTGATAATAGTGACAGAGACAGTGATAGTGATGATAATAATAATAACAAAAGAAAAAAAAGAAGGTTCATATGAAGGGTAATGTCAGTTTCAAGGAATGGTTTCCCCCATGCACATGCCAGTAAATGAGAAACGCTTCTCTCCTCTCTCTCTCTCTCTCTCTGTCTCACAACCACCACCACCACCCACGTCCCCAACTCGCACGCACTCCTATCACTCTCTCCCCCAGCCAGCACCCCCCACCCCCTCCCCACCTTCCCCTCACCCTCTCCACCGACTCTCTGTTTCATGGAAGTGTCCATGGATGCAAAGAGCCAGGACTGATCCGAATAATAAGCTACACCTCCTCCCGTATCTGCCAAGGGAAAAAAAAAAAAAAAAAAAGCTTGACGGCAGCAGGTGAACCAAACCTAACGTGGTGATCAGGCCCTACCTGCTGATGCCAAAACACGCCAGAGAGGTGAGAGAGGGGGTGGGGGAGGGCTGGAGACGTGGAAGGTGGGGGGGTGAACCGGGACCCTCCCTCTTTTTTAAAGAAAAAAAAATTACGTTGTATGCGCTCTTCCAAATCCGTCGGGACAAGGTCCGCTATGCCTGTGAATACAGCTGATCGACCTGATCCTGATGGAATAGTGTTCCACTACTAGGTGGACAACACGTTACAAGACGGCCATGCCCCGGAAAGTGCCGGGGGTCTGTGATTCTGAAGATCAACGTTCAGGGCTGTGAGCTCCGCGCTCTACAGTATACCTCTAGTGGTCTAACCAGGCGGTGTGTCCTGTCCAACTTAGTTATCGGTCAACATAAAAAATGGTTCGCTGGTCAATCAGTAAATAATGAGGTGATACTAGTGATTCGTGGGTAAAACAAGCACGCAAATCAACAAACAAACAAATAAATACTTAATTTTCCAAAAAAAATATGTTATACTGAATGAAGTAAATAGCAAAAAAAAAAAAAAACAGAAAAAAATGCACACAATCACTATGGATTTATACAAAATAATGAATGGTTATAATGTAAGTAAAGAAAGAAAGAAAACAAAACAAATAATAATGGTTGAACAGTACAAGCAATAATGATATGTTCCATATATACCAAACAATACTCAGCGTGAAAATCGCATATGTGTGTGTGTGTGTGTGTGTGTGTGTGTGTGTGTGTGTGTGTGTGTAAAGAATTAAAAACCATTCAAAAAAGACTCCTTCTTAGCTTGTACTGAAATGTGTTAAACGTACTCGATTTTTACCACCACATGTACACCTATGGCTATTCCTCTCGAACACATACTAACAGAACGGAAACGGAATGTGTGCTGTACGGAATCTGTGTGTGTGTGTGTGTGTGTGTGTGTGTCTGTGTGTGTGTGTGTCTGTGTGTGTGTGTCTGTGTGTGTGTTTCAGGATACCAGTAGTGGGGGAAAGAAGAATGAGAAGAAAGAAAAAAAAAGACGACGACGACGAAAAAGAATTCTTCAAATTCTGACGGATCAGAAATCTTAACCTTTTTACCTTAATTTTTTTTTTTTTTTTTTTTTTTTTTACTTTTTTTTTTTTTTTTTTAACAGCGGAATCGGACTCATCTGATAAGGAAATGGATGGTTCCCACAGATATTATCAGAGTTTTTTTTAATTATTATCTTTATTCTATCTTTTTACTGTTATTATTATTATTGAAATTTGAAGTCCACTTCTGTGGATGGGGAACCGCTGACCGGATGCCGCTACTGCTGTTGCTGACCCGTATTCTTCAGTGAAAGTACACACTGTACAGATCTCAGTGATGGGAGCCGCAATGTCGACAAATCAGGTCGCCCCCTCCGCACCTCCCACCACCCCTAATTCCCCTCCAGGTTCTCCGTCACACAGTATTTTAGATCCCAAAACCTATGCAGACGGGTGGGAGCCTGGAATCATCTCTTCCCCCACCCCCTCGCCCCACTCCTCTATCTATCCTCTCAACCCTTATTCCCCCACTCCCAAGACAAGCGACTCGAACTCCCACCCACCCCCTAAAAAAAATATATATTAAAAAAAATAAATTAAAAAAAAAATCCACCGAGAGGCTAACTTCTGGCAAACCCAGTTCTGGATCAAGTCCAGAAACTTTCATGATGCGCGCTCGCGCGCGTGTGTATGTGTTTAATAGTGTGTGTGTGTGTGGTGTGTGTGTGTGTGTGTGTGTGTGTGTGTGCGCGCGCGCGCGTGAGCGGGGTTGAGGGGAGGGGGGGCGGGGCGTCAAAAAAGATTTTGAATTTGATGGAGGCTTCAACTGACGCGTGCGAACTGATACATGATTTTATGTATACTTATTACGCTCCATCACATCGCGTACACACAGTCAGAAATACCCCGTGAACCCACCTACACTGAAACTGGTCAACTGCACTCAGAAAGTAACGTGTTTCTGTTCTCACAAAGAAAAATGCGGACCAGCCCTTTCATAATGCCACTGATACCTAAATTCTGGATGCTTTCCCGTCCGTTTTCCTTCTATTTAGACAGTTTCTTCCCTCCCCACCAAAAAAAGTTCGCTACATCCGCACCCCTCTTCAGCGCACGTGGCGTGCCTGTACATGAGTGACCATGCGTGCGAGTCGGTATGTCTGCATGGGTGCCGTGTGTGTGTCTGTGTGTGTGTGTGTGTGTACACAAATGTAGACGGATGTACAAAACAGTCTTGATCTTCAATCGGGTAGCCCGTTGTGCAAGTGACTCCGTGTTTGTGGAGCATGGTCTCCGACCGAGGTTAGGCGCTACTTAAGTATCCACATCATCATCATCATCATCCAATGATCTATGCTGTGTGTGAGACACAAAGAGAGCGACTATGCGAGCGAGATCGAAAGATATCCTTCTCTGCGCCGGAGCAAACACACACACACACACACACATATCAAGAACTGGACGTAACCGAACAAAGAAGTAATCGCACACAAGAAACACCAACAGGAACTTGAAGCGATCAAAATTTCCGAAACAAAGATGTCCGTTTTGCTTTATCAACGATTGATGCTTTCACAGTTCAATTGCAACGGGACAGTAGTATCACCGTCAGTGACTAAAAAAAAAAAAAAAAAAAAAAAAATCAACTTCGGTGTGTGTGTGTGTGTGTGTGTGTGTGTGCGTGCGTGCAAAGGTGAAATTCATTGTCAATATTAATCAAATCTGTTGCAAGACGTTCTTAACGAAAAATATTACATGACGTTCGAAACGTTGACATTTTAGTTAAAAACAACAACAACAAAACCCACCCCCAACACACCAAAATCATGTCAGTACAAAAAATGCACAGTAAAGAAAAGAACACGGCACTTGCAAAGCGCATCTGGAGAAATGCATCAAGTTAGAGAGACCAAGACACTGTCAACTCCTTGGCGGCCTAGCTATCA